>NC_072382.2:118569375-118871250 GCF_028885625.2 Pongo pygmaeus
TGTTACCTTGTGTCCAAAGGCTGTCCACTGGAGATGTTCTGGCAGTTGAATACAGATGTCTCAAGCCCAGGAGAGAAGTCTCGGCTGGAGACTGAGTTTTGGGAGTCATCAGCAGATAGGAGCAGTGGAAGACTTGGGAGTAGATGAAATCTCTAGGGAGAGTACATGGCAGGAGAAAAGAAAAACGCTGAGGTCAGAAAACACCAGTATTGGCGGGGTGCAGTGGCTCACGTCTGTAATCCCAACACTTTGGGAGACCGAAGCAGGCAGATCACTTGAAGCCAAGAGTTTGAGACCAGCCTGGCCAACATGGTAAAACCCTGTCTCTACTAAAAATACAAAAAAATTAGCCAGATATGATGGCGCACGCCTGTAATCCTAGCTACTTGGGATGCCAAGGCTGGAAGAGTGCTTGAACCTGGGAGGTGGAGGTTGCAGTGAGCTGAGATAGGGCCACTGCTCTCCAGCCTGGGTGACGGAGCGAGACTCCATTTCAAACAACAACAACAACAACAACAAAAGAAGCCTTTAGCAGAGAAAATTAACACTTTCCAAAGATCCATGTGCTGTGCTGTACTTCCCAGACTCATTTGCAATTCGACTGGGGCCATACAGTTAGTTCTGGCCAATGGGCTGTGAGCAGAACAAAATGGATTACTTCTGTTTGAGGACAATGAAGAGTGGATGTGAGTTCTCCATATTTTTTCCTTCCTTCTCCTACAGTGGAAGCAAAGAACTCCAAGCTGACACCATTACAAGAGGGAGAGGGTCTATATTCTGAGTTAGTGCTTGGAGCAGCACCTCCCACCTAAAAGAGGGGCAGAGAAGTAGAAGTATAATCAAAATAAAGAAGAATCACAGAAAGAAAATATATTAGTTAAATTATATATTTGGCTGCTCTGAGAGAGACCCAGAATAACAGTGGCTTACAAAAGCTAGAAATGTATATTTTCTCCCATACAAAACTTCATGCTGGTATGGGAGCACTGCTCCACAAAGCTGTCCAGGGTCCTAAGTTCCTTCTGTCTGGAGGCTGTAATATCCCTATGTGTTTCCCTTGTCCACATGATCTAAGCTAGCTTACCACCATGTCCACATCCAGCCACTGGAAAGGAGGCAGGGTGGAGGAGAGGAGAGTGTAGAATGTACTCTCCTTTCTTTCTTTTTTTTTTGAGATGGAGTTTTGCTCTTCTTGCCCAGGCTAGAGTGCAATGGCACAATCTCGGCTCATCACAACCTCCACCTCCCGGATTCAAGAGATTCTCCTGCCTCAGCCTCCTGAGTAGCTGGGATTACAGGCATGCACCACCACGCCCAGCTAATTTTGTATTTTTAGTAGAGACGAGGTTTCTCCATGTTGGTCAGGCTGGTCTGGAACTCCCGGCCTCAGGTGATCTGCCCGCCTCGGCCTCCCAAAGTGCTGGGATTACAGGCATGAGCCACTGCGCCCGGCCACTCTCCTTTCTTTTAAGGACAAAACCTAACTTCTTCTCCCGTCCCACTGGTCAGAACTACTTGCAAGGAAGGTTAGGAAATGTCATCTTTGTTTTGAATGGGGCTGAGCTCAATGATCAGTTAAAAATCAGGGATTCTACCCTCATACATTGCTGGTGGGATTGTACAATGGTGCAATTTCTTTGGAAAACAGTTTGGCAGTTCGTTAATGGTTAAACATGGAGGAGTTCTCCTATGACTCAGCAATTCTACTCCTAGGTATAAAACCAAGACACATGAAAATACACATCTGCACAAAAACTTGTGCATTAATGTTCATGGCAACATTATTTGTAATAGTCAAGAGAATGGAAACAACCCAAATGTCCATCAGTTGATGAATGGATAAACAAAATGCGACCTATCCATATAATGGAATATTATTTGGCAATAAAAAGGGTTGAAGTACTGATACCTGCTATAACACAGATGAACCTGGAAAACATTATGCTAGGGGAAAAAAGCCAGTCACAAAAGACTACATGTTGTAAAATCTCATTTGTATGAAATGTCCAGAAAAGACAAATAGGCAGAGATGGAAAGTAGACTGGTGGCTGCCTAGGGCTATTGAGGGGAGGGGAGGTTGGCTGGGGAGAAATAGTGAATAACTGCTAATGGGTGTGGGTTTCTTTGTGGGATGATGAAACAAGTTCTAAACTTAGTTTGTGGTGATAGTTGTACAAATCTGTGAATATACTAAAAAACCATTCAATTGTAGTGAATGTTATGGTATGTGAATTATATCTCAGTAAAGATATTTCTAAAATCAGGGATTTTATAACTGAGAAAGAAGGGAAGAATAAAGTTGCAGAGGTGACTTGCAGCCTCTGCCACACCAAGAACGAAAAGGTTGCCAGAGTGAAGAATTAATGGCTTCCCACCATGGCAGACTGAGCTGAGCTGAGGCTGTGTTTTCGATGCTTTTCTATCTCTACTCTTTTTTTTTTTTTTTTTTGAGACAGAGCCTTGCTCTGTCACCAGGCCATACAGTGGTGCGATCTCGGCTCACTGCAACTACCACCTCCCGGGTTCAAGCGATTCTCATCCCTTAGCCTCCCAAGTAGCTCGGAGTGCACACCACCACACCCAGCTAATTTTTGTATTTTTAATAGAGATGGAGTTTCACCATGCTGGCCAGGCTGATCTCAAACTCCTGACCCCAAGTGATCCGCCCACCTAGGCCTCCCAAAGTGCTGGGATTACAGGCGTGAGCCATCCCCCGGGCCTTTATCTCTACTCCTAAAAGAACCATTTCTGACCACTTAACACCCATTAGAATGTTACTTTAAAAAATAAAATAAAAGCCAAAAATAACAAGTGTGGGTGAAGATGTGGAGAAGCTGGACCGCTTGTACTCTGCTGCTGGGAAGGTAAAATGGTGCAGCTATGGTGGAGAACATTACGGCAGTCCCTCAAAAAATTAAACCTAGAATTACCTTGTGACCCAGAAATTCCACCTCTGGGCATACATCCAAAAGAGTTAAAAGCAGGGACTGAAGCAGATATTTGTATGCACATGTTCCTAGTAGTATTATCCACAATAACCGAGGGGTGGAAACAACCCAAATGTCCATTGACAGATGAATGAATAAACAAAATGTGGTATATACAGACAACGGAATATCACTTAGCCTTAAATAATGACAATCAGGGCCAGGCATAGTGGCTCACACCTGTAATCCCAGCACTTTGGGAGGCCGAGGCGGGCAGATCACTTGAGCCCAGAAGTTCAAGACCAGCCTGGCCATCATGGTAAAACTCTGTCTCTACTAAAAATACAAAAATTAGCCAGGTGTGGTGGTGTATGCCTGTCATTCCAGCTACTTGGGAGGCTGAGGCACAAGAATTGCTTGAACCTGGGAGTCAGAGGCTGCAGTGAGCTGAGATTGTGCTACTGCCCTCCAGCCTGGGTGACAGAGCGAGACTGTGTCTCAAAAAAAAAAAAAAGAAAGAAAAGAAAAGGAAATCTGACACATGCTATAACATGGATGACCCTTGAAGACATGATGCTAAGTGAAATAAGCCAGTCACAGAACAACACATACTGTGATTCTGAGGTATCCAGAGTACTCAGATTTGTAGAGACAGAAAGTATAATTCTGGTTTCTAGGAGAAGTGAGGAAGGAGAAGGTATTGGTTAATGGGTACAAGTTTCTGTTTGGGAAGATTAAAAATTTCTGGAACTAGATAGTGGTGCACAACAGTGTAAATGTACTTAATGCTACTGGACTGTATACTTAGCTACAATGTACAATAGCTACAATGGTAATTTTTATGTTATGTATATTTTGCCACAATTTAAAAAGGAATTTCTCATACTCTAATGGTTTTTTGCTGATAACCCAAACTGAAAGAGTCTGTGCTGTAAAATACAACTGCGCTGGATTGTCTTTTTGCAAATAGCATTATCAGTGCCCTTTCTAAGGTCTCTTATGAGATGCAGAGGGGACACTTGGAACTATTAATACATTTTCTAGAATCCCTTCTCTCTATGAGCCTAGGTTAGAGTCAGCCAGCGTGAGACGGAAGAGGAGAGGCTGTTATGTTTCAATGCCAGTTGCAGACAGAAGCATGGACAGGCTTGGAGTTTAAAGCAGCTTCTGGATGGCCTTCCTAGGAATCACATGCATTGATATTGCAGGCGTAATAAGGCGAGCTTCCCATTTGTAGCCACTTACCAATGAGCGTTTGAGAGTCACTCCTTCTGAACTGCAAACCGAGATGGTCATTCCTCCAGCCCTTCCAAGAGTTGGATAAACCTTTAATTTTTTGTTTTAAAGCCTTTCATACTTGAAATACATGGAGTGGCTTTTGCTTTTCTGACTGAACCTGGATTGATACAATGGATAGATGCAACACACACTCATGCTTCCCTGTTTGGTGGCATCTTATAGTTTCAGTGTTGAACACGGTTTGAGTTGGTTGGAGGTATATGTATATGTGTATGTGGTATGTGCTTTGTGTGTGGAACCATTTGAAATAATTATAGCCAACATGACACTTCACTCTGAATGCTTCAACATACATTGTGAAAAATAAGGACTCTTTTACAAAAGAAAAAACATTATCATACCTTTGAAAATTAACATAATTCCTTAATATCATTTAACATATGCTACATATTCAGATTTTCCCCAAAATGCTTTCATAGTTGTTTTTCTCTCTCTGTAAATTCAAGCTCTAACACATCTCACCTGGTTGTTATCCCACTTTAGTTTTTAAATTTAGAACAGTTCTCCCCAACCCCACCATTTGTTTGTTTTCATGACATTGATTTTTTTTTGGAAGAGTTCAAGGAGGACATCTTGTAAAATGTCCCACATTCTGGATTTGAGTGATTATTTTCTCATGATTAGATTAAGGTTAAACACTTTTGGCAAAAATACTAGGTGATATCTGGCCCTTCTTACTGCATCCTAGCTGGAGGCATGAACTCTTAGGTTGCACTCTATTTAGTGATGCTAAGTTTGATCACTCGGTTAAAGTGATAACAACCAGGTTTCTCCATGGTTAGTACAGTTTGGTTTTTTACGTTATTGATAAATAATTTGTGGAGCAATACTTTGAAGCCATGTGAGCATCCCATTCTGCCACAATTTTTCACCCAATGGTTTTAGCATTCATTGATGATCCTTGCCTGAATCAAATATTATCCTGAGAGTTGCCAGATAGTGATTTTTAAAAAATTCTAGGCCAGGTGCAGTAGCTCATGCCTGTAATCCCAGCTCTTTGGAAGGCTGAGGTGAGAGGATCACTTGAGCCCAGGAATTTGACACCAGCCTTGGCAACATGGCAAAACCTGTCTCTACAAAAAAATAAATAAATAAAAAATAAAAATAAATAAAAATAAAATACAAAAATTAGCCTAGCATGGTGGCACATGCTTGTAGTTCCAGCCACTCAGGAGGCTGAGGTGGGAGGATCACCCGAGCCCGGGAGGTTGAGGCTGCAGTGAGCTGTGATCACGCCACTGCACTCCAGCTTGGGCAACAGAGTTGCCCAAAACAAAATGAAAACTTAAAGAATTCCATTATTCCAACAACATTTATTATCCAATTTCTTCTATAAGTAAGAGCTTTTAGGGAACTTGTTCTTAAATCCAAAGACTTTGAACAGATTCCTTCCACGTTAACTTGTTTGTGCTGCTCTTCCCTTGACTGTCGTTTTGTATCACAGTGTTTGCGGACAGCTGCATTTTTTTTTTTTATACTTCCCCTTTACTTTGTTTTGTGTTTTTGTTTTTTAATAACCAAGAATTGCTGACTCCATCTGGATGCGTAGTAAGAAGGATTTTAAAATGTAGATTGGTAAAGGTTAGCAGGTACCTTATTCCTTACTGCTCAGCAGCAGCAGTTTTGCCTTAAACACATGGATTAAGCAAGTATATGGGTCTCAAATAGATACTTGATATGCACCAAGTGAGAAGATCTTCTAGAGTCTTTCTCTTGTGACCTGTTCTTTAAAGCAACATTAGTGACTTCTCCTTCTGAACAGTAAGTCTTTTTTTTTTTTTTTTTTGACAGAGTCTCACTCTGTTACCCAGGCTGGCTGGAGTGCAGTGGCGTGATCTCAGCTCACTGCAACCCAGTCACTTGGGTTCAAGTGATTCTCCTGCCTCAGCCTCCTGTGTAGCTGGGATTACAGGCATGTGCCACCGTGCCTGGCTAATTTTTGTATTTTTAGTAGAGATGGGGTTTTTTCCATGTTGACCAGGCTGGTCTCGAACTCCTGACCTCAGGTGATTCACCCACCTCAGCCTCCCAAAGCTCCCAAAGTACTGGGATTACAGGTGTGAGCCACCACACCTGGGCCAAGTAAATCTTGTTACAAATTGTTCTCCTTCAGTCTTGTCTTCTAAGAACTCAGATGTAAACTGTGAGGTAGCAGTCTTTACTTGGTATTCCTGGACTCCATCTCAGAACACACCAAAGACATCTATGATTGTGGAGTCACTCTACATTGTTTCTACTGCTATCACCAGACCTTAATGGAGGTGTGGGTTTTTTAAAAATCAATATACATCTCAAATACATTTCAGAAAGAAAGGTGTTTATGCTTAGCACAGTGTTAAAACTATCCCAGCAAGAAAGTAGTAACCTGTGTAAGCATTTTTTTTGTTTCTTTGCTTGTTTGTTTATTTGCTTTTGAGACAAGGTCTCGCTTTGTCACCCAGGCTAGAGTGCAGTGGCATGATCACAGTTCACTGCAGCCTCAACCTCCCAGGCTCAAGCAATCCTCCAGCCTCTGCCTCCCAAGAATCTGTAGTTTCTGGGACTACAGGAGTGTCCCACAACACCCAGCTGATTTTTTATTTTTTTGGTAGAGAAAGGATCTCACTATGTTGCCCAGGCTGGCCTCGAACTCCTGGGCTTAAGCAATCCTCCTGCCTCAGCCTCCCAAAGCACTGGGATTACAGGCATGAACCACCATGTCTGGCCTTTTGTTTGTTATGAAATAAGTTCTATTTGTCAAAAAGAAAAAGAATTAAATAGAACATCTAGAAGTGAAAAAAATATAGTCATTATAATATAAAACACATTTAGCTACAGTTGGAGAGAGAATTAGTAAGCTAGAAGGTAGATCTGAGAAAATCACACAGAAAGAATCATAGAAATAAAAAGGAGGATATTGACCAGGCATGGTGGCTCATGCCTATAATCCCAGCACTTTCGGAGGCCAAGGCAGGTGATATTGGCCAGGCACGGTGGCTCATGCCTGTAATCCCAGCACTTTGGGAGGCCGAGGTGGATGGATCACCTGAGGTCAGGAGTTTCAGACCAGCCTGGCCAACATGGTGAAACCCCATCTGTACTAAAAATACAAAAATTAGCTGGGCGTGGTGGTGCATGCCTGTAATCCTAGCTACTTGGGAGACTGAGGAGGAGAATAGCTTGAAACTGGGAGGCAGAGTTTGCAGTGAGCCAAGATCATGCAATTGCATTCCATCCTGGGCCACAGAGCTAAACTCTGTCTCAAAAAAATTAAATATAAAAAGGAGGGTATGAATAGACAGTAAGAGACATGGAGGACAGAATGGGAGGTCCAATATATGCCTGTAGGATTTCCACGAAGAGAACACAGGGACTGTGGAAGAGGCAATATTCAAAAGATGATGGCTGAGAAATTTCAAAAATTGAAGAAAGATGTGACCTGAATCCTCAGGTACAGGAAGCATCCTGAGTCTTGGTAGGAAAAATTAACACACAACCAAATGAGGACACATCACAGTAATCTGCAGAACACTGAAGGCAATGGATATCTTAAAATCAACCAAAGAGAAAGACTAATGATCTACACACGAAGCATGATTAAACTGGCAACTGATTTATCATCAATGTACCTTCTAAAGACTGAAAGGAAATTAATGGCCAACCAAGACTTATACTCAGGTGAACTATTATTTGAGAGGAAGAAGTTAATTTCAGAAAAAGAGAGTTTACCACTCACAGATCCTCACTGAAAAGAACTACTAAAAATCTGAAAAGGAAACAGAACCCAGAAAAAAGGAATAGGATAGAAGGAGACATGGGGAGCAATGAAATTAGTAAATGTTTAGGTAAATCCAAAAAAATTAGTGAAAATACACACACACACACACACACACACTTATGAGATTAGTTTTCACTAAAAATTGGTCAAATAGTGGCAATTTCATATAGTTCTACCTAACGAAAATGTATTTACACATAGTTTAGTTTGTGGGGGTTTTGTTTGCTTGTTTGTTTGTTTGTTTTTGAGACAGGGTCTCACTGTTGCCCAGGATGGAGTGCAGTGGTGTAATCACCGCAGCCTCGACCACCCTGGGCTCAGGTGATCCTCCCACCTCAGTCTTCCGAGTAGCTAGGACCACATGCATACACCACCATGCCCAGCTAATTTTTGTATTTTTAAGTAGGGACGGGGGTCTCGCTATGTTTCCCAGGCTGGTCTCGAACTCATGGGCTCAAGCGATCTGCCCGCCTCGACCTCAAAAATGTTGGGATTACAGGCGTGAGCCACCCTACACCTGGCCAAGTTTATCTCATTTCCTACTGTATTCCCAGTGCCTAGACCAGTGCTTATCACATGGTAGGGAGGGCTCAAAAACATCTATTGATGAAGGGACTACTTTGGAGGAGGTGTTAAAAGTAATGAGGCACTAAAATATCAGACCGAAGCAACCTGGAAATGGGAAAGGAGAGATCAAAGTGAAAGCATTCAGCAGCCTTTGCATTATTCAGGAGGAAGATAGGGATATTGACTATCTATAGACTTTGTTAGGTCAGAAAAGAATATTAAAATTTTAAGGATAACCCATAAAACGAATAGAAAGAATGGATAACTTTTAAACTAGTATATGGGGAAGAGAGACTAAAGAGCATCCGATTGACTTCTAGTAAAGGACAGTGGATTGATTGCATGCATTAGCCTCTGCTGTTCTCTGAAATCTCAATAATGTGGCATTGAAGTGCATTTTTTACAAAATGCATAAACCCACAGGGAAAATAGAAAAGGAGACAAAAATAACATTTTGGAAGCTGGAAAGCTTCCAGATGGTCAAACGGCAGTGACAGGCACACCTGACATGAATTTTGAAGCAGCAGTGGAGAAAGCCAAGAAGGCCCCTGATTTTCACTACTGAACTCTCCAAATGCTCTGACATTAGCGTCAATATTCTTCTGGAAGAGTGGGTGGCAGTGGGACTAGAAATACGGCAATTGGTTGAGAGTCTGTTTGAGAAGCAGCTGCTCTCTTCAACTCTACTTGGCTGGGTACCCCCAAAGCAGCAGAAAACCAGATGCTTATTCTCTCTGAAAAGGGCAAAAGAGTAGGACTCTGGCCTGGAGAAAACTAGGTATTGTTGGGGGCCAGGGTTTTTGTGCTAAGAAAAATTAAGGAAAACTTTATACATTAAATGTTGAGGTTGGGCGTAGTGGCTCACGCCTGTAATCCCAACACTTTGAGAAAGCAAGGCAGGAGGATCGCTTGAGCCCAGGAGTTTGAGACCAACCTGGGCAATGTAGCGAGACCCTGTCTCTGCAAAAAAATACAAAAATTAGCCAGGTAAGGCGGCATCTGTGGTCCTAACTACTCAGGAGGCTGAGGCAGAAGGATTGCTTGAGCCCACGAGTTAGAGACCGCAGTGAGCCATGATGGTGCCACTGCTCTCTAGCCCGGGTGACAGAATGAGACCCCATCTCAAAAATAATTTTTTAAAAAAGACTCCTCAATTCACCATCTTTCCCCTTATTGAAAACAGAACGTTCTCCCTGAGAAATTTGGCTGGCCCAAGGAAATAGGCCTAAAGAAACTGACTTTTGGGGGTTCCCTGCTCTCCAGATGGTCCCTCCTAAATTGACCCATGGACTCAGGATTTCACATCAGCTTCTTCTAATTTATGCAGCTTTCTTCTAATTTACTGTGGGGTTTTTGGTGTTTTTTGTTTGGTTTTGTCTGGTTTTTTGAGACAGGGTCTTGCTCTGTCATCCAGCTGGAGTGCAGTGGTGTGATCATAGCTCACTGCAGCCTCAAACTCCTGGGCTCAAGTGCTCCTCCCACCTCAGCCTCCTGAGTAGCTGGGGCTACAAGCATGCACCACCACACCTGGCTAACGTTTTAATTTTTTGTAGAGGTGGGGGTCTTGACATGTTGCTCAGGCTGGTCTTGAAATCCTGACCTCAAGCAATCCCCCTGCCTCAGCCTCCCAAAGTGCTGGGATTTCAAGCATGTGCCACTGCGCCTGGCCAAGAATACTTAAAGGTGAAGTGAGAAGTTCACATGATGTCATATCAGGAGGTACACCAATGGCTACTTATCCCACTATTAGCAATCCTTAGTTTTTTCACTTCGTGAGGTGGTCACTAGCAGACCTCTTGGTTGGAAAGATAGGTTATTTCCCTTTGTAATTAGCAAGTAACAGAATTGGGATACTTTGGCATCTTAAAATACCTTGGCAACCTGATGAACATAGCATACATTCAAGATCTTTGCCTGAATTAATTATTACATTGGAAGAGTTGCAGAATGAGAATGTTCTAATTCTACTATTTCTTTTATATATTTCAGATGATGTTATTCTATGAAGAAAAGCTCCCTCATCAGTGAAGATGAACTGCACTTCTTTCTAAAGAGGCAATGTCAGCCGGACATGGTGGCCTATAATCCTAGCACTCTGGGAGGCCGAGGCGGGTGGATCACCTGAGGTCAGGAGTTCGAGACCAGCCTGGCCAACATGGTAAAACCCTGTCTCTACTTAAAATACAAAAATTAGCCGGGTGTGGTGGCACATGCCTGTAATCCTAGCTACATGGGAGGCTGAGGCAGAAGAATCGCTTGAACCCGAGAGGCAGAGGTTGCAGTGAGCTAAGATCGCACCACTGCACTCCAGGCTGGGTGACAGAGTGAGACTCTGTCTCAAAACAAAACAAAACAAAACAAAAAAACAGTTGAAAGTAGTTGTTTTTGTAGAGTGAAAAATAGAGGTGGGGTTGAGATACTGCTGCTATTTTAAACTAACTTGTAGATCTGTTTGACTCTTTTTTAAAAAACAATTTTTTGGAGAGATAGAGCCTTGCTATGTTGCCCAGGCTGCTCTCAAACCCCTGGCCTCAAGTGATCCCCCTGTCTCGACCTCCCAAAGTGCTGGGGTTATAGACATGAGTCACCGCACCTGGCTCTGTTTGGCTCTTTATGTGCAGTTTGAACTTTTTAACTGAATTTTTTAAAAGGTATGAAATTAGTCTTTAAAGGAACACAAAACCAACAGAGAAGCAAGCAGGAATATACAAGAAGCAAAGAAATATCATAGTAAAATGAAAATACAAAATAATATGACATAAATAAGACAGTAATCACTATCAAATTAAATAGATTAAGTGAGCCCACAAGGCATTGTCTCTGGGGCTAGTCCGCTGGGTCGAAGTCCTGCCACTTATTGGTTCTGTGACCTTTGGCAAATTATTTAACTTCTCTGTGATTCCATTTCTTTCTTTTCTTTTCTTTCTTTCTTTCTTTTTTTTTTTTTTTTTTTTTTGAGACAGAGTCTCACTCTCTGTCACTCAGGCTGGGTGCAGTGGTGCGATCACCAATCACAACTCACTGCAGCCTCCACCTCCTGGGCCCACGCGATCCTCTCACCTCAATCTCCTGAGTCCCTGGGAACACAGAAATGTGCCACCCTGCCAAGCTAATTTTTAAATTTTTTGTAGCGATTGGGTCTCACTATATTGCCTAGGCTGGTCTCAGACTCCTGAGCTCAAGTGATCCTCCCGCCTTGGCCTCCCAAAGTGCTCGGATTACAAGCATAAGCTACCACACCCAGCATGAGGACCTGTGGGAAATAATGCTTTATTACTATAGGTTAAAAAGCACACAAACATGCTTGACACAGTAGGTGCTACATCAGTTTACTATTGTTGTTGCTTTCAGATTGGATTTTATAAAAACTCTACTTATTTGCAATTTATAAGAGGCATACCTAAAATATAATGTCAGAGAAAGGTTAAAAAGTGGAGCCAGGGAAGGAATTTAAAAAGACATACCAGACAAATAGTAATCAAAAGAAAGCAGGTATGCAATGTAACATCAGAACAAATAAGCTTTGCTTATTTGGATTGATAGGGATAGATAGGATTGATAGGGATAAAGCAGATCATTATTTAATGATGAAAGAAGAAATTTGGCCAAGCGTGGTGGCTCACACCTGTAATCCCAGCACTTTGGGAGACCGGGGCAGGGGGATGGATCACAAGGTCAGGAGTTTGAGACCAGCCTGACCAAAGTGGTGAAACCCTGTCTCTACTAAAAATACAAAAAATTATCCGGGTGTGGTGGTGCATGCCTGTAGTCCCAGCTACTCAGGAGGCTGAGGCAGGAAAATCGTTTGAACCGGGGAGGCAGAGGTTGCAGTGAACTGAGATCGCACCACTGCACTCCAGCCTGGGTGACAGAACAAGACTCCATCTCAAAAAAAAGAAGAAGAAGAAATTCACTGGGAAGATAAAACAATTCCGAACCTGACAACATAGTCTCAAAATATGTAAAGCAGAAAGCCACTGAGTCCCAAAGAGAACTTGACAAATTTGGTGGGAGATTTTAATGCCATTTCCTCAAACTGATGGAATCACAGAAAAAAAATATAAGATCAACAGTCAGCAAACTTGATATGGAAAGAACAGCATCCCCACCTGACAGTCAGCAGCCTCCACGCAGGAGGACTGAGGGGAAGCCAGAGAGCAGCGCAGCCTGAGCCAAGGCCAAGCCCAGTTGAGGACAGAAAGTGGAAGGAGGCACCTAGGAAGGCTGAAGGTGCAGAGGAGTGTGTTCCAGAGGCAGTGGGAAAACTGGGAGGGAATAGTTCTCGCGATGTTGGATAGAGAGAATAGCGCAAAGAACAATGCAGGAAGAGTGGGGTAGGAGGCAGTGACCTTTCTAGAGAGCCTTATGTTTTGGGCTATGACCAGGGCTGACAGAGGTGTGAGGCATGGCGGGTTCAGAAGAGAGATCAACGATGCATCGCACATCTCTAAAGCTGATGAAGGCAGCAGTTGGCACTGAGGCCAACCTGATTGGGACTCAGAGAGGTGGGACACATATTGTGTGCCAGGCACCCTGCCACATCTTGGAGAGAATAAGACACAAACTCTCATCTAGTGGGTTGGGAAAATGATGCAGGGCTCAGTGTGGCTAGCGCGTGGGGGTGGGAAGCAGCCTGGGCACACCCACAAGGCTCTCTGCCTTCCAGAATCCGGCCCAATTGGGTTTGAAAAGATTTAATGACAATGAGCTCTCTATGGACCCACCTTGTGCCCAGTATTTACCTTTCTTATCTGTAACGCTCAAGTCAATACTCTAAGGTAGGAATTGTTATCCTCATTTTGTTTACAGAGAAACTGGGGTTCAGAGAGATTCTTGCCCAAGGTCTTGCCCTGAGCCAATTCCAGGTCCATCTGATTCCAAAGTCCATGCTCAGTACACTGTCTCCTGCTTGGGAGCAAAGAGAAGACTTTGCTCCTAAGACCAGACCCATACCACAAAGAACCTCAACACTTTACAGGGAGAAAACACCGTCCTAAGTAAAAAGCCAGGTGCTCTTCCCCTTACCCCAGGGGGTTTAGGATTTGGGAGAAAGAGGCCTGATGGAATATAGGGGGACCAGGTCCATGTGTTAACTGATCTGGGTACAAGAACAGTAACCAATGCCAGCCAGGGAAAGAACAGCCAAGCCAAGGCACAGCTGCCAAGTCATCACCTCTTGTTCCTTGTCCCACCACGCCTTGTCCCAGCACGAACATACTCCCCTCAGTTTCCCTCTTCTCCTGTCTCCTGCATAGGCAGAACCAGTTCTGAGTGATAGCCAGGACAGCAGGTCCTTGGGTCCTCAGGCTTGCCACTACAACATGTTTACCCTGTGCAGACCATGAGCCATCAGGTCGAGAAATGCCCCACTGCTAGATGTTTGTGTCAAAAATGCCTGTCGGTGGTGCAATAGCTGGGTGGGACCAGTGACGTGGACTAGAGTGCCACAAAATGTACCGAACACATTCTGAGTCAACATAGTGTTGGTGTGCCAACCCCAGATAAAGATTTTCATTATTTATTTGTTTGGGTTTTGTTTATATGTACTCCTCTTCATCACCAAAGATTTGAGGCTACTGAAAATGAAAATTGAAATGGTAATAAAAGAGAGGGGCTTGCAGAGAGGACCACAGGATGGGGAAAATATAAATAATCGCAGAAAATCATGACCTGATGAAGAGCACAATCATAGAAGCACTAACAGATGACAAGGTTGCCAGATCTTCACCATTGGTTTTGGGTTTCCTGAAAACACGCACAAAGAGGGATTCAGTCAATTACATATTTTTTCTTTCTTTCTTTTATTTTTATTTTTTATTTTTTCTTGAAATGGAGTCTCGTTCCGTCGCCGAGGCTGGAGTGCAGTGGTGCAATCTTGGCTTACTGCAACCTTCACCTCCTGAGGTTCAAGCCATTCTCCTGATTCAGCTTCCTGAATAGCTGGGACTACAGGCATGAACCACCATGCCTGGCTAATTTTTGTATTTTTAGTAGAGACTGTCACATGCGAGATGGGGTTTCACCATGTTTGCCAGGGTCTCGAACTACTGACCTCAAGTGACCCGCCCGCCACAGCCTCCCAAAGTCCTGGAATTACAGGCATAAGCCACCGTGCCTGGCTTGTTTTTAATTTTTTATTATAAACAGCACTGTGAGGAACATCCACATAGCTAAATGCATGCATTCCATGATCATTTTCTTAAGATAATTTTTTTCTTATTATTTGTGTATTTATTTATTTATTTTTGAGACGGAGTCTTGCTCTGTCACTCAGGCAAGAGTGCAGTGGCACAATCTCGGCTTACTGCAACCTCCATCTCCCAGGTTCAAGCAATTCTCCTGCCTCAGCCTCTTAAGTAGCTGGGATACAGGCACAAGCCACCAAGCCCAGCTAATTTTTGTATTTTTAGTAGAGACAGAGTTTCGCCGTGTTGGCCAGGCTGGTCGCCAACTCCTGACCTCAGGCAATCGCCTGCCTTGGCCTCCCAAAGTGCTGGGATTACAGGCGTGAGCCACCTCACCCGGCCTTAAGATACATTTTTAAAGGGAAGAACATTTTCTTTCCAAGTACATTCCTGTTCACAAACCCTTTGCCATAACACTGAAGACTTCCTGGGGAGGTTGGAACCAATGGCTTAGACTCCAAAGGAATGAATGTACCATAAAGCTTTCAGCAATCTTCTGTCAATGCTACTTGTATAGACTTCCGGACAAACATTGAAGATTGAATGCATGCATCTAATTTCACTTTTTTTTCCTGAAATCCTCCTGAAACTATAATGAAGAAATGTTTGGGAAAAGATATAGCCAGGCACTGTGGCTTGTGCCTGTAATCCTAGCACTTTGGGAGGCCAAGGTGGGCAGATCGCTTGAGTCCAAGAGTTTGAGACTAGCCTGGGCAACACGGCAAAACCCTGTCTCTACTGAAAAATTACAAAAAATCAGCCAGGCATGGCAGACCTGTAGTTCCAGCTACTCAGGTGGCTGAGGTGTAAGGATCACTTGAGCCTGGGAGGTAGAGGCTGCCGTGAGCCCTGATTGTGCCACTGAACTCCAGCCTGGGCGACAGAGTGAGACCCTGTCTCAAAAAAAAAAAAAAGATGAAAACGTAGACCCATAGAGATGGGATCGGGAAAAGGAAGAAAAGACCACAGCACAATTTTGGATGTTAGAAAGCAAATGGACCAGTTGTAACTGATTTAGCAGGCCTTGGGAATGCTGGTCATGAGACAGTGAGAAAAGATGAGTTCCAGCCTGACTCACACTGCTGGATTCTCAAAAAGCGAAGAGATGATAGTAGGGCTCCTGCCAGCCCACGCTGCACCTGTGTGTGCGGTAGAAACAGCCTCCCCTTTCTCAAGACACTCTACAGCCGTCTGCCAGAAATTTGACATGATAAATATACAAATCTGTCATGTCTACCCTGTGAGAGAGGTGGCCAAAGAATGATGCAGTGCACAGCTTGCACAGCCATATATGACTGTCCTGAACTGGGGCACCAGTTTCTACTGAAAGTAGAGGTGACGGAGGAGGCTGTCATAAAACATGAAAGATTGGTTGAAACTATTTAAGGAGCAGTTAGAGCTTTAGCTTCCCTGTCTTACCTTAGTAGAAGATTGGAAGTTTATTCTCTTCAACGTCAGGCAGAGTTGAGGGCAGGAGACCTGTACTAGCAACAGGATTAAATCAAAGTATGCCCTCTGAAATGTTGAATCACCCTCCTGCTTCTTCCACTTGGCCCCAGGGACACTGGTATCCAGGCCTTTGCCCTCCAGGCAGAAGAATGAAAGACATTTCTTAGGGGAATATGACCAGCTCAAGAGGTAAGACCCAAAGATTTTCACAATGGGGTTCCCCAGCTAAACATCTCAGTGGATCACCCTACAGTGACATTCATAGTCAATAAGTACTACCCATGTATTGGAGCTTCAAATCACCTTTAAAATCTCCCACTCTTTCTTTTCTTTCTTTTTGAGACAGAGTCTCGCTCTGTCGCCCAGGCTGGAGTGCAGTGGTGCGATCTCGGCTCACTGCAAGCTCCGCCTCCCGGGTTCACGCCATTCTCCTGCCTCAGCCTCCCGTGTAGCTGGGACTACAGGCGCCCGCCACCACGCCCGGCTAATTTTTTGTATATTTAGTAGAGACGGGGTTTCACCGTGTTAGCCAGGATGGTCTCGATCTCCTGACCTCATGATCCGCCCACCTCTGCCTCCCAAAGTGCTGGGATTACAGGCGTGAGCCACCGCACCCGGCCCAAATCTCCTACTCTTAAATTTAAGCAACCAAAGATTACCTACCAGTCATTTGAGGAAAGATTCTAACATGAAAGATAGAGACCCAAAACAAACAAATATTAAAAAAGGAAGTTAGAGAAAACTGAGAATATACAGAAAGAAGAACATTGAAAAATGCCATTAATAACATCAGAGAATGAAAAGATTACATTGATTAAACAAGATACAGGATAGTACAAAAAGACATTCACAGAATAACAATAATAAAAACTCTTAGAAATTAAAAAAAGATAGATAGTAGAAATAAAAACTAAATAGAGAGTAAAGAAATAGTTCAGAAAGGGAGAGCATGTAGAGATTGAAGTAAGAACAAAGATAAGAAAATGAGAGGATCCGGGCCGGGCGCAGTGGCTCACGCCTGTAATCCCAGCACTTTGGGAGGCCAAGGTGGGTGGATCACATGAGGTCAGAAGTTCAAGACCAGCCTGGTCCACATGGTGAAACCCCATCTCTACTAAATATACAAAAATTAGCCAGATGTGGTGGCAGTTGCCTGTAATCCCAGCTACTCGGGAGGCTGAGGCAGGAGAATTGCTTGAACCCGGGAGGCAGAGGTTGCAGTGAGCCGAGATCATGCCATTGAGCTCCAGCCTGGGCAACAAGAGCAAAAACTTCATCTCAAAAAAAAAAAAAGAAAAAAGAAAAAAGAAAAAAAAGAAAATGAGAGGATACGTCCAGGAAGGTCTTTTGACTGGAAGAGATAAAGTGGTACAATCACCTTGAAAAACAATTCAGCATTATCTGGAAAAGATATATATATATATATATAATATATATAATATATAAATATATATTATATATAATATATAAATATATATATAATATATTTATATATAATATATATAATTATATATAATATATAATAATATATAAATATATATAATAATATATAAAATTATATATTATAATATAAAAAATTATTATATAAATATAAATTATATATTTATATAATAATATATAAATATATATAATATATATAAAATGTATATATATTATATATTTTATAATTATACATATTTATATAGATAGATGTAAAAATATATAAATATAAAAAATATATATATATACACCATACAACTCAGCAAGACAAAAAGATTTGTTAAATTCATTCAGTCAACAAATATTTATTGAACACCTACTAAGTTCTAGTCATTATGCTAGGCACTGACTGTTCAAGAATAAACATAGACAAGACTTCTGCCCTTTCAGAAACCAACCAAGATTCTTTAACCCAAGGCAGCTGTGAAGTATAACACATCTCTGGCTCAATTTTCTCCATATGGCTTGGGGTTCCATGAATGAGTCTGTGGGAAGATTTCCTGTACGTAGAATGCATGTATAAAGGAATAATTATTCTATGGTTCGAAAGAGAAATAAAAGTAAGATCAAAGTGTAGAAGCTATGTTAAGAAAGATTCCAGTTTAATGATTTTTGAAAAGAGCAGTAAAAATAAGACCAAAATGTGGAAGCTGTACTGAGAAAGATCCAATTTAATTCTAATAATCTTTAACAGAATTGCCCAAAGATAGAATGAATTGTTTTGAGAGATGGTACAGTTAGCTGTCAGTGGGAGTGTTCAATACTAAGCAAGATTCACTCACTCAACCATTGAGTGATGACCACGTGCAGGCGCTGTGCTAGGCTCTCTGTACTTTCAGTAAGCTATTGTTGTACAACAAAGCACCCTAACACAGTGTCTTAGAACAACAGTAAAAGTTTATGATCTTTCACGTCTGTGGCTCAGCAGCTTGGCTGTGTGTTTCTGGTTCAGGGTCTGTCATGAGGTTGCATCTGAAGGCTTGGCTGAGGCTGGAGGATCTGTTTCCAAGGTGGGTCACTTTACATGGCTGGCAAGTCGGTGCTAGCTGTTCGGAAGGGGCTTCAGTTCCCCACTGTGTTGACCTTTTCACAGGGCTGCTTGCACGTCCTCCCAACATGGCAGCTATCTTCCCTCAGAACGAGTGATCCAAGAGAAATCAAGGTAGGTGCCGCAATGCCCTTTATGACCTAGACTTGGAAGTGAAATACCATGACATAGCCTATTGATCACACATCAGCCACCATCGCGAGGGCTAGCTACCACACCCTGCAAATACAATGATGAACAAACAAATGGCGTGCCTGAGCTCGAGTGCTGTTAGCCTAGAGTTAAGATCATTCGTTAAATGATATCAAAGGAATTAGGGCTGAGAGACAAGGTTGTTCCCTCCAACCCTAATGCCCTGTGATCTTATGATTCCAGGTCGTAGGTCTTTTGTTCCCATATCACTAATCCATTATCTCAGAACCAGCAGCTCACCAAACCCTCACTCCTCAGATGTGGTCCATTCGGGAGTTTCTATGTGCCCCTGCATTGTCAGCTGCTTGTCATCACACAGCAAGATAGCATGACTCCACCCTGCACGCTCTCAGACAGGAGACAAGGGAGTGCCCAGATAACCCTAAGCTTGTTGTTTCTGTCCCCAGGACATGCCGCAGCCTCCTCCTGGGAGCACAGGGCATGCTATGATAACAGCAGGAGGACACAGCATCCCCATGCAGGAGCTGCTTTTGATCCTGCAAGGACAATCCCTCAAAAGCAGCAAGGCCCTGTATGTACAGGAAGAGAGTGGCCCTCAGATCGCTTCCCTTTGCCCTAATCAGGGCCACGTAGTACACCGGAGACCTCAGGGGTAGTGACCCTGGACGTTCTCAGAGGACTTCTGACCTTTGAACTTGGGGATGGGCATAGGAGTGTGGCTAGCATCTCAGCCTGGCCCACACCAGTGCTGGTCAGCATGCCTTTGAGGCACTAACCCAGGCCCACAGAGGAGTCATCTACTTCCAAGTCACCTGAGGAGCCAGTGGTGACCAGGGAGATTATGGCCTGAAATTGTGCTGGCTCTGGGGCACTGTTGGGTAAGCTAATGTGGGCTGGGCTGGAGTTCAAACACACCTCCCTGGTGCCCACAGGGACCTCCCAGCACACGCTCTCCTATGGGTGTCAATGATTCAGTTTTTCCTGGTGGCATAGACTGTAGCCTGGAGAAGCTCTGGGGAATATTTCTTTTCTTACTTATTTCTGGTTTTAAAAGTACTACTCTCAGGATGACTATTGTTAAAAACAAAATAAAACAAAACCAAAAAATAACAGAAAACAACAAGTGTTGGAGAGGCTGTGAAGAAATTGGAATCCTGGGTGTCACCAGTGGGAATGTGAAATGGTGCCACTTCTATAAAAAACAGTTTGGCGGTTCCTCCAAAATTTAAATATAGAATTACCGTGTGACCCAGCAATTCTACTTCTGGATATTTGCTTAGAAGAATTGAGAGCAAGGACTGGAAAGATATGTGTACACCCACATTCATAGCAGCAGTTTTCACAATTGCTTAATGGATAGAGTTTTCTGTTTGGGGTGATGAAAAAATTTTCAGAAATAGTGGTGGCAGTGGTTGCACAACATTGTAAATGTAATTAATGCCACTGAATTGAACACCTATAAGTGGTTTAAATGGTAAATTTTATGTTATAAAAGTAATACTAAAATGGTGGGGTTGTTTTCTTTTCTTTCTTTCTTTTTTTCTTTTTTCTTTTTTTTTTTTTTTGAGACAGGGTCTTCCTCTGTTGTCCAGGCTGGAGTGCAGTGGCATGATCTCAACTCACCCCAGCCTCAACCTCCTGGGCTCAAGCAATCCTCCCACCTCGGTCTCTCGAGCAGCTTGGACCACAGGTGTGCACCACCACACTTGGCTAATTTTTGTATTTTTTGTAGAGACAAGGTTTCGCCATGTTGCCAGGCTGGTCTCGAACTCCTAGGCTCAAGCAATCCACCTGTCTCAGCCTCCCAAAGTGCTGGGATTACAGGTGTGAGCCCGGCCTAAAACGGCATATTTTTTTCTTTCTCTTCTTTTTTTTTTTTTTTTTTGAGACAGAGTCTCACTCTGTCACCCAGGCTGGAATGCAGTGGCATGATCTCGGCTCATTGAAATCTCTGTCTCCCGAGTTCAAGCGATTCTCCTGCCTCAGCCTCCCGAGCAGCTGAGATTGCAAGTGCACACCACCAAGCCCAGCCAATTTTTGTATTTTTAATAGAGGAGGGGGTTTCGCCATGTTGGCCAGGCTGGTCTTGAACTCCTGACCTCAAGTGATCCGCCTGCCTCGGCCTACCAAAGTGCTGGTAAAAAATAAAAATAAAAAATAAAAAATAAAAAAATCCCATTCCACCGCTTGCTAGGTAATGTACCTCACCATTCTGAAGTGCCTCTTCCTCATCTATTGTGTCTTTGATGTCATGGTCGATCATGAGAATTACATGAGTCAATATGGTAGTATAAGGTGGTTTTT
Organism: Pongo pygmaeus; assembly: GCF_028885625.2. Taxonomy (NCBI): domain Eukaryota; kingdom Metazoa; phylum Chordata; class Mammalia; order Primates; family Hominidae; genus Pongo; species Pongo pygmaeus. The sequence goes on from NC_072382.2 coordinate 118,590,544, forward strand.
AAAAGCACCTCACACTAGCAGCATTGCAGTCAGCGATGAATTGCCATCCTTGTATTGAAAAGCTCTACAACTGTTGCCACTGGGCATTTCTTATTGGCCGTCATTTGCAGGGGGCTTTCGACTCCTCATATATTCGCTGTTTTCCCTTTGTGACCGCCCCTCCTTTCCTACTCTTCATTACCACCTCAAATTCCAGTGCAGGAAATGCACAGAGCAATTGACTCCATCTCTCTGTCTCGTGGCCTCTTTCCAGCCAGTTCCTCTGGGTGTCCTCGTCAACAGCTAGCGTGCACTGTCAATGACATTTTCTCTTTCAGAGGTATTCTAGATCTAACTGTTGAACTAACAGGATTTTCACTTCCTTACAAGTTTACATACAAATATGCGCATGTGTTCCTTGACCGGGTTGTAAAGTACATACTAGTTGAAACCTTGTTTTTTTTTTTTTCATAAAATATCTTGGACATCTTCCCATAAATAAACAGATTCCCCAAACCAAACCAGAGTGTTTTGCTTGAACTCAGGACCTCATAGGAGATCTGAGACCAGCTGTTAGAGAATCTCTGAGGAGGGTAGGTAGAGCCTGTTGCCCAGGTCCCCAATCAGCTCAGCAGCTGGAGAGGAGCAGAGGACTGACTGGCCACAGGGGACTAAGTCCACATGCTAGCTCAGAACAGGAGGAAGGCTGCTTTCCTTGGAAGATGGGACCAACCCTAAAGAGGACTAATAAGTGTACCTCAGACAAACCAACTGACCAACTGGAACAGGCCAGAGATGAGGGTGTGTCTTCCAAGGCCCAAAGCAAGAGAAACATCCCCAAGGGGGAAGGGGTGTGTCAATCAAAGTGGTGTGTGTGTGTTTGTTTGTTTGTTTTTGAGACAGAGTCTTTCTCTTTCACCCAGGCTGGAGTGCAATGGTGTGATCTCAGCTCACTGCAACCTCAACCTCCTGGGTTCAAGTGATTTTCCTGCCTCAGCCTCCTGAGTAGCTGGGATTACAGGCGTGTGCCACCACACCTAGCTAATTTTTGTATTTTTAGTAGAGACGGGGGTTTCACCATGTTGGCCAGGCTGGTCTCGAACTCCCTATCTCAGGTGATTCGTCCACCTCAGTCTCCCAAAGTGCTGAGATTACAGGCGTGATCCATCGCACCTGGCCTCAATCAAGGTTCTTAATTGCTAGCCAAAGAAATCTACTCTGGAAGATATAATCAGAAGATGAACTTATTGACATATTTCCAGGAATTTCGAGGAAATGTCTAGGAAAGCTGGAGTACTTGGTTTGGAAAATAAACAAGAATAAGGGGAGCTGAGGGAGAAATATGGCCACGCTCATGCCACAGAACTAGAGTGATGGGGACGGCTGTGCTGTCACCACTGAGCCAGGATGGGGACAGCCCAGTTTGCCCAGCAGCCACTGCCACACCTGTTTCCTGGCCTGAGGCTCCAGCCTGGCTGCAAGCTGCCTGTTGCTGCCTCACTATTCCTGCCCACCCCAGAAAAGATTCTCTACTGTCCCTGTTTCTTTACACCAGTCGGGGGCAATTACATCTGATTTGCTGAGCATAGGTCCCATGTCCCATGCTGGAGGTAAGGGAGGCTAGAAGGCAGGTGACTGGAGTTGTTAGTGTCTGTAATGGAGGCAGCCTCTGACTCCCACCAAAACTCATCAGCGAGACACTTCCGAAACAAAACAGGAAGGCTTTAGAGGCTGGGAAAGTGTCTTAGATCTTTTGGGCTACTGTAACGAGACACCAAAAACCGGGTGGATTACAAACAACAGACATTTATTCCTCATAGTCCTGGAGTCTGGGAAGTCTACGAGCAAGGCACCGGCATATCCTGCGTCTGGTGATGGCCCACTTCCTGGTTCATAAATGGCATCTTCTAGCTGTGTCCTCGCATGTGGAAGGGGCAAGGGATCTCTGTGGGGCCTTTTTTATAAGGACACTAATCTCATTCATGAGGGCTCCCCCTTCCTGACCTGATCACCTCCCAAATGCCTTCTCTCCTAATGCCATCACCTTACAGATTAGGATTGCAACATAGGAATTTAGGGGGATACAAACATTCAGTTCATTGCAGCAGCCAAAAGCAAAGTTACTACCGAGAGACATCTACCAGACCCAGGGGACTGATGAGACATCTTGGTACAGGAAAGAGAAGGCGTTCTTCATCCGGGAGGACGAGGACTGTGGCAGGACCCTCAGAGACCTGCACGATGGCCCTAAGGGTGGTGGGAGAGGTGCACGGGTCTCATCCAGGGTATATATATAATTTTTTTTTTTTTTTTTTTTTTTGAGACAGAGTTTCGCTCTTTTTGCCCAGACTGGAGTGGTGCAATGGCGCAATCTCAGCTCACTGCAACCTCTGCCTCCCGGGTTCAAGCGATTCTCCTGCCTCGGCCTCCCAAGTAGCTGGGATTACAGGAGCCCGCCACCACGCCCGGCTAATTTTTTGTATTTTTAGTAGAGATGGGGTTTCACCATGTTGGCCAGGATGGTCTCGATCTCCTGACCTCGTGATCCACCCGCCTTGGCCTCCCAAAGTGCTGGGATTACAGGCATAAGCCACTGTGCCCAGCCCAGGGTTCATATTAAGAACCAAGTTCTGGGAGACACTGAGGCCCCCAGGGGTTCTGGAGTCAGCAGTAAACCAGGCAGCCCTCAGGTGAGGTCTGAGAGCATCTCAGAAGCTTCCAGACCCTCTAGGAACCCGGCCCACCCTGCATCTCATTTCCTTTTGGTGCCTCGTTGCTCTGTTTGGCCTCACTGGCCCTTTCCTAAAGCCATCCCGTAAACCTCCAGGTGCCTGGTGGGTTTGTTAAGGTGTTTCCCCATAGGTTCCTGTGCTTCTAGTGGGGGTAGGTATCAAAGTGGCCGCAGCAGCCTTACTGGCCTGGTATGCAGGAGCGAGAGCAGCTGGGACAGGGGAGACCCAGGGGTCTGCCCTTGGCCAGCTGTGGTGGCCTCATTAATAGAGTGTGGCCTGGAGTTGAGAGAGATGAGGAAGTCTCATTTACCGCAGCACCAGCTATTGCACGGTTACTATGTGCCTGATGTTAAGTGCTTGACTCCATTGCTCCATCAAACCTTCAGCACAACTCCTCTCTGAGCCAAGAATTGTCATTACCCATATGTTCCAAAAGAAGCTCAATTATTTGCCCCACATCACCCAGTAGTCAGTCAAAAAGCCAGGATTCAAACCTAGGGCTTGTCTGATTCCCAAGCATACATCCCTCCCACCAGGCCAGCACCAGGGGCCAGAGGGGTATAGGCCTGGGCCAGACCATGCTGGGGGCCACTACCCTGAGGGCACCTTGAGAGGGAAGGAGGAGGCCCCAGGACACCCTTCAAGGGGACTTCCCCCTCCTTCTTAGCATGTTCCAGGCCTCTTCCAGGAAAGCCCTGAAGGGCCTGCATCCCCCTGTGGAGAGGAAAGGGAGGTGGCTAGACTTGCAGGGCTGGGGTCCAGAGGTAACAGGCTGTGGAGTCCTTTGAGACAAAGGCTTGAACTGGCTCTTTCCTCGGTGAGGTTTTCCAGTCTCTAAGGGTGAGGTGAGAGACCACTCCAAGGCTGCAGCTGCCCACAGCTGGCTGTGCTGATGAGACTGCTCAGGCCCCCTGATTCTGCTCCTAACCCCAGTGGCTGCAAACTCAGCCCCAAACTGGCAGGCCACCTGGCAGGAGGCCCCTGGACAGAGCAGACCAGGGCCCCGCAGGCTCCAGCACCTGCTCTGACCCTCCTCCCCAGACTCGTCTCAGTCCCCAAGCCTCAGTCCTCAATTCTGGGTGGAGACCACAGGTTTAGCAGTCAAGAAAGTTCTGAAATAAGCATGAATAACTTTTATAATGGAACTGGGGTGGGGTGGGTTAAATGACACTACATAAATAAGTTAAAGGCACTGAAGATCTCATGCAAGGAGGAACCATCTCCCCCAGTGTACTGTGAGCCCCCCAGGGCCAGGGACCCTGTTCTGCTCACCTCCAGGTGTCCCCCTCAGTGTGAGGCAGAGTCGGGCACACAGCTGCACAAAAGCTGTTTGCTGGTTGCCTGGTGCCTAGAATAATGACTGGCGCATTGGAGGCATTCAATGCATATTTGTTGGCTAAATGAATATAAGTAGGTTGCATATTTTGTCTTGGGATAATGTGTAACATCTTTTTCTGCCTCCCCTTAGAGCACTCCCCATGCACTCGCCTCCAGCCCACCAGGCCCTTACCTCTCCTGCAGTCTCATCTCCCCAGTCCTGGGTGTCTCCTGCCAGGCTGCTGCTAAGCTCTGCCCAGTCATGGTTACCTCCCCACCTCCCCAGCTGCAAGGAGGATTCATCTGGCAACCAGTCGAGGCTAGATTCTCAGCAGCTTTATTGAATATTGAGAGGTGGTGTCACCTCCCACTGGACATGTGTCCTCAAGTTCATACCAGAACTTCTTTGGGACAGACAGACAGACAGGTGGCAGGGCAAGGCAGGTGTCTGCGAGGGTGAGGCCAGTGCACCAGGGGTGGCTTAGCTCTCCAAAGGGGCCAGCATCTGCACCTGCCCCTGCTGCTGTTCTTGCTGCTGCTCCTGCTGCTGTTCCTGCTGCTGCTCCAGCTCCGGGAGGGAGAGGGTCTTGTCCTGGCTCTCTTTCTCCTTGAAGGTGCTGAAGAAGGAGTTGACCTTGTCCCTCAGGTCCTTCTCCAGGAAGCTCAAGTGGCCTTCCACATCCCCCGCATGGGGGCCCAGCTTCTGCCTGAGCTGTTCCATCTGCTGCACCAGGGCTTTGTTAAAGTTTTCCCCGTAGGGCTCCACCCGGCTTCGGAACTCCTCCACCTGCCGGTCCAGGTGCCCACCCAGCTCTGCCAGTGACTTCTGCAGCCCCTCGGTGTTGCCCCTCAGGTTGCCACGCACGTCCTCCACCAAGGGCGCCAGCCTCTGCCGCAGCTCCTCGGCACTGGCCGAGATCCTGGTCTTGAGCTCCTCGGCGTTCTTCTTCATCTGGAAGGCCAGGCCCTCGAGCTGGTGGTTGAGCTTCTCCTGCGCGTCCTGAGCATAGGGAGCCAGGCTGCGGCGCAGCTCCTCCACGGTCTGGTCAATCTTGACTTTGAATTCGTCGGCGTAGGGCGTAAGGCGTCCCTTGAGCTCCTCCACGTTCTGGTCGATCTTGGCCTTGAGCTCGTCGGCGTGGGGCCTCAGCGAGGCGTGCAGGCTGTCGGCGTTCTCCCGCAGCACTCTCTCCATGCGCTGCGCGTAGGGGGTCAGCTGGCGCCGCAGCTGCTCAGCCTGTGTGTTGACCTGGGTGCGCAGCTGGTCCGCGTAGGGCTCCAGGCGCTGCTGCAGCTCTCGCACATTGTCCCCGATCTTCTGGCTCACCTCATTCGCATGGGGCAGCAGCCGGGCCCTCACCTCCTCCAGCTCCTTCCGAATCTCCTCCTTCAGTTTCTCCGAGTCCTTAGCCAGGCGTTCATGCAGCTCGGTGGCGAAGGGCACCAGTTTCTTCTGCAGGTCACCTGCGTAAGTGTTCACTTCTCCAAGTTTGTCCTGGAAGAGGGCACTGTGGGGAAGGGCACAAGGAGGCCACGTTACACTTGGCATTTACATGGCAAGACTTTGTCTGCTTGTATACCACTCACCTTATGCACACTTGCTAGGACAGGTGAGTGCTCAGGGGTATCGAGTTCACCCTCCCTATGTTGGTTCGGATTGGAGAGGATGGGTGTCGCAGACCAAGTCATGACACTGAATTTCTATCTCGGGATCTCCCACAGAGTTTGTCTCGGAATCTACCCACCATGTCACCTGCAGCAGTTTGCTTTCCCCTCCTTGTCTGCAGAGGGTGGGACTTTAAGGTCCTTCCCAGCGGGAGTGGGCTGGGCCATAGGGTCACGTTGTGTAACAGAATGTTTTCTTCTTGACCTCTGCTGGGGTCTTGCAGTGGCACAAGGTGCTGTTTTCCTTGCCTGTGCCCAGGGGCCTCCCAAATATTCCCACCTCCCTCCCCTTGATTCCACTGCCCGGGGCCTGTCTTTCTGAAGCGTATTAGAAATCAGCCCACATGACATTTTCCTCCCTCCCTCTCTTCCATGAGCCTGAATGATAGGATGTGGCCATTTGTCAAACTCTAGAACGTCAAAGCAAAAGGGCATCGCAGGGATTATTCGGCCCAACCTTCTGGTTTACATATGTGGATCCTAGGTTCAGAGGCCCGGCCAGTTAGTGGCAGGGCAGTGGGTATCCTAAGCTCAGGGCTCCTGTCTCTAAGCTCAACCCTTGCCGATACATTGCATGGCCTTTAAGAATTCCCCGTCACCACCGCACACTGTAGTCCCTCTTACTTGAGTTGCTGGGTGAGTTCAGATTTCTGGAGATGTTCCACGGCCTCCTTGGCATTGTTGCTCAGCTGGCTGAAGTAGTCCCACATCACCGTGGCCACCTGGTCAGCACTGACTTCAGCCCTGGCTCCTGGGTGGTAACAGAGAGCAATTCATGAGGCCCCGTCTCCTTTGTGGCCCCTCTACTCCAGCTCTGAGCTGCAGACTGGATGATGGTGGGGGTGCCTCAACCTGCCATTTTCCCTGTCTGAGCTTAGCTTTTTGGAAGCCACAGGGATATGTGAAACTGGTATAGCACCAATGCCAATGGGCCCACCGCTGGGACTGGGTCAGCTCTCCTGTGAGCCACTTGGCAGCCAGGCAGACCTCAGAAGTGTCCTTTTGCTTTGGCCCAGCCTCCATCCTGCACCACTCAGAGCCGCAGCCCAGGAGCGCCGTCCAAAGACAGCTTCTACTCACCGGTGACAGCCACCAGGGCCAGGGCCAGGACCACGGCCTTCAGGAACATCCTGAGCTCCTTGCTGGGCTGGAGGAGTTTCCTGCTACACTGGATCCTCCCTACAATCAGGGGAGCTGACAGAGAGGTCCTCAGGAGAGCTCACCTGCGCTGCTGTGGGAACTGACTGAAGCTCAGAGCCAGCCAGACATTTAAACTCTCTCCCTACCACCACCCCCCTCGCTGCCCTCCCCGCCTCCTTCCCCAGTGTGACTCCACGCTGGAAGGTGACACATTCCCAAGAGGTCTCTTGGACTTTTGTGACCCTGAGACTACGTGGAAGTTGACAGCAGACCAGGGCTTAGGCGATAGTTAGAAGTGGTGGCTGTTCCGTGCATGGGCACCCCCACCCCCACCAACCTCAGCATGGAAGGGAGGAAGGGAACGGAAAACAGTGGGAGAAACACCTCAGGGAGTCCCTGAGCCCAGGACTGATGCCTCGAGGCCCTGCTGACGGCTCTGGGTTTGTGCCAGGCTCATGGGGGGCAAAGTCCACATCTCCTCTGTCTACCCCAGTGAAGAGAGGTCCCCCCAGTCTCCACATCCACCACTAATGCTGACTCCATCTCAGAGCACCAGACACTGGAGTGGGACCATCCAGGACTGCAGATAGCATAGTGAGCTAAAATCTAGGTCTCTTGTCAAGGTACACCCAAGAGGAGGGGGCCCTGGAGAGCCTTTGGGCAGATGGGTGTGGGAGACAGGGCCTTGTCCTGAAAGGGTTAATTGTAGAGTGCTTCATGTCCCACTCCCATGCTGTGCCTCCTTGGTCTAGTTATTCAAAGCCCTGAGCCTCAGTTTCTCCTCTGAACAATGGGATGGTTCAGTACATTAAAGGAGACATTGCTTGTGAAGTGGGCAGTACGGTCATCCCTCAGTCTCCATGGGAAATTGATTCCAGGACCCTCTGCAGATACCAAAATCCATGGATGTTCAAGTGCTTGATATAAAATGGCATAGTATTTGCATATAACCTAAGCACAGCCTCCCACATACTTTAAATCTCTAGATTACTTATAATACCTAATACAACGGAAATGCTGTGTGAATGGTTGTTATACTGTATTGTTTAGGATATAATCACCAAAAAAGTCTGTATATGTTTAGTACAGGTGCAATTTTTTTTTTTTTTTTTTTTGAGATGGAGTCTCACTCTGTCACCCAGGCTGCAGTGCAGTGGCGCGATCTTAGCTCACTGCAATCTCTGCCTCCCAGGTTCAAGTGATTCTCCTGTCTCAGCCTCCTGAGTAGCTGGGATTACAGGCACCACCACCACGCCCAGCTAATTTGTGTATTTACAGCAGAGACAGGGTTTCACCATGTTGCTCAGGCTGGTCTCCAACTCCTGGCCTCAAGCGATCCTCCCATGTGGGCCTCCCAAAGTGCTGGGCTTACAGGCGTGAGCCACTGTGCCCTGCCCAGATGCAATTTTTTTTAAAACATTGTTTTTAATGGAGATGGGGTTTCCCTATGTTGCTCAGGCTGGTCTCCAATTCCTGGTCTCAAGCGATCCTCCCATCTCTGCCTCTCAAAATGCTGGGCTTACAGGCATGAGCCACTGTACCCGGCCCACAGATGCAATTTAAAAAAAAATTTTTTTTTTTTTTGAGATGGAGTCTTGCTGTGTCGCCCAGGCTGGAGTGCAGTGGCACGATCTCGGCTCACTGCAAGCTCCGCCTCCCGGGTTCACGCCATTCTCCTGCCTCAGCCCCCCGAGTAGCTGGGACCACAGGCACCCGCCACCACGCCCGGCTAATTTTTTTTTTGTATTTTTAGTAGAGATGGAGTTTCACCGTGTTAGCCAGGATGGTCTCGATCTCCTGACCTCGTGATCCACCCGCCTCGGCCTCCCAAAGTGCTGGGATTACAGGCGTGAGCCACTGCGCCCGGCCTAAAAAAATATTTTCAATCCAAGGTTGGTTGAATCCATGGACACAGAAACCAAGGATACAGAGGGCTGCCTATAGAGCTCCTGGCACAGAGTAAGCTCTGAAAAATAGTTGCTGTTATTATAATAATCATACTGTATAATAATCATGCTGTGTTCCTGATTTGGAGCAAAGCAGGGAGGGTAGCAGAGTGCTCCCTCCTCTAGTGAGAGTGGCAGAGTGAGACTCGGCTCTCTGAGGGGCGCCAGGTGGGCCAGAGGCAGGGTGATGGGTGGGACCAGCCTGAGGCCTGACTCCTGCCCTTCTCGCCCCCCAGCCACACTCCCTGAGCAGGAGCAGCTGGCTTGAGCAGAATCTTGGGACCTGTGGCTCTCAGGGGACCTCCCATTGGGGGATGGAGGGCAACGGTGGTGGTGCCCAGGAGGTCTTCTACTTAGATGTCTATTGGATCTCTAAATGAGGCTGCATGCATAATCACACACAAACATCCACTGAGAAGGTGACACACCACGTCAGCATGGGTCCCTCTGCCGGACCACACCACTCCCAGTGACTATGAGGTGACATCCAGCACACCACACTATTGGCTCCTGTCGGTGAGTGCAGTGCCTGACAACAGTGAGCTACATTTATTTGTAAAAATGAACGCCATCAGAGAGTAGACCACAATTTTACTAACTCTAATTTGCTTTGTGTTCATTTTTTCAGTTTCCAGAAGTGGCTTGATGTCTCCTAGGGCCGAAGGCAGCCAAATGACCTTCTGACTCTGGCACCCCTTCTGCTGGGTCCCCACTGTCCTGTAGTGGTCCCCACGTTACCATGCTGCCTCCTTTTTGATGCAGCCTGTGCCATCTCTCCGTGATTGTTGGGGTCAGACGCTGCAGTCAACTCCCTGGCTTGGCATCCAGGCTCCAACACGTACTGCCTGTGCGTCTTTGGGCAAGTCTCATAACCTCTCTGAGCCTCAGTTACCTTGGTGAGACATAACCATTGTACCTACCTCCTAGGCTGTGAGGATTCACTGAGATAATCTTATAGTGCTTGCAACAATGTCTGGCACATAGCAAAAGTGATCACTAAATGTTAGCCACATCTTACCCCTGCAAGGCTCACCTCCCTGGAACCCATCGGTCCCAACCCTGCTCCTGAATCAGGCACAGTCCAGCTTGCAGCGGGAGCAAAGGTCAGTACTCAGTGCTCCTGTCCCTTCCCCAGGCCAGAGCTGAGGAGGAGACTGAGTCACGAAGGACACCTCAGCCGCAGTTTGACCTCCGGGACTTACAGTCCCAGCAGCAGGTGCCATTAGCATATGAGAGGTCCAGAGGTGCTTCTGTCTCTCCCGCCTGCCTGGGTGCACCCATGCTGGGAGCGCCTGCACCATTTGAGCATGTCCGAGAACATCCACCAGAGTGTGTGCGGATTCACAGAAGTATGCAAATCACTAAGAACCAAGGGACTGGCACAGCCCATGCGTGCACCCACGCTCGCAAGGGGGCCTGCTGCCTCTCAATGTGGTGGGGATGTGACCTGTTAATGAATGTATTTACTTACCAAAGTCTGAGGGTATGTTTTGCATCAATCTGTAGATGGATTTGTTTTGGGGAGCAGGGAGAGAATAAGAGCCCCCTGTGCTCAGTCTTAGAGGGTGCAAGTAGCTGATGGGAAGAGCAGACTGCCTTCCAGCCAGGCCTGGCTCTGTGAGTCAGGGACGTCTACCTTAGTGGGCATGAAAGGCCTGTGTGATCTCGAGGGAGACATCGCCTCTCCAAGCCTCTCCTTATCTGTGCAACAGGCAGACTTAATGATTGGTGGGGCAATGAGGCTGATAGCTCAGCATTAGCTACAGCCACCCCTCCTGGCCAACCACACAGGGATCAAACCAGGGGTCAGTCCAGAGGGCAGAGTCAGGAGCAGAAAACTCAGATCCAGCCAGGGACAGGCAGGTCACAAGGACATGTGCCTCACGTATGCTTCAAGGGGCCGTCCCCTGGGCAGAACTAAAGGACAGCTCCTGTTGCCATAGGAGGGATCTGGGTGAGATACTAGGAGGAACTTCCAGCATGATAATGTGTGATGAACAAGGGCCTCTGGCCAACAGGTCTGAATCAGGGCTGCCCAGCCCAGCCTGGTGGGAAGGGCACACATCATGGGGGCTCATGTACTAAACCTCACCCAGACACAAGGTGAAACAGCCCAACCCCAGAGGACCATTTTTGGCCCTGGATGGTCAAATCCCCTCTTCCTCCCATCGACCACTGGCTTCTCCCTGGAGCAGTCTTCATCCCAGGGGAGCCATGACGGGAGACGCAGGCAGCTTAGGCTGGCCACCAAGACAGCCCCTGCCGAGGTGCAAGCTGGACTACTGGTGAGGGGCCCCAGGTATTCACAGGTACCAAGCCCTTGGAAGGAGACAAGGTGCCAGGCTTCCTGGAGGTGTGCCTCTGCCCACAGAGAGACCTCTGGACATCCTTGGGTCCGTTGCCATGCAGGAGAGAGAGGCCGGGCTCCTCCAGACCCTCTGCACAAATGGAAAGGCTTGGAGGATCTGGGGCCAGGGGACCATTCTAGCGTGCCCGGGCCCATGGACCTTGTTGTCCACCCCCGCCTGGATCTGGGTCCCCACTGTGCCTTTGCCTCTGGGGCTATGGAGCAGGCCGCAGCAGAAGAGGAAAGGGCATCCCCAATACCAAATCCTCCAGTGACCACTTCTTCACCTCCTACCCCACCACCAAAGTCTGCAGGAGACTTGAGACAGATTTGTTCTGGGCATGTGACTGATGCCTCTATAGGGGTCTCAGTGCTCTAAGCTGTCTGGTATTTGCCTGGTGTGTGTGAAGACCTGGATTAAGGTTCCCAGCCTTACTACTAATGGGCTGTGCACTTGGAGCCCTTACAGCCTTGGGTTTCTAACCCATAAAATGGAGTTAATGTCTACTTCACAGGATTCTATTTGCATTTTAACAGAAAACAAAGTCTTAAGTCAAAGGAATGAATCTCTCTCTCTCTCTCTGTGTCTTTTTTTAGACCAAGTCTAGCTCTGTCACTGGAGTGCAATGGCGCGATCTCAGCTCACTGCAACCTCCACCTCCGGGGTTCAAGCAATTCTTGTGCCTCAGCCTCCTGAGGAGCTGGGACTACAGGCATGCGTCACCATGCTCAGCTAATTTTTTGTATTTTTAGTAGAGACTGGGTTTCGCCATGTTGCCCAGGCTGGTCTCGAACTCCTGGCCTCAGGTATCCACCCGTCCCAGCCTCCCAAAGTGCTGGGATTACAGGCATGAGCCACTGTGCCCAGCCAGAAATGGATCTCTAATAGAGGAATTCCAAGTCTCACCCACCAATTAAGAATTCTGAGGGCAGAACCGGGCCTCTGATTTCATACTGTGAAATACTCTGATTTCATACTTTCTCAGGCCTCTGATTTCATACTGTGGTGTTAGTTACTTCTGAGAGGACAGCTTGCTGCCAGAGCTCTATTTTTTATGTTAGAGGCTCCTTCCACCTGCAGACTCTGCTGTCTGGGAAGGGCACAGCGTTGGGAGGGAGAGGGAGGTGTGAGTCTCTCCATGGACCCGCTGCTTTGTACTTCTCTATCTCATTTCCTTTTCAGCACCACTCTGGGAAATCAGTATTCTAGCCCCATTTTATCCTCAGAAAATTGAGGCTCTGAGTTGTTATCTCTGTGGCCTGGGTCCTACTAAGTGCCAAAGGCAGCATTTAAGCCTGAGGTGTCCTGGCTCCAAGGTCTCAGCATCTGGAAGACAGGCCCCCTCATCCTGCCATCCCTGCTGCGGCTTCACTGTGGGCCCAGGGGACATATCAGCCCCGAGAAGGGTCAGCGGCCCCTCCTGGACCACCGACGCCCCGCAGAACTCCTCTGTGCCCTCTCCTCACCAGACCTTGTTCCTCCCAGTTGCTCCCACAGCCAGGGGGCAGTGAGGGCTGCTCTTCCCCCAGCCCCACTGAGGAACCCAGGAAGGTGAATGAGAGAATCAGTCCTGGTGGGGGTTGGGGAGGGCCCTAGACATGAGACCAGCTCCTCCCCCAGGGGATGTTATCAGTGGGTCCAGAGGGCAAAATAGGGAGCCTGGTGGAGGGAGGGACAAAGGCCTCAGGCTCTGAGCGGCCTTGGCCCTTCTCCACCAACCCCTGCCCTGCACTCAGGGGGAGGTGGCAGTGGGGCACACAGGGTGGGGACTGGTGGGGGCGGGTGGGGGGCTGCTAGGTGAGCAGCGCTCGCCTGCCTGGATTGAAACCCAGAGATGGAGGTGCTGGGAGGGCCTGTGAGAGCTCAGCCCTGTCACCAGGCCTTGCCGGAGCCACTGATGCCTGGTCTTCTGTGCCTTTACTCCAAACACCCCCCAGCCCAAGCCACCCACTTGCTCTCAAGTCTGAAGAAGCACCTCACCCCTCTACTCCAGGCTGTGTTCAGGGCTTGGGGCTGGTGGAGGGAGGGGCCTGAAATTCCAGTGTGAAGGGCTGAGATGGGCCCGAGGCCGCTGGCCTATGTCCAAGCCGTTTCCCCTCTCACCAGCCTCTCCCTGGGGAGCCAGTCAGCTAGGAAGGAATGAGGGCTCCCCAGGCCCACCCCCAGTTCCTGAGCTCATCTGGGCTGCAGGGCTGGCGGGACAGCAGCGTGGACTCAGTCTCCTGGGGATTTCCCAACTCTCCCGCCAGCTTGCTGCATCTGGCCACCCTGCCTCAGGCCCTCGTCTCCACTGGTCAGCAAGTGACCTTTGCCCGGCGCCCTGGGTCCTCAGTGCCTGCTGCCCTGGAGACAATATAAAACAGGTCAGAACCCTCCTGCCTGTCTGCTCAGTTCATCCCTAGAGGCAGCTGCTCCAGGTAATGCCCTCTGGGGAGGGGAAAGAAGAGGGGAGGAGGATGAAGAGGGGCAAGAGGAGCTCCCCGCCCAGCCCAGCCAGCAAGCCTGGAGAAGCACTTGCTAGAGCTAAGGAAGCCTCGGAGCTGGACGGGTGCCCCCCACCCCTCATCATAACCTGAAGAAAATGGAGGCCCGGGAGGGTGTCACTTGCCCAAAGCTACATAGGGGGTGGGGCTGGAAGTGGCTCCAAGTGCAGGTTTCCCCCTCATTCTGCAGGCTTAGGGCTGGAGGAAGCCTTAGACAGCCCAGTCCTACCCCAGACAGGGAAACTGAGGCCTGGAGAGGGCCAGAAATCACCCAAAGTCACACAGCATGTTGGCTGGACTGGACAGAGATCAGTCCAGACTGCAGGTGCCTTGATGTTCAGTCTGGTGGGTTTTCTGCTCCATCCCACCCACATCCCTTTGGGCCTCGGTTCCTCGCCCCTCACCAGTCCCCCTTCTGAGAGCCCGTATTAGCAGGGAGCAGGCCCCTACTCCTTCTGGCAGACTCAGCTAAGGTTCTACCTTAGGGGCCATGCCACCTCCCCAGGGAGGGGTCCAGAGGCATGGGGGCGTGAGGTGCCCCTCACAGGACACTTCCTTGCAGGAACAGAGGTGCCATGCAGCCCCGAGTACTCCTTGTTGCTGCCCTCCTGGCGCTCCTGGCCTCTGCCCGTAAGCACTTGGTGGGACTGGGCTGGGGGCAGGGTGGAGGCGACTTGGGGATCCCAGTCCCAATGGATGGTCAAGCAGGAGCCCAGGGCTCGTCCAGAGGCCGATCCACCCCACTCAGCCCTGCTCTTTCCTCAGGAGCTGCAGAGGCCGAGGATACCTCCCTTCTCAGCTTCATGCAGGGTTACATGAAACACGCCACCAAGACTGCCAAGGATGCACTGACCAGCGTGCAGGAGTCCCAGGTGGCCCAGCAGGCCAGGTACACCCGCTGGCCTCCCTCCCCATCCCCCCCGCCAGCTCCCTCCATTCCCACCCGCCCCTGCCCTGGTGAGATCCCAACAATGGAATGGAGGTGCTCCAGCCTCCCCTAGGCCTGTACCTCTTTGGCCTCCTCTTTCCTCACAGGGTGTTTGTCAGGCTGCTGCGGGAGAGACGACAGAGTTGAGACTGCATTCCTCCCGGGTCCCTCCTTTCTCCCCAGAGCAGTCCTAGGGTGGGCCATTTTAGCCCTCATTTCCATTTTCCTTTCCTTTCCCTTTCTCTTTCTTTCTTTCTTTCTTTTTTTCTTCTTTCTTTCTTTTCTTTCTTTCTTTCTTTCTCTCTCTTTCTTTCTTTCTTTCTTCTTTCTTTCTTTCTCTCTCTCTCTCTTCCTTTCTTCTTCTTTTTTTTTTTTTATGGAGTCTCCCTCTGTCACCCAGGCTGGAGTACAGTGGTGCAATCTCGGCTCACTGCAACCTCCATCTCCCGGGTTCAAGCCATTCTCCTGCCTCAGCCTCCCAAGTAGCTGGGATTACAGGCACGCGCCACCACACCCAGCTAATTTTTGTATTTTTAGCAGAGATGGGGTTTCACCATGTTGGCCAGGTTGGTCTTGAATTCCTGACCTCAGGTGATCCACCTGCCTCGGCCTCCCAAAGTGCTGGGATTACAGGCATGAGCCACTGCGCCCGGCCCCATTTTCCTTTTCTGAAGGTCTGGCTAGAGCAGTGGTCCTCAGCCTTTTTGGCACCAGGGACCAGTTTTGTGGTAGACAATTTTTCCATGGGCCAGCGGGGATGGTTTTGGGATGAAACTGTTCCACCTCAGATCATCAGGCATTAGATTCTCATAAGGAGCCCTCCACCTAGATCCCTGGCATGTGCAGTTCACAATAGGGTTCACACTCCTATGAGAATCTAAGGCCACCTGATCTGACAGGAGGCGGAGCTCAGGCGGTATTGCTCACTCACCCACCACTCACTTCGTGCTGTGCAGCCCAGCTCCTAACAGTCCATGGACCAGTACCTATCTGTGACTTGGGGGTTGGGGACCCCTGGGCTAGGGGTTTGCCTTGCGAGGCCCCACCTGACCCAATTCTAGCCTGTGAGTGCTTCTGCTTTGTTCTAAGACCTGGGGCCAGTATGAGCAGAAGTGTGTCCTTCCTCTCCCATCCTGCCTCTGCCCATCAGTCCTCTCCTCTCCCCTACTCCCTTCTCCACGTCACCCTGAGTGGCATTGGCTGGCACAGCAGAGGTGTTCATAAACATTCTCAGTCCTCAGAACCGGCTTTGGGGTAGGTGTTATTTTCTCACTTTGCAGATGAGAAAATTGAGGCTCAGAGCGATTAGGTGACCTGCCCTAGATCACACAACTGATCAATCCTCCAATGACTTCCCAAATTAGAGGCTGCCTCCCTCTGTCCTACCCTGCTCAGAGCTACCAGGTTGTGCAACTCCAGGGGGTGCTGTTTGCACAGAAAACAATGACAGCCTCGACCTTTCACATCTCCCCACCCTGTCACTTTGTGCCTCAGGCCCAGGGGCATAAACATCTGAGGTGACCTGGAGATGGCAATGTTTGACTTGTGCTGGGGTTCCTGCAAGGATATCTCTTCTCCCAGGGTGGCAGCTGTGGGGGGATTCCTGCCTGAGGTCTCAGGGCTGTCGTCCAGTGAAGTTGAGAGAGTGGTGGGGTCCCGACTGGTGTCGTCCAGTGGAGACATGGCTGTGGGTCCCATGGTTGCCTACAGAGGAGTTCTCACGCCCTGCTCTGTTGCTTCCCCTGACTGATTTAGGGGCTGGGTGACCGATGGCTTCAGTTCCCTGAAAGACTACTGGAGCACCGTTAAGGACAAGTTCTCTGGGTTCTGGGATTTGGACCCTGAGGTTGGACCAACTCCAGCCGAGGCTGCCTGAGACCTCAATACCCCAAGTCCACCTGCCTATCCATCCTGCCAGCTCCTTGGGTCCTGCAATCTCCAGGGCTGCCCCTGTAGGTTGCTTAAAAGGGACAGTATTCTTAGTGCCCTCCTACCCCACCTCATGCCTGGCCCCCCTCCAGGCATGCTGTCCTCCCAATAAAGCCGGACAAGAAGCTGCTATGAGTGGGCCGTCGCAAGTGTGCCATCTGTGTCTGGGCATGGGAAAGAGCCGAGGCTGTTCTGTGGGTGGGCACTGGACAGACTCCAGATCAGGCAGGCCTGGAGGCCAGCGCTCTATCCACCTTCTGATAGCTGGGCAGTCTCTGGGCCTCAGTTTCTTCATCTCTAAGGTAGGAATCACCCTCCGTACCCTGCCTTCCTTGACAGGTTTGTGCGGAAGGTCAAACAGGACAATAAGTTTGCTGATACTTTGATAAACTGTTAGGTGCTGCACAACGTGACTTGAGTGTGTGCCCTATGCCAGCCACTAAGCCTGGCACTTAAGTCGTCATCAGAGTTGAGACTGTGTGTGTTTACTCAAAACTGTGGAGCTGACCTCCCCTATCCAGGCCACCTAGCCCTCTTAGGCACATGTGAAGGGAGGAGGCCGGATGGGCTAGGGGTTGGAGTAAGATGCAACAAGGCACTAGTCTTGGCTCCACCACTTGATATCAGCCTCAGGTTCTTACGTGTAAAGTGGATACAACCGTACCCCCTCCACCGTAGGTTTGCCATGAGATTGAAATGAGAGAGCGTTCGAACCGTTTGGCACAGCACCTGCATGTAAAGATGCCTGATCAATGTTGTCATCATTACAGTTGAGCTGACTGGGCCCTTGGGACCCGGACTGGAGTGGCGGGGGGCAGTGTTCTGGGACCAAAAAGAAGCACAAGGTCTCCCAATAGAGGCTGCTTCCTTTGTGTCCCCACCACCCGAAAGATGTCAGGTCAGAGAGCCCGAGAGCTGCAGATGGCTTGAGTAGGGCTCCACTCTTCAGATGAAAAAACTGTGGCCCACAGAGGCAAAGGCACTTGGCCGGCATCACAGAGCCAGCACGTGGCAGGGCCAGACCTTGAGCCCAGGTCAGCTGCGTGTATTCTGCTCAGTTGGTGCAGAAAACAGTTTTGTCACTCCTATGTCAGGTGTTAGGGACCCCTTTACAGATTTCAGTGGCATCAGTACATCCAGCCCCACCTGGAGACTGCTTTCTCTCTGAAAATTCCCCAGGGCTTCTCTCTGGGCTGAGACATCTCAGCACCCGTATCTAGAAAATGTTCCCACCCAGATCTGGCTGGATGACTGCTGTTGTAGCTCTGGAAGGTTAGGAACTAAAAAGCCCACTGCTTTACCTAGGGTAGCTAAGATATACTGGAGATGGGGACATGGGGATGGGGGCCGATTATCCAGGGGCCTGCATGAGGGGGCAAAAGGCCCTGCAGAGACAGGGTAGGGAAGGCACTGCCCAGATCTGTGAAGCCATGTTCATGCACGCGGGGACATTCAGACATGAGTGCAAGGAGGGACTGTGAGCAGGGAAGTCATGTGCGAATACACAGGCATGCCTGCACACCCATGTGAACTTGAGTGCCAGGCCGCACACTCTTTTTTTTTTTTTTTTTTTTAGCTGGAGTCTTGCTCCATCACCCAGGCTGGAGTGCAGTGGCATGATTTCGGCTCACTGTGACCTCTGCCTCCCAGGTTCAAGCGATTCTCCTGCCTCAGCCTTCCTAGTAGCTGGGATTACGGGTGCAAGCCACCATGCCCAGCTGATTTTTTTTGTATTTTTAGTAGAGACAGGGTTTCACCATATTGGCCAGGCTGGTCTCAAACTCCTGGCCTGAAGTGATACACCTGCCTCAGCCTCCCAAAGTGCTGGGATTACAGGCTTGAGCCACCGCAACCGACCCGCACACTCTTTTCAATAATCGTGGATGGCCAGGGGTGCAGGGTCTAAAAAGCGCTGCCCAGCCCATCCTGCTGTTCACTGGGCAAGCGACGTCACAGGTCCAGGCTTCAGTGTCCTCATCCATGCTCTGCCTCTGATGGCAATCTAGCCAGGATGTGGGGAAGGGAGGATGCAGTGAGAGCACAGATATGAGAGCATCTTGGAAATAAAAATGTACCTGCAAGAGGTGGTGGTGAATTTTCTGACTCAGACCAGCTTCTGCCAGGGCTGGCAGAAAGAGGGGGTGGCATGGCATGGAGCCGCAGGGGGTGGAGGACTGGCTTCGCCGCAGGGGGTGGAGGACTGGCTTCCACTTCTGTGCCTGAGGAAGCCACGGCTGTTTCTGGGTGGGAGAGGGATACTGGCCTTGTGAGAAGAAAAGGGAAGTGTCTGTTTGAGAGGTTTTTGAATTACTGAAGGAGGACAGGCGCAAACTCCCAGCGCTTCACTTGCACCCGGGACCAAACCCCAATCCCAGTGGCTCCCTGAGGCCGCCCCGCTTCGTCCTGCCCCGCTGACAGCGGCTGGGCTGGAGAAGGCTCTATACGGACACACCTCTGGGGACAGGGAACCCACTGCTCCCAGCTAAAGCAACCCTGTTTCCTGGCCCGCCTCAGACAGGGCTGCAGGCCTTGTTTGAGCCCCTTTCAGGGCACTTGGCCTTGGATTGTCTGTGGCTTTGCCTGGTCCGCTGTGACTTCCTTTCTACTTGAGCCTTGCTAAGGCAGACTCTACTCCCTCACTCGTAAGCAGCCAGGCATCCAGCAGGTCCTCCAACGTCGATCTTGGCCCTAAGACGTCCAGTCTGGGCACGGAGTTGTTGAGATCCGGCAGGAAGTCCCTGCTCCAGGGCCAAAGGCCCCACCCGGGCTCCCCCAGATGTCCCCGCCCCCCCCCCCCCCCCCGCATTCTCCCAAAAGAAAGAAGCTGCTTTCCACTTTGGAAACGTTTATTCTGAGCACCGGGAACGGGGACGGCGGCGGGCGCCTCACTGGGTGTTGAGCTTCTTAGTGTACTCCTCGAGAGCGCTCAGGAAGCTGACCTTGAAGCTCTCCAGCACGGGCAGCAGGCCCTGGCGGAGGTCCTCGAGCGCGGGCTTGGCCTTCTCGCTGAGCGTGCTCAGATGCTCGCTGGCCTTGGCGTGGTACTCGGCCAGTCTGGCGCCGCCGTTCTCCTTGAGAGCCTCAAGGCGCGCGGCCAAGCGCTGGCGCAGCTCGTCGGTGTAAGGGGCCAGATGCGTGCGCAGCGCGTCCACATGGGCGCGCGCGCGGTCGCGCATCTCCTCGCCCAGTGGGCTCAGCTTCTCGTGCAGCTCGTGCAGCTTCTGGCGCGCGCCCTCTTGGAGCTCTGCGCGCAGCGGCTCCACCTTCTGGCGGTAGAGCTCCATCTCCTCCTGCCACTTCTTCTGGAAGTCGTCCAGGTAGGGCTGCACCTTGGCCTTCACCTCCTCCAGATCCTTGCTCATCTCCTGCCTCAGGCCCTCTGTCTCCTTTTCCAGGTTATCCCAGAACTCCTGGGTCACAGGGCCGAGCTGTTCGCGCAGCTTGCTGAAGGTGGAGGTCATGCTGTCCCAGTTGTCAAGGAGCTTTAGGCTGGAGGGTGAGACAGAAGGGTTGAGGGCTGGACTCCCAGCGCCCCAGCCTACCACGGGTGAGCCCTGGGTGACACCTGTCCGCGGAGGTGCAGTGGCCTAGAGTTTCCAGTACACTCTCAACCAACACCCCTGCCCCGCCAAGCCATGCCCCGTTGTGCAGCTGGACCGAGGCACAGAGAGGAGCTAAGAAAGAGACAGCTGGGACTGGTGTCCAGTTACGTTGGTCTCCAAAGTGGGCCGTTGAAGGACCTCGCTTCTATGCCTCCAGCGCATTCTCCTCTCCAAAGACAGCCCACAGTCTTGCTGGGCAGGAGCAGAGGAGGTGGTGAAGAAGGGAAAGGGGCCTGCTACAGTTGCAGGCACAATGTGGCGCTGTGATCACAGATCGGGCAGCCCTGGTCTGTCCTTTGCAGGGGGCATGGGCTGTGACCCTGCCTGAGGATCCCATTCCGGTTTCTCCATCCAGACCATCTGTGGGGCCCAGCTCATCAGATATTAGGAGAGGACTCGGCCAGTCTGGCGTCAACATCTTCCCACAGGCCTCTGCCCCCTGCCCCTGCCCTCAACCCCAGGCTGGGTCCTTACTTTAGCTGTTTTCCCAAGGCGGAGCCTTCAAACTGGGACACATAGTCTCTGCCGCTGTCTTTGAGCACATCCACGTACACAGTGGCCAGGTCCTTCACTCGATCCCAGGGGGTCTGAGGGGGTTCATCTTGCTGCCAGAAATGCCGAGCCTGGCTCCCTGAGGGTGGGAGGGGAGGCCCAGATCAGACCAGCTGTGGGCTGAGATCTGAGCTGAAAAGCCAAGCTTGGAGGTCGGGGAGAGGCGGCCAGTGAGAAACCTGCTGCCTCCGCCCAGGAGGGTGGGTCACAGGGGTTTAGGGAGAAAGTCCCCCGATGGTTGGCTCCCTAGGCTGGGGGACACCTACCCGTCAGGAAGAGCACGGCCAAGGTCAGCACCGCAGCTTTCATCCTGAAGGGCCGTGGGGGACCTGGAGGAGAAGAAGGGCCTGGCTGAGTGGGGGGCCTGTAGCATGCAGAAGCCCCGTGCTCCCCCACTCATTGCAGCCAGGTGAGGAGAAGGGTACAGAGTGGGAGAAGACCTCAGGTACCCAGAGGCCAGGCCTGGGGCAGGGCCTGAACCTTGAGCTGGGGAGCCAGAGTCACCGGGGCAGGCAGCAGGACTCACCTCCTTCTCACAGTCTCTAAGCAGCCAGCTCTTGCAGGGCCTATTTATGTCTGCAGCCAGGGGCTGGGCTGGGAGGCCGATAAGCCCAGCCCCGGCCCTGTTGCTGCTCACTGGTCCTGGCAATGTGGAACTTAAGAGTTCAAGGATCAGCTCTGTCCCTGGGGCTGGGCAAATAGAGTGGGCAAACAGCAAGCTGCGGGGGCTGCAGGGCAGGGGTCAAGGGTTCAGTGGGGGCGGGAGGGGAGTGTCTGCAGGCTTGCAGGTCCCCCGGGTGGGGTCGGGGTTCCCTGCACTCATCCCCTTCCCCTCCATGGGAGTGTGTGGGCGGTTGCCATTGTCCATTGTGTTGGCAGAGGAGGGGAGGGGAGGGACGCTGGGACTCCTCCACCAAGGAGACCTCCTCCCCCACCACCCAGCATTCCAGGGGGACTACTTCACTCCCCTCCCCCTTCCCCCACTCCGTCCTCCCACCAGTGCTCTTCTTTAGTCCCCAGCAGGTCCTCCAGGCCTCTCTCCAAGCCTCCCAAACTGGTAAACCTGGGGAGAGGAGAGAGCGCTCCGTGGCTCCCAGACTGAGGTTTCGGAGACCTCTTGCATTTCATAACACTCCAGAGACCAGTTCAGAGCTGCTAACTTTTAATTTTGTCACGTAAAGATATTGTCCGCCTCCAAAAAACCCTCACCATCTACAGTGGCCATCACTTCAAAAAGGAAAGACTTTAACAAAAAAGGGCATCATCTCAGAATTACATTACAGAATTGAAGCCCCTTAGATTGAAGACATCGCCCTTTGCATTGTTCACACTTACATTTGATCGCGCATAGGTGTGGCTGGATCTCAGCCCTTGGGAAGCCCTGGTGTGGGGAGAAGACCTCTGGGCAAAGGAAGTGGCAGGAGACCTGCTTTCTCATTTCATTTGGCCTCCATCTTGCTGGTGGAAGATCGTAGACAAGTTATGTAATCTCTCTGAGCCTCGGTTTTCTATCTGCAAAATGGGGCAAGAATGGTCAGGGTTGTTGGAGCTCCTGAGACAGCCTGTGAATGTAAACTGCTGTGTGTCCGTTGGTGTTTGCAGCACCATCTTGTCAGGTTTCTCCTGGAAGGCCCAGACCTCCCCCAGCAGGTTACTGATAGGACCTGAGTCCTAGAGCCTGTGATGCAGGCTGAGAGGAACTGTGAGATCACTCCAGCCTCTCCCCACGCCGCCATCTCACAGATGAAGAGACTGAAGAGCACAGAGGGACTTTGCCCAAAGGCTGTCATCTCTCAGGGAGTTAGAAGCAAGGCTGGACCTAGAACCCAGTCTCTGGACTTAGGATGCAGGGCAGAAATGTACCCTGTACCATCACCCCAGGAAACTCCCCAACACTAGAAACCAGCCCGACATCTCTGTTTACCAGATCAGGGAGTGGTCGGCCTCATGCCTTTCACTTCAGAGAAGATTCTGGAGCCAGAAAACCTCAAATCTAAGGGTCAGGCAGGTTCAAATCCAGCTGCCTGACCCTGGATGAGTTACGATACATCACCTCCCCACACATCAGTTTCTGATTGAAGATAATGATAGAATATGCCATCGCCCTGAGTTATGGCAGGGGTGACTGTGTGGCAAGCAGAATAACGCTCCCCAAAGATGTTCACATCCTCATCCCTGGAACCTGTGGCTTTGTTACCTTCCATGGTAAAAAAAGATTTTGCTAGTGTGGTGAAGGACCTGGAGATGGGGTGGTTGGCCTGGATTCTCCAGGTGGGCCCATTGTCATCACAGGGGTCCTTAACTATACAAGAGGGAGGCAGTGGCCTCCGAGTCAGAGAAGGAGATGTGAGGATGGCAGCGGAGGTCAGACTCATGTGACTGCTGGAAGGGGGCCATGAGCTGAGGGACATGGGCAACCCTTCTCTAGAAGCTGGAGAAGGCAAAGGATTTTTCCCTGCAGCCTCCAGAAGGAGCACAGCTCTGCTGCCACCATGATTTTAGCCCAGTGTGACCCATTTTGGACTTCTGTCCTCTATAACTGTAAGATAATAAATTCGTATCGTTTTAAGCATGAAATTTGAACATATATGCAAAACTGTTAGAAAGGTACCTAGCACTTAGTAAACAGTAACTATTCTGTTTTCTAGAATCCCAGTTTCTGGTAATGTATTCCCTTATTCCCACTACACTTGCTTTATCAGATCTGAGACCTCAGCTTCTGCAGCAGGCATGAAGGCGGCAATCCCACATTTCTCTGTTTGACCTTGACTTGCAGTTGCTGAGATATGGGACATCTTTTCTAGGACTGAAGTGGCCCCAGATGTGTGTGGGACTGTGTAGACAGGGAGGTGGCCTTGGTGAGCCGTCAGCCTGGGCTGCCTACTTGGCCATCCCCGCTGTCTGTAGCTTTAGAAAGTGGGAAGGTGGCTGGTCCCCTGCTGGGAGAGCTCACGGGTGTCTCGGGCCAAGAGAGTGTCTTTTCTTTTGGGGGGTAGAGTTTGTCCCAGTCAGCACATGGGGGAGTCTCAGAAGCTTACTGGTTGGACTCCAAGATACTTGCCAGTGTTTCACCCTTCTCTTTGGTTTGTTACTGAAATGATTGTTATGGCTAAACCTAGTATTTAACATTTGCACAGTTCTTTAGTGGCCAAAGCACTTTCACAACTTAGAATGTCCCTATAAGGCTGGAGGCCAGATTTTACCCTTGTGATTTTTGCCTGTGGGAAAACTGCAGCTCACAGCTGCCCTGCATCCTTCAGCGGTTACTATTTAGCGCTGGCAGGGGTGGGAATTGGGAGGCCTGGCTTCTAGTTCTTTGAGGGTGGCCTTGCACCCTTGCGGAGCCTGCAGCGTTTGCAGTCTGATCAGGGACTTCTCAGTTTCCTGGCTCGGGGACTGCGAGGCATCAGGATAGGGGGTGCTGTTGAACAGCATCTTACCAAGCAGGCAGTTTCCTTTTCTAAATATATTTATTCACCAGGGTGGCTGCTCCATTTTATTGCAAGGTATTTGGCTTAAACTAGTCCAAGGCCCCTTTACTAATATTGTGGAAAAGAAGGAAGTCTTTCTGGACAGAGCTGATGGAAAAATTCATAACAACAACAAACTGGGTTGATGACACACTCAGACTCAGGGTCCAGCCAGGCATTGTTCGAGGTGCTCAGTGGCCATGGGTTGGACTGTTTAGTGGCTGCGGGGCCCACAATGTAGGCCCGTTTCCACCCATTTCTTTCCCTCGTCTTGGGAGTCTCCAGAGCGACTGCTCCTGAACAGGGTTACCAAGTCCTGGCCCTGGATGCCCTGACATGTGCAGGAGTGTTGGCAGCGACTGCAAGAGTGGATTTTGCACAGAAAGATTAGCAACTCCTTTCACAATTTATGTCCAAACATACTGGTCCATCTGTATTGGGAGGACTCTGTCCCCTGCTAGGTCTGGCACATAACAGACACGTGCCAAACATTTGCTCAGTGAATGGCACTGGCACCCTAGAGGGAGGGTCACCAGCCTGGTCATAGGGAGGAGTGGGTCCTGGGAAGGGAAGCAGTCTCATACCAGCCCCTGCTCACAACGTTTCTTCTGGGAGCACATGGTTTGAGCCAGAATGAGAGTTAGGGAGGGGAGGTGGTGACTGAGCAGGGGAGACAGGACCCCCACCCCCAGTATTTCCTATTTGGCAATTTTGCTGCAGCTCTTGTGATAGAGCCCCAAGTTAGACCCTTGGGTGGGGCACTGTAGCCAACTATGCAAGATTCTCTCCTGCCCTCCGGCTTAGAAAAGACTAAGGCCAGGACAGAGCTCATCTTTGATCAGCAGGAGGGAAGCACAGTAGCCCTCTGAATTCTTGACCTTTGCAGTTGGTGTGGGGTGGGCGCTGGCACAAAGTCAGGAAGAAAACTGTGTAGAGCACAGTTTTCTGTCAACGTGGCTCCTGTTTTCTGGAGCTAAGCTCCCCAGTCTGTATCCAGGAGCCAGTGCCCTGCTTCCTACAAAAGCTCACCCTACCTCTGGTCCAAAGGCACCCTGGCTGATTTTAGGAGGGAGTGGCACCTATTGCAACAGGTGCTACAATTTGCTGGAAGGCATCTGGGTATTATCACTGTTTGGTTCTAGAGACTCACCTAGTCTTGCATGAGAGCGTATACAGACTCAGAGGAGTTTTAGAAGACCCTTCTTGAGAAGGCTCTTTTCTTCTCTAATCTAAATGGCCCTACAGCAACTTTCTAGCCGCCCCCATGGACTTGAAATCCTTCTGTCCTCTTTGCAGGAGTGCAGTGGCACGATCATGGGTCACTGCAGCCTCAAACTCCTGGGCTCACACAATCCTTCGGCCTCAGCCTCCTGAGCAGCTGGGACTACAGGCATGTGCCACCAAGCCCGTTTAAGTTTATTTTTTGTAGAGGTGGGGGTCTTGCTATGCTGCCCAGGCTGGACTCGAACTCCTGGGCTTACGTAATTCTCCTGCCTCAGCCTCCTGAGCAGCTGGGATTACAGGCGCACGCCACCATGCCCAGCTTGGAAGGCTTTCTAAATTCCCTCCTCTCATTCTTCCTTCTGTGAACTCAGATGGTGTTTCCAGCTTCAGTAAGCTTTCTTCATAGAAGACCTTCAACCACCTGTCTCTTAGCCATGCCTAGAAACTTGCTGGAAGCTCTATCCTGCCCTTTGGAGTTCAGGTGTGGATAAAGGAGAAAACTATAGGAAAATTCTACCCACGCTCCGCCTTTTTTTTTTTTTTTTTTTTTTTTGAGAAGCAGTATCCTGCTGTCACCCAGGCTGGAGTGCAGTGGTGCAATCTTGGCTTGCTGCAGCAACCTCTGCTTCCTGGGTTCAAGCCATTCTCCTGCCTCAGCCTCCTGAGTAGCAGGAACTACAGGCGCCCACCACCACACCTGGCTAATTTTTGTATTTTTAGTAGAGACGGGGTTTCGCCACATTGGCCAGGCTGGTCTCCAACTCCTGAACTCAGATGATCCACCTGCCTCGGCCTCCAGAAGTGCTGGATTTCCAGGCGCAAGCCATGCCAGGCCCCTCCCTTTCTTTCCAAATACTTATTTGGCTATCCTTTCACTTGGCCAATGGGGGTCATGTCATGAAGGGTCCAGCCTGTGTCCACTCTTTAAGGATCCTTCCCTGTACTCTTCAAAAGTGCCCTTTCAAGGAAGCTGTTTTCCACCTGGCCCAGCAAATTCAAATGCTCCCTTCTAACAGGGCAGAGTCCGAGCTGGGTGCCCAGGGACACAGTGTGAAGCAGAGTTCAGGCTTCTAGAGAATGCGAGTTTCATAAGGTGAGATGAGATCACAAATCACTCAAAGCCCCACCCTAAGCCTGGGAGACCTCTCCAGCCTCCACTGCCCCAGCTCCCACTACCTGAGGCTTCTTCCAACTAGACTCCGAACCACAGGCAAATAATCTATCAGCCTAAGAACACAATCAGGCTCCTACACAACTTCCTGCTGTCCAACTAAGTAACCAAGTTGTAAGTAAGTGCCTCACAAAAGGAAGGACAAAAGGCAGGACAAAAGGTCTTAGCAACTTGAGTCTGGAGATTTTTTTTTTTTTTTAATCCTTTTTAGTTCAACATAAAATGAGAAAGAAAAAAATATTTCTGACATTTTCAAAGAACAGAAATAGGAAAGTATGTTCATATACATTCAACATATACTGCGCATATTGGTTACTACAATACAAAGCAATGAGTTTTTTTTAAAGTGTAGTTTGCAAGATGGCACGGTTAGTAGGCTCACTGGCTTTCATCTGGTGTTGCTGGAGGGTGCAGTCTGCTCTCCCGTACATACAGTACCATGTAAACACATCAGGCTGAGCGCGTGGTGGTGGTAGGGCAGGTTGGGGGCATAAGAGTTGGAACAAGCGCAGATAAGTCAACAGCTTTTAGGGCTTTCTTGGTAAGCCCCCTTCTGGTGAGTAGTTGGTGACCCCACCAAGTGGAGGGGAGACTGGGGACCATGGAAACATGGGACAGCTCCCAGGAAGGGCTCTTGCACTGCAGAATTCCACTCAAGGGATATTGGGTCCAGGAGCCGAGCTGCCAGTATCAGTGGAGAAGGACAAGGTGCATGGGGATCCCGCCAGCAACATCAGGATGGCCATGCCGGGCACCCGCTTTCCTCTGTGCAAATTCAGGATGAAAGACTAGGAGGGGACTCGGGACCTCTTGCTCTCCTTTCCCAGAAAAAAAAAAGGGTGGAAGAGTCAGTGTATTCAAGGTCTCTCTCTTGTTTTGAAGATCAGAAGGAGATAACCCAGACCCTCTCTGAGCCCCAGCCAGCAGAGAAGACTTTGGTTTCTAACAGTGAAGAGAAATAAAGATAACACAAACAATAGCTATTGCGTATGCACTGCTTCAACTGGGGAAAGGAGACCACTGCATCTGTCACTGGCACAAGTAAGAGCTGTTCACAATTACAATGCCTAAAGGAAATACTTTGAACAAAAGGTGCAAGTCACAATTCAAATAGAACAGAATCTGGTTAAACATTTCTCATTTAAACAAAAATTCCTTTTCTCTTTATTTATTAATAATGATAATAACAATAATATCAACATTTACCAAAAACAATTTCTACATGATCAAGAATTAAAATATAGGGGCTGAGGGTGCCCAGTGGGGAAGAGGAGGTTAGGAGAGAGGCAGGACCCAAGGCAACCTCCTACACTTCTTCCCTGTGACAAAGAGGCTGAAAGAGGAGAGCATATATATATATATATATAATATATAGACACACATATATATTATATATACACACATATATAATATATATTATATATATACACACATATATAATATATATATGGAGAAACAATCCTTTTAATAGCACAATATAAAATGAGAATGAAAGATGCCACAGAAAACATAGTGCACTGCTGTTGGGTGTTCAGTCCATGGATAAAACCAGCAGGATGATAAAGGCAACCAACTTTCCAGGTTACAAAAGGGGAGCTGAGTTATACACCAAAAGCAAAGGCTCAAATTGAAACATTCTAAGTGGCAAACCATCTATGCCAGGTCATTCTCAGCCTCCGTGCCAAACTCTTCATATGATCTTGGCTGGGACAGACATGTTTTCCATGGATCCCAGCAGTAAAGATCTCTCTGGGTTCCAGGCTTGGGGGTTTCTCTTTTTTTGTTCTTTTTGTTTTCTAAGTGCCAGAAGCCATCACCCTTCCTGTCTCCCTTTGCCTGCCATGAGGATTCCAGAGGATGGCATCCTTTAGTATTTGCTTTCACAGAAGAGCAATGCAGGGGGATGGAGGGTACTCTGCTGATGAAGGCTAGGGAGGGAGTGGCCCTGAGGCCCCTGGCCTCTGAACTCTAACTGCTTTGCTCTCCTGTTTCAAAAAAGGAACAAAAGAAAAAAAAGAAAGGAAGAAAAAAAAAGAAAATAAATCACCTCTGGAAGAAAACATACCAAAAACAAAACAAAACACAAACCCCCAAACAAAACAAAAAACCACCAACTCAAATATACTTTCACAAAAGATGGAGAACATGGATTTCCTTCCTGTTTATTTCCTTGGTGACTTGGTCATACAAGCAAACATGGCAAAACCCTCTCAGAACCCAAAAGAACCAGCACATGGATGAACCAAATGTGAGGAAAGCAGCTGTGATATTTTGGGTAGAGAGAAACACAAGGGAAATTTGGCGCAACGCTGCTAGATACTGTGGGTTTACAATCAACCTTTTCATTCCCAAGCTGTACACAAAACCTGGAATAAAGCAGACACAGAGGAGAATTAGTTTGAAAAGAGAAAGACTCAAATATTCCATTTAAAACCTTTTAAAAAATGCAACGGGTTTACTTTCCCTCAGGTGTTCAGGTAGCTTGCCATACTGAGGCTCTGATGTGGATTTGCCAAGTGGCTTCCCTTTCATCAGGCCTCTTCTTGTCAAGGATTTTCCAGATACAACCAATGGTGCCTGCTGTGTACTCTTTGCATTACTCCAGCCAAACAAGCCAATTTCCCCATTCTTTCTACCATGGGCCTCTCATCACACATTTCCCTAGTCTGGAATATCCTGCCACTTGCTTCTGTATGGCCTTAAAAAATATGGCTGGACATATTTTCCTGCCAGGTTTTGTCTTTTAGGACTGAGTTTAAGGACTTCCTCCTTTCCTCATTATGCTGGCCAGAGGTCACCTCCATCCTCTGGATCCGTAGCTCACTTCTGTCCCTATGAAGGCTAGAGCACCTATAACACACGGCGGGTCTTGTGTCTTATTCCCATAACCGAACCAAAAGACTGTGTTTAGCATTTCTTCTGCACACCCCCACCCCTACCTCACGCCCTAAAACTAGCAGCGTCGTTAATGAAAAGCAAGAAACTGTGAAGGCCACGAGGGGAGGCGTGGCACTGTCGACTGCACTGGCCACCACAACACATGGGCTGAAGCTCCTGATGGGATCGGGAGCGGGCACTGGGCCACAGGGCTGGTTTGGCCCTGGCCAGGGTGACACTCACTCTCTGTTTCTGGTTACACGCCTGCCTGCTCCATGCTGAAGGAGACTTCGGGGTGCTTGTAGCTGAGCAGAATGTCTGTAATACACGTAGATGGATAGCAAGAGGAGTTTAAATGCTGGCTGCCATCACTCAGGTCTGGGTGCTCATGACCTCCCAGGCTTGCCCCACATTCTGCAAGACCAAAAAGAATGTATGAGGTTGGCAGGGAACTGGGGGGCTAGGAGAGCAAGGCGGGGAGAGAGGAGGAATTGAAGGCAACCTGTCTGAGCATCCCACAGCCTGACTCCCAGCCCTGAATTCTAGCTCACAGCAGGCTCCCAAGGTGTTGAGTGACGATGGGCGGGGGCCAAGATTCTTCCTGTATTCTCCTCTGCGTGTTCCATTTTTTTCCCTTTTCCTTTACCCTTTCCCATCCTTAGGTAAGATCAACCACTGTAGTGTGAGAGAAGATAGAGGACTCCTTCAGAAAGGATCACCTCTTAAAGGGTGAAAGAGAGAATAATTTTACTGCCTGCAGGCACCCATTCCTGGGCACTGTTTGTGTTCCAGACACTGTGCTAAGCACTTGATACTCACTAAGCCAGCCAGCCCTCAGGGCACAATGTAGGATAAAGGCTCTATTGTTTTTGCCACTTTACAGATGAGGATCTCGGGGTCCAGAAAGCCAAGTGCCTCACCTGCAGAGCCTGAAAAGGACAGCCTTGGGACTGATGGCAGACCTGCCCCGCCCAAGGCCTACGCCTATTATTTGTTATGACACCCTCCCTCAACTGGCTCCAAGGAGAGGCAGAAATGTGCCATTAGGACCTGATGCCCGCTAAGCAGAAGTGGAAAAAGTGATGGAAGGCATATCGCCAGAGAGATGAGAGACAGGAATGGGAGAGCCCTGTGCCATCTGGCCAGAAGCCACACCTCCTTTACACACCCGCACTCAGGGAAGACCAGTGGGGAAAGAGGCTGTGTCCAGAAGCTGTGGGATGCTGTGGCTCTAACTCCCCGTAAGCTCTTCCTACGGAAGAGAGGAGCAGTCACGGAAGATGGAGGGAGGCCCCTCCAGGAACTTCTCTGGAGTGCCCCATGCATAAGGCTCCTCACCCTCATTTTCCCCATCCTGAAACTGCTGGCTGCCCATGAGTGAAGACTGACTGAGAACTGCATCCGACATCCGGGCAGAGCTAAGTGCTTTCCCAGCCACGAGACTCATTCCTGGCAAGTTATCCAGCTGTACCTGCAGAAAACAGTTAAGAGAAGAAATAAGCACACCAGACACCACTCTCAGGCAACCCCTAGAGACAGCTGGTCCTTCTGAAGGAGCCCAGGCAAAAGACAGCCTGGGGCCCCACTCCAGACTCCTTCCTCTACAGCACCACCCAAAGGGGGCGCTCCACAGCGACAGTGTAGGAAGCTGCTTGGCTTTCCCCAGTGGGGGGGCTGAGGGTGGGGCGGACGTGGCAAATCTCAGCTGGTGGTGACATCTTGACACTTACATGGCCTTCTAAAACCAGGTTTCTGACCTATCCCCATCTCCACTGGGACTTTGTCTTAGGACAGCACCGTCCAGTCACACTCTGCAGTGATGGAAATGTTCTCTGTCCTGTCCAATATGGTAACCAGTAGCCACAAGTGGCTACTGACCACTTAAAGTGTGACTGGGCTGGGCGTGGTGGCTCATGCCTGTAATCCCAGCACTTTGGGAGGCCGAGGCGGATGGATCATGAGGTCAGGAGATCGAGACCATCCTGGCTAACACGGTGAAACCCCATCTCTACTAAAAATACAAAAAATTAGCTGGGCGTGGTGGCGGGTGCCTGTAGTCCCAGCTACTCGGGAGGTTGAGGCAGGAGAATGGCGTGAACCCAGGAGGTGGAGCTTGCAGTGAGCCAAGATTGCACCACTGCACTCCAACCTGGGCGACAGAGCAAGACTCTGTCTCAAAAAAAAATAACAATAAAAAATAAAGTGTGACTGGTGTGACTGAGGAACTGAATTTTAAATTGTTTTTAATTTTAATTGGTTTAGATTTGAATAGCCACATGTGGCTAGCTACTAGACTAGCACCACCCTAGGAAAACAAAACTTTGCTGAGGCCCACCAGCTCCCCTGATCTGAGTAAGCTCAATGTAGCTCCTGAAAAATAACCAGAAGCCTATGGGCTCATTTGCTGGGGCCTGAGTTTAGACTGAGAAAAGGTTTAATAACCAAAACTACAGGGAACAGATGGCAACTATTTCTGATTCTTTGGTCTAAAATTTGGAGCATAGATTCTACTCGAATTAAGGTTTGGTCTGTTAGGGTGACTCAAAGAAATGCTCTCAAGGCAGGTGAATTGCCTGAGCTCAGGAGTTCAAGACCAGCCTGGCCAACATGGTAAAACCCCATACCTACTAAAAATACAAAAATTAGCCAGGCGTGGTGGCAGGCACCTGTAGTCCCAGTTACTCAGGAGGCTGAGGCACAAAAGTCACTTGAACCGGGGAGGTAGAAGTTGCAGTGAGCGCGCCACTGTCCTCCAGCCTGGGCAACAGAGTGAGACTCCATCTCAAAAAAGAAAAAAAAGAAACGCTCCCCACCGTTTCCAGAAAGGCTGGATGCTGACTGAGGAGAGCGGCCAAGAGAGGCTACCCCACATCACTATGCTCTGTTTCAAGGCTGGGACTGGGAGGATCCACCTCTGCGCAGCAGGAGGGACCAACATACATAAGCATCGTCGCTGTTCTGGATCGTGTGGTGTCTCTGGAGGGCCCGGGGCCTGTGGTGCTCATGGACGGAGGGGTGCGCTGGGTACCCGAGCCCATTGTGATCCGGCAGCTCCACTGCTTGTCCTGGAGAACTTCTATCCATGCAGTTCCCTATGACAGGCTCTGAGGAGACACAGCAGAATAGAGTCAGTGGGGCGGAACTTCTCCCAGCACTGGAAACTCCCATCCAAGAAATGTCTTGCAAGGGACAACGGGCAAGGCTGAGGAGATCATGTACACTAACCGCTGATCCTCAGCCGGTGTCATGGCTTAGAGGAGCCTGGACCAGCCCTCCAAAAGACGAGCTGTAGGGGAGGGGACCACACCCTTAGGGAAAAAATTCCACATAACAGGGCATGGCTGGACCCCACTGAACCTTCTCTTCTTTCATTTCTCTGTTGAATTAACAGTGATCTATTCCCAAACCTAAATGCACATGAGAATTACTCTTGGAGCTTTCAGGACCCTCTAGCCCTAGAGGATGCATCTGTTCGGTGGCTGGCTGCCTCCTCTCTCCTCCCCCGGTGACCTCAGTGTACCACGCTGCTCCTCTCCTCTTTCTACTTCTCTAACTGCTGCTTCTGACTCCTTCGATGGCCCCTCCACCCTTTCTAAGCAAGTACTCTCCACATTTTTGTCCTTGACCTTCTCTCTCCCCACACTTACTTTGGCAACATCATCTATTTTCATGGCTGTACTGCCTTTATGTAAAGAATTACGGAAGTGCTCCTTTAAGCCCCAGATCCATACTTCCAGCTACTTACTAGGTATCTTTCCCTGGATATCTAACCAGCATGTAACACTTACCATGTCCAATTCCAAACCCATCAACTTCCCCCATAACCTGCTACTCCTTCAGACATTGTCGTTTTGATGCCTCATTTTCCAAATCTTCCAGGCATAAGCTCTTGGGGCCACTATTGATTCCTTACTCCTGGTGCTGAATCTAACTCTGCAATGCTGGTCACTTCAGTCCCTTTGTTGCCAATTTCATGGAAACCTGATTACCTCTTGCCTGGATTATTACGCTAGCCTCATAACCAACCCCCTACTACTACCCTACAAAGACCAACCGTTCTGTAGTCCATTCACTTTCATTTTACAACACTGCCCCGGGCCATCTTCCAATCAGTGTCTCATATTCCCCTCTCCATACATTCTAAGCTCTAGTCAAATGGGACCACTTAACTGTTCCCTATCTACGCACAATTCTATGCATTTGCCCGCACTGTTCCTTCTATCTGCAAATAACTGATTCTTCTGCCTTCATTCCTGCCAGTCCAAAGCAACTCATCATTCTACATCCATATCAAATGCTATTGTCTTTATTAAACTTTTCCTTTCAAACAGAAATAGATCATCTCTTCCTTTAAACTTCAAAAGACTTTGTCTCTGATTGCTCTAACATTATCCTTGGTACCATGTTCAATTATGTACTTAATCATTCTCATTAGACTATAAATTGTTTGCAGGCAAGAACTATATCTCATGTATGTCTGTGAACCTTCAGTGTTCTAGAACATTGTCCTATACCCAGTATTATGATCTCTTTCACTGATGTCAGTAAATGCTCTTTAGGCCGGGCGTGTGTAATCCCAGCACTTTGGGAGGCCGGGGCGGGTGGATCACTTGAGGTCAGGAGCTCGAGACCAGCCTGGCCAACATGGCGAAACCCCGCCTCTACTAAAAATACAAAAATTAGCTGGGTGTGGTGGTGTGCACCTGTAGTCCCAGCTACTCAGGAGGCTGAGGCAGGGGAATTGCTTGAACTCAGAAGGCAGAGATTGCAGTGAGCCAAGACCATGCCACTGCACTCCAGCCTGGGCAAAAGAGTGAGACTCTATCTCAAAAAAGAATAATAAAAATAAATACTCTCTTAATATGGGTTACTATCCTGTCAGAGCATACAACTATGGACTAGTATTGGACAGAAAGAGGAATGAGTATTTCTTCTTGATCAAGGATAGTCAAGAAGACTATCAAAGCCACACCTATGTTGATAGGATCCTCCCAGTAGCATTTTTGACTTCAGTCTTTAAAAGCCTGGGACTTGAAAATAAGTTGTGTTTGCTTGGTTGGTTTTCTGACTTAAAGCTTCTTGGAAACTACTGAGCTTATCCTGGATGAACTGACTCTTGGTGGGACTAAGTTTAAAAAAAAAAAACAAACTCTTAATAGCAAACACAGCTGTAATGCTAACTGTGCCATTCCAATGATCTATTTGAATAATGAAAGTAAAGCATACTTCTTGAATGTTGGGTAAAGGATTTCAGGTCTCTGTATTTCAATGGTTTTCTATAATGATTAAGGTTAGGCTGGGACTTAGGGGCAGAGGCAGGATGGAAAGGGAGGGGAGCTAACTGACATGCACATTGCTAGCAATGCAAGACATTCTGGAGAAAAGTTAGAGGAGGGAGCTTCCCAACTACCAAAGATGACGGTAAGTGAGATATCTTTTGAAAGTTCTCTGAGCAAAGAGGTAAAAGGAACAGCCAGAAGCCAACTATTTTGCTACAGAAAGCTAAAAGCCAGCAGAGAGAAGAAGATAAAAGAAAACCTACACCAGGACTTGCTCTGTGGGATTAGCCCGCCCGTCCTACCCACTCTGCCCAATTCCTCTCAGTGGGCACTGCTCGCATGTCGGCGCCAGGGCCAACCAAAAACCACTGGCAGGAAGTGGTGCAACATGGCTGTGTGGGAGTGAGGAAATGGTGATTCTGTCTGCTTTGCCAAGAAGCAATGCGAGCGGCCGCTTCTTACTTTTTCAAAAACCTATATTGTCTTCTTTGATAACTAACATCATCCACTCAATTCCTTGGGGTGCTTTTTTCCTTTAAGCCTGATTATATAGTTGGATGCAAATCTCATCAGTTGCATCTCTTTGCTCTCCGCAAGGACAAACATGAGCGCTCTCCTGTTTAAAGATTTTTAAAACATCATTACTAACCATGAGGAAACAGCAAAGCTAACAAAATGTATATAGTCCTGGTTGGAGCCTTCCTGCCTCTTCTGGAGGCCTCAGTGTTTTGGTTTGTTTGCCGTGTCTTTTAAGGCTCTTTTCCTTCCCTCTCTCAGAACTTGTTTTTATCCCTGAGAATGGGGCCTCTGCAAACCAAAACACCCACCCTCCTTTGGGCTCTGCCTTGTCTGCTGTCTTCCCTGCCTTCAGGTCTGATGCCTGTAGGCACCAAGACAGAGCAAACAACCACCTGACAAATCTTGTGGGGGGCCTTCCTGACTCCCAGCCCAGAGCTCATTCCTCAGCCAAGCTGGAGTTGAGCACAAGGGTCATGAGCACAAGCTCTGGGGTCAGGAAGAGTTGCCCGTGAATCCTGGCTTCGCTGCTTCCTGAGGAGCAGGAGCTCGGGCAAGTTATCTTGCTTTGCTGGGTCTTAGTTATCTGTACGACAGGACTGACTCCACGGGTGTGGAGTGCTTCATAGAGGTTACTACACTGTAAAGGCTCAATAAAGTCTGGCATGATTTATATTCACTTTAGAGATGTTATTTCTGAGTGCATAAGGGCGTACTGAGTCAGCTGATAAAAACAAGGAAATTGATTTAATCACAGAACCCTGCTTGCAGAATTATGAGGGACAATTTACCCATATGTAAATGAACAAATGACTCAGGGAAACTAATTTCCAGGAGAAGCCTCTGATTCAGGACAGACAAATGTCAGTTAAAAGCCAGATGAAAAAGAGTATTAATAGGAGTCAGGGGATACCCCAGGGCTCTGTCTCAAGTTTCAGTATCATCAGTAGGTCAAAGACCTGGAAGGGCTAGCATCTTTCACTTGGCAGCTGTGCTTGGAGGGTGCAGAGTGGGCAAGGAGGTGTAAAGGAAAAAATACATGACCAGGGAATCAGAAAACTTGAAGTCAGGACCCAGCTCCCTCACCAGCAAAATGGTGGCAAATCTTTCAGCTTCTCCTCAAGGTTCCTGATCTGAAAAATGAGGGTTGTTTGGGGGCTCAAAAAGACAACACATGTGAAAGAGTCTTTAATCAACTGTAAAAGACCAAATAAGTCAAGTCTGATTTTTGGTAAGAATGCTGACCCTGAGTCTAGAAGTCCTTTGTGACACTCTATAAATGAGACCCTATCGACCATTTTGGGGGGTATAAACAGACTAACCCACTGCCCACGGAACATGAGATTTAGGATCAAATCTTTGGCAACCCTTTATGCCAATTCAGCAGCTACCAAAGTCATGGAGGAAAGACGGTTCCCAAGAGCTACATGCTCGAATATTTATCAAACTAAAGCTAAGAGAGTGCAGAGGTGGGATGATCGTCCGATCACACAAGGGGAAAAATGCACAAACGGACACAATGCACACCACCCACCCTCCCGGGGAACTTTGGGGCAACTTGCACAATTCTCTATTGAATCTGTCAATGTTGACTCGTCCTTACTCACTTACTGGGTTTTGAGAGAAAATGGGAGCAATGACGTGTCTGCATACTCCCCTTAAAGGTTCTGGGGTAACCCCTCCCACTCTGTCAGCATTTTACTGCTCTATGAGGCCTGAGTAATAAGGCTGAGGCTGACTGAGCTCAGAGAAGAGGATGTGGTTTTCTTTGTGAGTTCCAGGTGGTAATCTCACGGTGTAGATTGGTTATGCTGCTGTATTTATTTGCAAAGTCAAAAAAATCAAGTGTGTGTACCACTATAGAAGAAAGACAAACCTTATTTTTCCTTCTAGGGTGGCAGGCAGGGAGATTACAGAGAGCATGAGGCACGTGAAATCCTGACACTTCTACGAATTGGAAAGAAACCTTTGGCATGCTGCCTGCTCAGTGCCCTCACAGTGCCTGGCCTCATACTGGCTGGTGGCAAATCGCCATCAAGGAAATAGGTAGCCATGGACACTGATATGATGGCATCTAATTTTCCTTTACTAATACCAACATGGCTGGGTGTGGTGGCTCATGCCTGTAATCCCAGCATTTTGGGAGGCCAAGAAGGGAGGATTGTTTGAGCCCAGGAGTTCAAGATCAGCCCCGGCAACAAAGCAAGACCCCATCTATACCAAAGGAAAAAAACAATTAGCTGGGTGTAGTGGCACACGCCTGTAGTCCCAGATGCTCAGGAGGTTGAGGTGGGAGAACTGCTTGAGCCCAGGAGGTCGAGGCTGCAGTGAACCGTGGTTGCACCACTGCACTCTATCCTAGGTGACAGAGCAAGACCCTGACTCTAAAAGTAACTAAATAACACCAACAATCCCTGTTCATCTACCCTTAAGAAATGCTAAGAAGATCACACTAGCTCTGCTTTTCTTAGTGATACTTCTTCTAGCACTCAGTACCTAGCACTTCATAGCAAAGCTGTTTATGAGCTTGTTTTACATCCCCTAGTAGAGTAGAAGCTCCCTGAGGACAGGTTCTTCATCCTTTCATCTCTGCATTCTCACAGCACCTACAGTAGAGTCTTGTGCAACACAGTTGAGATGGAGGGACCATAAAAGAAACAGCAGGCATTCCTTCCTGGCAAAAAGGTTGAGAAGAGTGAGCTCCCCCATGTGCCTGCAGAGTGGTGGGGGCACAGCATTATGAGCCTTTCGTGACAGAAGTGAACAGCAAATTATCTGATGATTTTTTCGGTAAAGTAAAAATGTAAGCTCTGAAGTTTTTAAAAGAAACTTGAAAGCCGGGCATGGTGGCTCATGCCTATAATCCCAGCACTTTGTAAGGCCGAGGTGGGTGGATCACTTGAAGTCAGGAGTTCAAGACCAGCCTGGCCAACATGGTGAAACCCCGTCTCTACAAAAAAAATTAGCCAGGTGTGGTAGTGCATGCCTGTAATCCTAGCTATTTAGGAGGCTGAGGCAGGAGAATCGCTTGAACCCAGGAGGGGGAGGTTGCAGTGAGCTGAGATCGTGCCACTGTACTCCAGCATGGGTGACAGTGTGAGACTCTGCCAAAAAAAAAAACTTGAGTTTTTTTCATGGTACAGCTGAATGTAGACAATGCATTTTAGAGAACCTCTGTCCTTAGCTTCTAACTAATGCCTTCATGTGCACTGTACTTCAAACCAGCCAAGCCTGCTGCTGTCCTTGGAAAATTCCTTGAGACAGTCTCACCCATTGTTCTTTTCTCTTGCTTCTCCTCTAGATCCAAATGGCAAACCTTCATCCACCAGGACCCAACCCACAAGCTACTTATTGCTGGAAACCTACCTTGTTCCTTGGATAGAAGTAATCTCTCCCTCCTCTGGTGCACCCACAGCACTTGTACCAACAGTGGGTACTCAACAGACTAGCATGCCTGCCGAAGAAGGGGTCCTCTGACAATCAGGGGACAATGGGGAATTATGCTCTCCAGACTTTCTATACATAGAAGTCACACAGGAAGGAAGGT
This sequence comes from Pongo pygmaeus, assembly GCF_028885625.2. Lineage (NCBI taxonomy): Eukaryota > Metazoa > Chordata > Mammalia > Primates > Hominidae > Pongo > Pongo pygmaeus. The sequence continues at coordinate 118,629,249 of NC_072382.2, forward strand.
AAAGAGAAACTAGAGAAAATAATTTTTGAAGAAACACATTTCAGGAAGTATTGAAAGTACACGGTAACCCAGCCTGGGGCAGGGGTGGAGGGCAGAAGCACTGTTTGCTGCAGCTATGCTCCTTCCTCAGTGCCCTGCACACCTGGGACTTGCTTGGTGAGCGTCTCTCATGTCAGTGACAGCTAGTGTGAGTACTCTTATGTTCAGCTGCCACTGATTACCTCCTGACTTTGGGGACAAGTTACTTAATCTCTGTGCCTCCACTGTTTCACTGGTAAATGGGAATAAGAGTTGGTTATTCTAGGGTTGTAGGGTTGTTGTAAGGATTAAATGAATCCATATGTGAACAGCATTTGGTGTCTGGCACATGGAAGGCACAATAGAAATGTGAGCTCGGCTGGGCATGGTGGCTCACACCTGTAATCCCAGCACTTTGGGAGGCCAAGGCGTGCAGATCACAAGGTCAGGAGATCGAGACCATCCTGGCTAACACGGTGAAACTCTGTCTCTACTAAAAATACAAAAAATTAGCCGGGCGTGTTGGCGGGCGCCTGTAGTCCCAGCTACTCAGGAGGCTGAGGCAGGAGAATGGCGTGAACCTGGGAGGCAGAGCTTGCAGTGAGCTGAGATCACACCACTGCACTCCAGCCTGGGTGACGGAGTAAGACGCCGTCTCAAAAAAAAAAAAAGAAATGTGAGCTCATCTCCTTTTCATGCCAACTATAGTGTGCTAATCTGCTGGAAGCTTCCATTTGCAGGGGAATCTTTTCCACAACATCCCCATACCATCATCCCACCTCTGTTAGAAAGCTCCCAGGCTGCTAAGGCAGCCTATTCTGGAGAGTTCTTATAAAGGTCTTCCACAGGGAGTTGAAATTTGCTGCAACTTCTATCTTGATCTTGGTTCTGCCCCATAATATGAACCCAGAAAAATCTAATCCCTTCTTCCATCTAACAAGTGTGATGTTTCTCTTAGTTTTTCCTCCCAATCCTAAATACCCTCAGGTCTGTTAACCATTCCACCTACGACCTGGTTCTGAAAGCTCCCACCCTCCTATGTCCACTAAGAATACAGTAGCCACAGGTGAACACAGTACATCTCACTGGGGCCAATCTCTCAGCTGGATGACACCCATCTGTTCAAAAGGTCAGGACTGAATTGGCATTTCAGGCAACAATTCCCGCCTAAGAGTGCATAATGAGTACAACCTGGCACCACCAAGGCGTTTTCACAGAAACCGCTTTACAGCAAGGCCTTCTCTCCTGCTCTGTGCTGCAGGACCGAAATCCCCCTGGAGCTGAGTTTTCAGCACTGACTTTAAAGGACAGGGCAGGAGACGCTGGTAGTTCCAGGGAGGGAAGGATGGAAGAAACTGCTCAGTCTCAGGGTTGTACAGTTTACAGATAAATTGCTTTTTATTCCCTTGGATGGCAATGGTGAGGAGTGGTAAATTGCAAGATTCCTGGTTTTGTCTAGGATGAATGCTGTGATGCTAATGGAACTATATTTTCTAAGTATAACTTACTGATTGTAATCCTGATCTCCTTCAGAATGAGAATGAATATACTCTTTAATTATAAAGTGGTACAAAATGAAATAATGGGGCCCCTTATGATGCTGTGATATTCTGCATTTAGCTCACTAATAAAACGACCAGAGTAATAATACCTCACATTTATGCACTGAAATCATACATTTCAGATGATCTGAATGTGCCTCTCTCTCTTTCATGCAAACATTACATAGAAACAAACACATATATACATGTTTTCATCTCCACAGATACTCCATGAGATACTCTATTGTTCCTCCAACACCTTCTTCACAGATGAGGAGAATCAGAATCAGAGAGTTTAAATGACAAAGTTATCGTATTTACGATAGCTGCAAGAGCAGAATTAAGGTGCTCTGACGCTTGTTCCCGCACTATTTACGCTAAATTATGTTTGGCTGACTTTTTTCTATTGCGCAAGTTAAAGTTAGCTGTTTGGATGGCAGTCAAGAATTTCTGGATTCCAAGAAACTGTGGTATGAATAAGGGAAATAGATCATCTATCTTATTGACTAAGTGTTAATTTTGTATCATGGTCCTTTGATTTTGAAAATGGACCCCTCGCCCACCAATACCCACTTCCTACATGCTTCTCCCCAAGAAGGTCCTGAAGCTCAGAAATTCTTTTTTTCTTAGGAACACAGAATACTAGCTGAAAAAAGATAACATTACTGGGTCAGCTGATTAGGGCAGACTGGCCCAGGACTTTCACTGTGAGGAGACACTTACCTCTGCTGGGCACCTTATTTTTACTGAATGCAGCAGTTGGCTGATGACCATAGGGATGTATCCCCAATTCTTGGGCATGACTCACAGTTCCTAGCAAAGATTCAGGGTCCCCAGGTCCACCGGTACTCAAGAGCAGAGGGCTGTCATGGCAACCTTTGGTCAATGTACTTGAACTCTTACTGTCTGGGAAGCCGTCCTTGGCCCCCTCACATGAGCAGTCCTCCTCCATGCTCTCTGAATGCATCAGTGCCGGCTGGTGAGCATACCCGTGGGGCGGGGTGGCTGAGGAAGCCTGTGAGATACATTCTTGTGCCCTGATTTGTAGCAGATGCTGGGGGCTGGTGTGATGGTGATAAGAGTCAGCATTTTGATAAGATAAAGCCTGGCGCTCTGTCATGCTCTGTCCCCCAAGGCTGGGAGCCAGACTCCCTGCATCCCCTTGGTTCATGTGCCTGAACAGTTCCTGGTATTCTTGCTGTTGCTGCTGTTGCTGCTGCTGCTGCCGTTGTTGCTGCTGCCTTTTAATGAGCTGTGCAAACTCTGTTGGGGGCAGCCGGATGTCCGAGTGGCCGGTGAGCGAATGCCGGGGAGAAAGCAGTCCTTGAAGGATGTGGGGTACCTGCTGGTGTCTTGTATAGTCTGGCGGCGTGGGAGACAGCAGGGCCTGCTGTAGTGCCGATGTGGTATAGTGTGGCGGCTGCTGATGTGCACTGGGAGGGAAGGTGGGGAATTGGTCAAGTGGAGGGACTTTCAGGGCTTGGGTTGGAGAGAACCCCACTCCTGTTGAAGGGCTGTAGCTGCTGGGGGAACCCCGGGACTGGTCCGAAAACAGATGGGGATGTAAATGCGCCTGGTCGTAGTTAGCAGGGGAGAACCGATTCACGTTCAAGCTGCAGACACAAAAGGGAGTACCAGACATCCATATAACAAGTACTAGACTTCCCGGGAACAGCTCTTCCTCCTCCTCAGTAGGGAGAACCCACTGGTACAGAGAGCTGTGGTGTGACACAGAAGTGGCAGATGTATGCATTGTCCCTATTTATTCCATTATTGGCTTGTCCAGTAACCTCCAAGGGACTGAGGGCACTGCGTGGGTAATAGATCTAGCTCATCTTGAAGGAAACAACTTCAAGATGCTCCCTTCAAGAAAAGGGGAACTGGAATTTTTATACATTCCTCTAACAGGCCATTTTCTTCTTTGCAAGCAAATAATAAGGTAGCAAATAATAAGGTAGCTTTCCCATTTTCCACCTCAGTCTCATTAGAATTTTAACCCTGGGTCAATAAAAAGCTGACAAGTTCATTCCAAACCCAGCATCCTGATTTTAGAAAGCGTGAAACAAGAGCACAGCCTAGTCAGACCCATTCTCCTTCCCTCCTTTTCTCTCACTCTGCTAAGGGGCTTCCTCCCACCTAGATCCCATGCATAGATGGCTAGGTGACGCTTGGTGACGTTAGGCGGTCTTACCTATGAGCCTCTGCACTGTCAGCACTCAGCTGCTTGGACAAGGGACGGTGCCCATAGCTGAGGGTGGCCATCAGGTTGGTACGGTGCTGCATCTGCATTTGACTGGCACTGGGGCTGATGGAGATGCCGCGCCCACTGGAGCCTGCAGCTGTGCCTGGCATGTTGCTGAGCATGTCAACAGGCTCTTGGACTTGGATGGTGACCTGCTGTGACTGAGCAGGCTGCTGCATACCCAAGCAGGTTAGTGCCACGTTGGGAGGAGAGGAACAGTTCTCAGGTTGCTGCTGAAAGATTGCACTGCGGGAAGGTAAGCCTTGAAACTGGGAAGAAGATGCAGCACCTGGAGAGAAAGGAACCTCAGAGTGACCAAGTGCCCAGGCCACCAGCCAGCCAGAAGTAATGAGAGCTAATGAGGATACTCAGATGACATACCAGCTAGAACAGTGCTTCTCAAACTGCACTGTGCATGCTAGAACAGTGCTTCTCAAACTGCACTGTGCATAGGAGAAGTCTGGAGAACTTGTTAAACAGAAGATTCCTGGGTCCTATCTATATAATTCTGTTTCAAACTCTGATTCAGTAGGTCAGGATGGGCCCCTAAGAATTTGTGTTTCCAACAAGTTCCCTTAAAAGCTGGTCCATGGATTACATGGGGTAACTCGGATCTAGGCAGTGCTTCTTGAACTTTCACGTGCACACAAATGGCCTGCCATCTGGTTAAAAATGCAGACTCTAGGCCGGGCGCGGTGGCTCACACCTGTAATCCCAGCACTTGGGAGGCCAAGGTGGGCAGATCATGAGGTCAGGAGTTCGAGACCAGCCTGGCCACCATGGCGAAACCCCGTCTCTACTAAAAATACAAAAATCAGCTGGGTGTGGTGGCGGGCGCCTGTAATCCCAGCTACTTGGGAGGCTGAGGCAGGAGAATCATTTGAACCCGGAGGCGGAGGTTGCAGTGAGCCAAGATCGTATCACTGCACTTCAGCCTGGGTGGCAGGGGGAGACTCCATCTCAAGAAAAAAACCAGACTCTAACAGGTCTGGAATATGACCTGAGATCTTACTTTTTCTCCCAACATTGGTGGCTGGGGGACCCCACTTTAAGTAGGAAGAGCCTAGAGGCCAATTCAGACTCTTCTCAAGGATCCTAGGGAGACTGACTAGGGACATAGCTTGTGGAGTGTTACTCAAGAGATCCTAAGACGGCTGACCTCTGAAGACTCACAGTCACGGTATACTTATCTTCACTCCCATCTATACACCCACAAGAGAGGGGCCCACGTGTATAGTAGACAGCCAAACGGAGGCATGACTATAAGGAAAGTTCTGGTAGCTGCTTTTTATTTGGTAGGGCTGGAGGTTTTGTTAAAAATATTAATAATAGTAAACCTTTATTGAGAACTATTTTGTGCCAGAGACTGTTCCAAGTGTTTTACATATATCTACATACTGTACCATAATTATCCTCAGTTGACATTTGAGAAGTAGTATGGTTTGGCTCTGTGTGTACCCACCCAAATCTCATCTTGAAGTGTAGTCTCCATGTGTCGAGGGAGGGACCTGATGGGAGGTGACTGGATCACGGGGCAGTTTCCTCCATGCTGTTCTCATGATAATGAGGGAATTCTCGAGATCTGGTTGTTTGATAAGTTTCTGGCACTTTCCCCTGTGCAATCTCTCTCCTGCCACCATGGAAGATGAGCCTTGCTTCTCCTTCTGCCATGATTGTAAGTTTTCTGAGGCCTCCCCAGCCATGTGGAACTGTGAGTCAATTAAACCTCTTTCCTGTATCAATTACCCAGTCTCAGTCAGTTCTTTAGAGCAGTGTGAAATGGACTAATTCAAGAAGTCAAGTTAACTTACCCAAGGGTTTACAGCTAAGAAACTGATGGAACCAGGATGCAAACCAAAGCAGCTTGGCTCTAGAGTCCATACCCCTGAATATTATGTTATTCTGCCTTTCAAATGGTTTATGGTGCTCAAAACTGAGACCATCATTTTTTCCCATGTGGCATAAAATGAACTGTTTGGTCTGAACCTCTCCACTCACCGTGAGGCTGGATCATGGCACTGCTCATGGGGGGAGGACTATTACTGGGCTGCCTGAAGAGATGGTTGTTGGGGTGGTTGGGGGGTGGGCTTGAAGGCTGAATCCTTAACCTTAAAAATAACAAAAGAGATACACAAAGAAGCTTCCTAAGGTGACAGTACAATCTTAAGTTTCAGCCATACAACATATGTAAGTGGAAACTTTTTTTTTTTTACTTTGATAAGCCTCATGTTAGAAAAATATACATAAGCCATCCACCACAGTCTATTTAAAACCTATCTACATCTTGTTTGAACAGACTTCCCAGCCAAAATGGCAGAGTTCATTGTGGGCCTATGTCTGGCTCCTGTATTAGATATCAGATTACTTTGCTCATGGGGCTAAGGAATGAAGTGGCACAGGAAGTTGGGATTTCAAGAAGCCTCCTGAAATTTACACTGGTTTCTCTCCTTTTCAAATAGACTCTTACAAGATGAATGCTCAAGTCAGTCCATATCTCCCAGTGAGTCAAGCCAAGGGTACCATGCTATCGAGACAATGGCTTAGGCACAACACAAAATGACTCATACCTCTGGAGCTGATGGGTAAGGAGGGCTGGCTGATTTTCACATGCAGCCTGAAGAGGTGGAGATGGCTGAGGAGGACAGATAGAGTCCTAAAACATATATGGGGAAAGGAAAAAAATTATTGTGAGCTTGAAGATTACTCAGAGCTATTCTCCAGGAAGGGAAGAAACAGAAAGAACTATCTGTGTCTCAGATTTATGCTTTTGTTGTTCACCAGAAGGTCTGATTACCTTTACTCAAACATGTCAACCATAAACAGAACTCAAATCCACTTTGCGCTGAGTGGTCTCCTCCAAAATATACAGGCAAATCAGCCTGAAAGCAAACTCCAAACAAGTTGGAGAAAGCAAAGAGTGAGGGCCTACTTGAATTTGTTGCTGGAGAATTTGATGGTGCTGCTCCTGCTGGTATAACATATGCTGCTGCTGGGTCTTCTCCAGGGTTCTTTCATCAATCTGCCCCCCGTACATCTTCTGCAGCTGCTCACACTCCTGAAGGGAAAGTAGTTAATACAGATGGGATGCAGCCAGACCCACCTCATGCAGTGATTTCAGCAGATGCAGATCTGCCCCCAAGGTCTCACGGGCAGAAAGAGCCGCAAGAGAACAGTGTCCTTGATGAGCAATTAACTCATTTACCTAAGTATCTGGTGCACTAAATAGATTCACATCCTGTTCTGTATGAATGAATGGAAAACATCAAGGATGGCCTTTGTATGAGTACAAGTGTCCAATGTGAAATCTGTGTACAAAGCACATGCCATTGGAAGCTTGGTCATCAGAAAGGCAGAAAGGAAACTGGCTCTTTATAGAATCTTTATAGTACAGAAACATATAGAGGTACATTTCCTTCCTCTGAGAGTGCCGTTCGGTACCACCTGGAGAGAATGCCAGGTGGTAACAATGTACCGCAGGTTTAATCAAGACCCAGCATCCTAAATCATGCGCAGAGTGCCACGGGTGCAAGGTGGCTCACGCCTGTAATCCTAGCACTTTGGGAGGCCGAGGCGGGTGAATCACCTGAGGTCAGAAGTTCGAGACATAGCCTGGTCAACATGGTGAAACCCTGTCTCTACTAAAAATACAAAAATTAGCTGGCATGGTGGTGCACGCCTGTAGTCCCAGCTACCCAGGATGCTGAGGCAGGAGAATCTCTAGAACCCAGGAGGCGGACGTTGCAGTGAGCTGAGATTGTGCCACTGCACTCCAGCCTGGGTGACAGAGCGAGACTTGGTCTCAAAAAAAAAAAAAAAAAAAAAATAGTACCTTCTCTGGTGGTTCCCACAGAAACCCAAGCCCAGAAATTCCTTTCCAATGAACTAGAGACAGGAGAAAAATTTAGGCCCTTCATGGGGGAAGGAAGTTTGATCCTGGGGAGGGCTGTACATAACACAAAGTAAAGAAAGTGCATTAGAAAGCTATACTTTCTTTTTCTTTTAGGACAGAGTCTCGCTGTGTTGCCAGGATGGAGTGCAGGGGTGTCATCTTAGCTCACTACAACCTCTACCTCCTAGGTTCAAGTGATCCTGCCACCTCAGCCTCACAAGTAGCTGGGACTATGCTAATTTTTAATTTTTTGGGGGAGAAAGGGCTTGCCATGTTGCCTAGGCTGGTCTAGAACTCCTGGGCTCAAGCAATCCTCCCACGTTGGCCTCCCAAAGTGCTGGGATTATAGGCGGGATCCATTGCGCCCGGCCCAAAAAGCTACTTTTTTAACCTATAAAACTGCAATGTTGCTGACATAAAAGGGGTACATTTACCACCCCAGTCTTCCTGCAATCCTGGCCTCTGTCACCCATGCTCCTCCAGGGATGCCTGCCACCTCTTCCATTACCTGCTGCAGCTGTTTGATGCTGCTGTTGTTGCCCATTTTTTCCAGGTGAGCTTTGAAGGCCTGGATGCTCGCAGCCCCATCTGAGAACCGGCGCACAGGGGAGAAACGCTCCGTAGGGAGGTGCAGAGTGTTGGAGTCCTTGTAGGTAGAGCTGAATACATGGGAAGAGAAGGTTAGAGGCTAGGACTCAGGGGCTTTGACCAAATCACACAGGGACTGCTGTTCCAGACGAACATAAAGACGGCTGGCTGCCCAGGTAGCCCTGCATATTATGCCACTTTCATGCCATTTCCAGACGTCGGTCGTTTCCCTAGCCTGCTTCCCTTTAGAGGGCTCCAGGTGTACATCTTCCATCTCTACTTACCTTCGGTTGGCTTACTTTCCAAGCCTGGTGAGGTCCTGAGACCAAGTACATCCAGTTCTTATAAATATACTAGGCCAGAGAGAAAAGCTTCTCAATATCCTCCAGGCCAGGCTGTACAGAAGTGCTTGCTTTTATAATCATGTGTCTATCTAGTGCCTTTAGAAACCTTAAATTCACCATTTCAGCCAAAGTTTTCCCTGAGCAATGATCTCCGTATGGCCAGAGGGAAACAACAGTCAGTTCTGTGGTCAAAGGTCTGGCCTGGAACTCATAGGTTCTGTGATAGAAAATAGAAGGTGGCGATTGGGGTGGGGGAAAATGAAGACTTCTGATCCTGGGATGGAGACAACAAATTCTTAAGGAATGTGGGCCTTGAGATCCTGCACGTACCTGGTCAACAAATAAGGTCACCTACTGTGAAAATCAACTTCTCAGAGCAGCAGCACTCACCCAACCTTCTAATGAAAGAGGAATCATATGGATTACCTTCAAAGACCCCACTGCTCAACCGGAACACAGCCAGAATCTTACAGAAAGAAAGAAAAAGCTATTGATAAGGAATGCCTAAGACAGCATCGGGGTTAGAAGCTAACACCTACACTTGTGACCTGATGATCAGAAAGAGATGTTTATGGGCTGAGGTAAGCAGATAAAAGACTGCCAAGGCAGCAGCATTCCAGTAGCAGATGGAAAGGATCAGGGTTTCATGTCCAGGGCAGAGATGCCATTACACTGAACTTTGGATGAAATGATGTGCTACCTTGCCAGTGATTCATTTGGGACTGAAGCAGAACCACAGCTCAGGAAGCAGGTTAACAAGCGAGTTCAAATACAATGCAGACAGCGCGGGACCAGGAGGAATCTAATGACCGTGCAGAGGTATCCAGAGAGTTCTGGCAGCAGGTGAAAGCCTTTTACCCTCTCTTTGCTAATGATAGCTTTTGTTTCAGACTCTACCTGAGGCTTGACCCAGTCGTGAGCTAATGAAATGAGCATGAACATGTATTTGGTTCAGTAACACAAAAAACAAATGAATTTGGGGGGCCACAATCCAGGAACAGGGATCATGAAGGCTGTGTTCAGAAGCATTTCCTTGTAACTTGTCATTTCTGTTTCTACTTCAGGTTGAGTTAAAGCAAGCAAGTACTATTTTCTCCTAAAATTTGATTCCTACGCTTTCAACGTTTCCTGATAATGGACATGTTTCTGATCCCCTCAGAAAGCCGTGTTCTTCAAGCAGCAATACAGTCTTTCTGCACAAAAATAATTCTCTCCCATCAGAGAAAATCCCAGGTCCAGGTATTTCATGACTTTTTCAGAAGCTCAGGTTGTGAAGAGACTGATACCCAGGTCAGTCCAGCACAGTAACCTCAGAGGAATGGTTCTGATGCAGTTGCTCATTTGAGAAGCACTGATAAGTATCAATTGTGCTTGATTTTATTTTTATTTGCAATCACACTCAAATTCAGGATGGCCTCACATTAGGCTGATACTCCCACACTATACTCTTCAAAGAGGGACTTGGTTCCCCACCTGGATAAAATCTATCTTGTGTTAGTTTAAAAAAATTTTTTAGTTACACTTTTTAAAACATTTTTAACCTTAAATTACACATTTCCAGAAATGAAAAGGTTGATTAGACCACTCTTCTGTTTCCATGTTGAACTTCATCTCTTCTACCCCAGAAGGATAGCTATATATACTGTTCTTTAATCATTTCCTCCAGAAAATGAAAGGAATACAAGAACCCATCCAGGCCACCCGTATGCCATGTTTTATAGCCTTGGAAAGTTTCTCATGTCCCCTGAAGACTGGCTTTAATCTCTTTTGTTGCATATTTGTATAGTGATCCCATCAAGACATGCTGGGTTTGCACAAATGCCCCATCTTATGCAATTTGCCACTCATAAAACATCATTTTCTTCCAATTCAAATAGGCTTGGCCACAGGCAACCCTCAAAACACCAAAAAGGTTCACATGAAAACAGACAGCAGATAGATTTCCAGCAGGCAAGGCCTTGACAATGACTCTAGGCAGGGTGGATATCACACAGACAGAGCTGTGGTCCAGTGTGGACCTCCTTGAGTAACAAATGTCAACAGAATATAGGGTCTGTGATAAAGCCTGACTCTGGAAATGTGACGATCTTCATGTTCCCCTCATAAAAAGACCTCCTGAGGAACACCTAGAATTCAACAAGGATACCTAAAGGACTTCAGCTAAACAACAGACTCAGACAAGGGCTAAAACATTAAGTGTCAGGCTGTGGAGGAAGGGAAGAAGGAGACAAGGAGAAAAGAAGGAATAAAGGGTGTATTAGATACCAGTGTAGAGCTTGAAGTTATGAGAAATCACAGGAAACATATAGGGGAGGAGAAGGCAGCTCTCCAGTAATCACTCAAAGTGCTCTTTATTTATTTATTTATTGAGACGGAGTCTCACTCTGTCGCCCAGGCTGGAGTGCGGTGGCGTGATCTCGGCTTACTGCAACGTCCGCCTCCCGGGTTCAAGCAATTCTCCTGCCTCAGCCTCCTGAGTAGCTGGGACTACAGGCACTCACCACCATGCCTGGCTAATTTTTGTATTTTTAGTAGAGATGGGGTTTCACCGTATTGGCCAGGCTGGTCTTAAACTCCTGACCTTGTGATCCACCTGCCTCGGCCTCCCAAAGTGCTGGGATTACAGGCATGAGCCACCGCGCCCAGCCTCAAAGTGCTCTTTAGTGTGCACGAACACTGTTAAGTCCTGAGAGATTTTCATTAGAAAAAGCCTATCTTTCTGTGCCATCAGAGTTTTATTTGAGAATTGTCATTTTTGCTACTCCTAATAGACCATTTTTACCAAGTCATTCAGTCATTTATGAAAGCTTATCTTCCTTCTTTTAGGGTTCCAACGTGGCACTAATTATGTCTCACTCTGCTCAGAGTTCACTTGCCTCTGCTGATTATGTTGATGCCAAATGGGTAACCAGCCTCAATAAAAAAATGTGTGAAGCTTGCTGCAAGATTTCATAACACATATATAAACCTAATTTCCTTGGAATCTGATTGCTTTTCAACCTTCCCAAGGCTGCTTTTCAGTGTCTTCCCCAAAAGACAGAAATAAAATATGCTCTAGCAACTGGTGGTGGCTTTGAACGTGTGGGCCATAAGCTTGGGGATAGCTTCGGAGTGGCCAAGACTGAGATTTTTAGTCATCAAGATATTCACAGAAGATAATCATCTTCTTCAACTAGCAAAGTGTCATTCCGCAGCTGCTTCCAGGCTTACTTGGAGTCAATGAAGTTTTCTTGGTCAGGAAGGTTAAACTTGCTTTTATTTCTTCAAGAGAATGGATTATAACCATAACCGAACCTAGCAAAAGATTTTTGCCATCAGAATATTGAAAGAATGACCTCTTAAATACATCACTCAAGAGGATCTCTGCTCTACTATTCAAAAGGGGCTTTGTCTTCATTTCCAGGTTGGCGGTTCAATGGTAACACGATATGAAATGCTCATTCTTTTGAAGGTGATGGATTATTAAAGGTCAAGTCTATCGATACGGCTAGAAATCTTCGTTTCCAGGTGGCCTTCTGAGAGTTTCACTTTCTTGCAAGTCTCAAGTTCAATTTTATCTATGAATCAACATCTAGAATCATGGGAATCAAATGCAGACAATAAACAGGTCTGCAAGGTAACGGGAGAGAGGAATCTCGCATTGCTCCAGGGCGCAGTAAAAAACCTTTGCCCTGTGCATTGCTTACTGCAAGGAGCTGAGAAGATGTGAGTTCAGGATGACAGCTGGCTTCTATTTAAAGCCACGATGCTAGTCACCGTCGCTGTGAGACTAATCAGAAGGGTGCCTGTCCGATGAGCCTCAAGGAGCTCGCACAGCTCATGTGGCTACTCACCGATGCTGATCAGGTACCAGGTGAGGAGGCCAGACCCGGGAACGGAAAGGCTGCTGTCCTAGCTGCCGTTGTAGGTCCGGTGGGATCTCAGCTGTAGGGTTGGTCATGGCCAGTGTATGTCTTTTGGACCTATTTGCCAAGTACCTGCAACAAGCAGGAGCACATTTCATAGTAAAAAAGACAGACAGGAATATTCCTCCACAAGAAGCATTAGAAGTTAATCCAAAGCACTCAATGAAATAGTGCCAGAGCTCACGAAGGGCTTGATGGCAAACAGATCCCTGACTGGATGGAAGTGAAACATGTCTAACTGGCCAACAAAAGTTGGCTTGACAATGAAGTGGCTGAATTTTGAACCTAAGAATAGCCATTGAAGAGAAGAGAGAAAGTAGATCTAGCTCACAAAGATGAGATCACTTTTCCTTGCTTCATTCTACTCGGTAGAAGAATTTATTTTCTCCATGTTAATTTATTCATCTTTTCCCTCCAAATTTCCAAAATACAAGTCAGAGGAAATGAGCCCTAAGGACTATTCCTAGAGATGAACCTGGGGAGATATTCAGAAGGACTCTGTGCATGTCTCTTGATCTCACAGGCCCCAGGTTTGAGACTTTCTTCACTACAGGTCACAGAAAACTGATCCTTCCATTTGAGGATAAATGAATTCCAAAACCACCCTTTCCCTCTCGCTTGGTGACTATAACTCAATCATCAGAGAAGAAAAACTGATATTGTCCTTGGGGAACAAACATTCTGTAGAGGATGAAGAAATAAAGCCACATGAAATGTTTAGTTAGGGAGGAAAAAAGCAAGGCAAAAAATAAAAACAGAAGAGTCTCAAAAGACGAAGAGTTCCCAAACTGATGGCTTTTATTCGGAAGATCTTTCAGACCCAGCACTTAGTCAATACCATCAATAAGATATTGTCCCTCTTTGTCTGGTGGATGACTTCCTCCACCGCTGCTGCTCTTCTGGAGGCATGAATAAAAGAGGCACTATACCTTTTTTATTACATCAAAACTGATGGGCATTATACCCTTGAAATGTTGGTCTAAAGAAGAAAGAAGGTAGACCTGGAGGAAGGAAAGTCTAAGACAAAGAAGATAAAATACTGCTGTCTCTTTTAAGGTAGAAAGGCAGTAAATTTCCTGATTTCTCATTTCTTCATGACCCAGTAGGGCCCATTTGTAACCTTATATACCCTCTTATCAGCAAACTATAGAAACAACAGCATCAAGGAAAAAAAAAAGTTACCACAATTTTCCTTCTATTGGCCAAGCTGTAGAAGGAGCTGGCCCACCTGCCAACACCCCTGTTTGCCATGGTTTTCTTTCCACATAGGACCAGCTGCTTTCTGAATAGCAGCTCTCATAGAGAGCTACTGGGGATAGGATGAAAGTCCTAGCCAGCAACTGTCAGGTTCTTAAAAAATGGTCTCATTTCATTCTTAACTATCTTGCCCCTTTCAGCTAAAATCAGTTAACAGACTGTAGAGTAATTAGTGTTATGTGAACTTGCCAAAGAGTAAGCCATTAGCGTTTTAATAACCATTGGATAAAGACACCCAAAGTTCCCCCAAAAGCCCATGAAAACCATTTTATTTCAACTTCCCTCAAAGGAAAAAACATATAATCTTGAAGAACACCTGTATTTCTGGGAAAATACATGCTGGATTCTGGTGAAACCCCCTCCCCGGATAATAAGAAAATCAACTCCCACAAGGGGGCATGCATGGAGCTGAGGCCCAGGGCTAATGGAACTGAGGGAAATGAACAGTACAGCATGCCTGATGGTCACTGCCGTTCTCTGTGAGTTAGGCAGCTCTCAACAAGGTTCTGTAAACAATGGATATTTGCATCTGTCCCTGGCCCGAATCCCATATTCTCTTTTTCAATATCTCTTTGTTGGTACAAGGGGGTGGAAGAAGCACACAGCAAACAGTACAAGAGGTATTCATTCTCCTGGAAAGGAAGAGTCCATGCCAGAGGTCCATGGCCAGACTAGCTAGGATCACTGTCATCCCACATCTCCAATTCCTTTTCAGTAAACAGTTCTTGGCAGGTACGAGCAGGCTTTGTGCCTTGTGAATACTATCAGAGTTGCAATATGAAGGCAGGGGACAAGGAAGAAGGAGGGAGGAAAGAAAAAGTTCTTATGGTTATTGCTGTCACTTAGGGGACTTCCAATGGTGCTTACAGAAATGACATTTTCTGGGTAGTCTTCTGTTACTTCCATGTGGGGTGGAACATGCCATCTGGCTTGAGCAAAGAGACCACACAAATGTTGAAGCTGCACTGTACCACCTCCTTGGGCAGAGGTGACCTTTCGCTGGTTGCAGGGGGAGCCTGCCCAAGGACTTCTGCAAGCACTGCCAGATGTCACATTACCTCTGCACAGCTTCCTGATCTGGCTCCCCATCCGAGCTCTCCTCGTCCACAGGGGTAACTGCTGGCACTGCCTGAAGAGAGACAGGAAGGAAAAGCTCAAGGTGGCAGCTTATTCTGTAATGCCTCTTACTCTAGTAACTGGGCTTGGGGCAGGACTTTCTGTTAACTTTCTTATTTACAGAACTTTTCTAGACTCCTGGGTTATATAGGATTTTCATATACCTATTTTTCCATTTTTACCTTGCTTAAGTAATACTAATTAGAATTTCTTCCTCTTATTTATCTTCATTCATTCATTTATTAATCTAACAAATAGCCAAATGCTTACTGTTACAGGATAAAATGTGAATTTAGACATAGACCTTGCCCTCATTTTACAGTCTAGTAGAGGATAGAGACAAGTAAACAATTACAAAATAGCATGGATCAAGTCTTCTAATGGGGGTGCTTGGGAATTAAGGAAGGCATCCTGGAGGAGGTAGCACCTAGCAGGAACCTGAAGGATGCACAGGAGCTGGTCAGGCAAAGAAGGACAGGAGTTACAGGTTTCCAGGCTGAAGAAAAGAGAAGGCCTGTAGGTGTCTGAGGACCCGAAAATACAGTAGAAGATTGTTTACCTGAAATGTCTAGGACCTGACCTGTTGTTTCATATTAATGTGATTTCCAGAGTTTAAATGTCTTAACTCCAGGAAAGCATAGTGAATTATTGAAATTACATTTTAGTACATAAGATACAATTGTGTAGTATCAATTCACTGCTTTAAAATAGTTGTTACTCGCCAAAACATGTGAGTGAAATGAGAACCACCACAATGCTTGTATCACTGTGACCTTCCCATCTGCATCCTTGCTGGCTACCCATAGCCTGGGTGCCCACATCATCACCATGCCCCAGTCACTAGAACAAAAATCACACTTCAATTATTATAAAAGAGCATTTTACAAAATGGATAACTACAAAACAAAACAAAACAAAACCAAACAAAACCCTCCTGGAATAATTTTGTTTGAAAGCTCCCAGGGTTCCTGGATCCCTTGCCACAGTTCTACAAGGGTGGAGTGAACAGGGTGAGGCAGGAAGTAGCTGTAGATGAGGCAGGAGAGGAACGCTGTGGCCAGTGACAAACGGTCTTGAATAACACACTAAGAAGTTTGAGGAAGAACAGTGGTGAATCACTAAAGGATTTTAAGCAGGGGCATGATGTTATAAAGATTTATATTTGCAAAAGCCAGCTTACTCTAGCTGCAGTGTGAAAAGGGCTGGTGGCAGGGATCAGGGGACATGACTGGAAGCAAGGAAGTCAGTTAGGATGCCATGGTGTTCATCTATGCAATGGATGACGGTGACCTGAGTTAAGGAAAGGAAAGTGAAGAAGATGTTTCATTCACAGGCACTGGATAGCTGACTTGATATGGCGAATAAGAAAGGGAAGAGTTAAAGATAAAATTCACATCCCTAGCTTGTGTAACCTGGAGAATGACAGTGCCATTCACTGTCACCCAAGGGGAGCAGCAGGTTTCACAGAGTCATGGTAAGTTCATTTGGGACATGTTGAATTAAAGTTGTGAATACTTGTGGAATAACCAACTAAATCTATCCCGTAAGCAGTCATGTATACGTATGTGTAGAACTCAGAGGAGCATTCTGGGCTGGAGAATCAGACGGTAACTGAAATTACGGGAGTGGACAAACTCATCCAGAGAGAGTACATCAAAGGACATGGGAATAGGGCCTAGGATAAAACTCTGGGTTTTGCCAACCTCAAGGAACAAGCAGAAAGGAAATGTGAAAAGGAGAGGTGGGGGAAAACACAGAGAATGTGGTGCCACAGACACCAAGAACAGAAAATATTTCAAGGAAAAAAAGAAGTCAACAGTGATTAATACAGTTGGGACGTCCAGAAAGATAAAAGGTTAAAAATGTCCACTGGATTTATCAACAAGAACTTGTTAGTGACCTTGGCAAAAACAGTTAAAGTAGACACAGTAAGTCACCCCACGTCCCATAAAGCTGACCATGATCCTTCCAAACCTGTCTTGCCCAACTCTGAATGCCTCTGCCACCTAATTTTCCATGTTATTACTGTGGTACTTAATCACATATGACCTTGTACATTATTCAAATACTTCACATATGTTGATCCTGTCAGTGCTGCCGAGGCCTATGGTATATAATTCTTTCATTACTGAAAGCGTGGCTCATGGACCCATGCCCACAAACTGTTTTGTTACCAATTCATGATAAGGGAAGTACAGAAATCAACAAAAGGCTTTCAGAAACTTTTAGCAATTTAAAAAAATAAATAAAGAGACACTTCTAGCAATTTAACAGAGTAATTTTGTCTGTTGAACTCGATAAAAAATTTAGCCTTGTATTTTATATGTGTTTACATTTTCACTTTTCTAATGTTTCACTTTTACTATATTTTACAAGGGATTAGCCCATGATGGATTAAAAGAGGGAAAAGGGTCCTCAAAGCAGCACTGCCCTTAAAACATCTCCAAGGGTGATGGATATATTTACTACCCAATCTTATGGTACTATGAGATTGAATGAATAAATGAATGAATGACCTATGACAGGAAAATAACCAGAAATAAACAGAATCCAAGGGAGCAAACAAATCTCTGACTGTGACTATCATATGAAGGAGATGTGACTAACATAACTGACTAGGCTAAAGCTGTGGGAGCAAATCATCAAGTGATCCAGGTTATGCCAAAAATGTGAGGTGTGTTTATCAATGGAGAAAGCGTTAGTGAAAAGGCAATTTTTGAAGCCAGTCTAGAAACCAATTAATTCAAGGGCACTTTGGCCTTCTGGCAGGGAAAGGTTGCCTGGGAGAAGGCTCTGAGTTAGGCTGCTACCTGCCCCAACCTGGCAGGAGTGCAGCTGGACTTAACCAGAGTACCTGTGAGCACCCATTGAGGAAAAAGCTCTCCAGGAGAGGAGTTCAGTGTAGAAATAACTGGCTAAGTAAGTAAGTTCGCCAAAAACAAAGTGTGGAAAAGTCTACTGGCCTGAAGAAAATGGGCTGGAGCATCCTAAGTTTGGAGAAAAAGGAAATTCAGACATGTAGGTTGGCCCTGGGTTCCCAACCCCAGGCTCACAACCTTTTTATCAAAAGCCTCTGAGACAGTGAATTGGGCTCTGTGCTGCTACTCACTGGTGTCATGGTGACAAGCGGAGAGGGTCCCCGTGGGCGCTTCAGCAGCTGCTGGGCATGCAGTTGGATGTTGGCTCCTCCATCTGATGCCCTCCGGCCAAGGGGGCCCATTCCATTCAGCAGCTGTAGCGTGGGCGGCTGTAGGAGAGACTGCTCCTGCCAGGAACACAGTGGGGAGGACGGACCATGAGACGAGGGGAAGGCGGGGAGAAAGGGGCAAGCCACTCCTCTATGGAAATTAAGGGAGCCACGGGTCAAGACAGAGACTAGAGGACGCTTGCCTCTTACCCGAGCTGCTTTGCAAGATAAATCATCTTTCTCTATAAGGAAACCCTTAAGTCCTAGGGAAGGTGCCTCATAGCCTCTTAAAGGAAGCTCAAGTTTGTTTCTTCTGGAGCCAGCCCTCTCCCATGTCTAGGTACCTTGTACTCAAGTTGCCCGGTTGGTTGCAGATTTTGCATAGGCAACAGGTTGTGCATGAAGTTCACATTAGGGGCCACCTGCAGGAATGGAGCCTGTGGGTTGACTCCAGGAAAGCCAGGTAGGAGCTTCTGCAGATCTTCCATAACTTCCGTGCTGATAGAAAACAGAATGACAGAGAAGTTTAGTTAACATTCTTACTCAAAAGTGCTTATATCCCAAAATTGATGGCATTGCTATGTTCAGTACAACTTATTGTATTTTATTTATTTTCTTCCTGAATTTATGTTTCTCTTTAAGATCCTAAAGCAAAGCAAAAGCCTAAAGTGTGGAATTTAACTCTCTGCTCCTTTACTATTTGGGACGAAGGATTGCTAATCTTTATTGGCCATTCATGTAAAACCAACATCTCTGAGCCAAGAGGAAATAGTGGCACCAGTCCAGTTCAGGTTTTCAAATCCTGGAGGTGAACACCAAGTTTCTGGAGAACATGGGCCATCCACTAAGATAATGGCTGCCTGAAGTAGCAACTGATTCACCAGGGAAAGAATGCAATTACTCTTGTCAGTGCTGATAGGACAGATAAGTACTAGATGTACAGGGCTATCTTGCTACAATGGTAGGTTTTACAGCATACTTTAAAGTAAGACATCTTTCCACTAACAGAGCGACTCAGGGCTCCACCCCTTTAAAGCTACCTCAGTCTATGGAGCCAGAATGTCCCCCTATTGCCTATTTGATCATAGGCTAAGAACAAGAGACATAAAGCAAGCACATCAGCAGGCATGGGAGTCTTTTTTGGAAATTCACTGGGAGAAAAGAGATATTTATAAGAAAACCAGCTTTGCCCTGAGTTGACCTCTCAGGAGAATTCTTGCCACAACCTTCTCTTCCTACTCAGCAAAGAAAATATCCAGAAAAGAGGTAAGGCTATTTTAATGTTGAGAGTCTTCAACCGTGGAACAAAAATGGGGAAAGCTGGCCTTCAGTCCAGTGTGCAGTGTGCAGTGCAATGTGCAGTGTTCCAGTGTGCAGGCAGCAGGGAACATCATGAAAGACTATTTTGGGAAAACACTTTGGGAAACTGTTGTTTGGATTTTGGATCCTTATTCATTTAAATTTTAATTGTCTACATACCTAAATTACATCATATCATTTGTCCACTTGGCCACTGGATTAGACCTCCTCTGGGGATACAATGTAGTAGGAAATGTGTCATGGTAGACACTGAAAGTCAGGTGACAATTCTTTGCCTCAGTGTTAGTGAGGGCTGTTGGCCAGATACTCACCGTGGGTCAGCCACACCCACTGTGTGCCTCCTCATTGACAAATAGCGCACCAATGCTTCAGGGGAAGGCTCTTCACCCTCATCACTGTCCAAATTCAGTGTCCCATCCGGCTGAGGTGGAGGGAAACATCATCGAGTTAGAAATCAGAAGGAAAGGAAGCAAGGATATGGCAAAGAAAGTGGTTTCAGCTGACAACTCCCACAGGTTGCTACTTGCCTCCACAATTTGGTTCTCTGGGTTGATCAGCTGCACCTGGGGAACGCTGATGTTCATAGCAGTACCCGCCTGCTCCGCCTGGAAAGCAGTACATACATATACACGCATACCTTTAACACTAGGGAGAAATAATGAGTCTTTCCAAGTAGTCTTGATTGCTAAAGTCTATGTTTCCCTGATTACTAAAGTTTTTGGTTCATCAGCCCTTAGAAGTCACAACAAGGAAGCATCCTGTGGAGAGGATAGCATCGCCTCATGATTTGCTATTTCTTCAAAAAAACAAAAGGCACAACTATTGTTGCTCATCCCTCCTCTCTGTCAAAAAAAGGTTCAGATCTTTGACTGGCCTCTGACAAAGGAAGAGATGACAAATGGGAGGAGACAGAGGTAAGGAAGAGCAAGAAACTCTCTTGACTTAGGGTTAGTGAGCAACAGCTAACCTTTACCCCCCTGGTGTTACTTGTCCTGAACTAGGTCACTGGAGTTATTGCCCACCTGGATATTGACTGGTGCTTGAAAGGCCAGGGCTCGGGGCATGCTAGGAAGTGCTCCGAGACGCAGGGTTTTATGTCTCTTATGTCGATCACACAGCAGGCTGTAGATTGCACTATAGTGATCATAGGCATCTGATCTTAATGACTACCAAGAGAGAAGGGAAAAGAGTACAAAACCCTGGTGAAATGGCATGTTGATGACCAAAACCCTTTCAGTAATAACATTAGCCAAAGCACCTTCTTTCCTTCTTTCCAAGGCCCAGGGAGGGGCAGAGGAAGAAAAACAGGAGGAAAAAAAAGGCCCAAGTTCCCAAGAAGGCGAAAAATGGAAAAAGCAGGTTAGAGGAACTGCTACATCCCACTTTGTTCTCCACTCCTTCGGAGATACCTGCAGTGTCTGTTCTTTGTCCAGTCCCATGTCCTCCATGGCCAAGAGGACATCCTCATTCAGGGGGTCCACCTGTCTTTCTTCCTTTAGTTGTTGGCATTCAGCTATTAACTGTAACATAAAAAGGAGGAAGCTGTCAACCCCCCAATTAACCACATCAGTGTGGCACAGCATATATAATGACCAACCTGTTCCATGCCCTCTGGCTTGGGATGTTTTTGGCCTCAGACAAAGTCTAAGGAAGAGAGCCCTGAGTGATCAGCTGTAAACAGACAACAACTCACTGTTTCCTGAGCTCCCTGGCGTACCTGGGATGGCCACAGTGGTTTAAATAAAAGCATGCTACAGAAGCCACTGAATTGAGCACACTAAGACAAGAGGAAGGTGACATCCCCATGGTAGGTAAGCTGCAGAACTGTAGGCTGTGCTATCTCAAAAGCCAAAAACCGACGATAATTTGGGGACACATGGTAGAGAACCATGATCACTATTCTCCAGCAGTTTAACTGGTTTTACATTCCTTCTTGCTTGCTTCACGTGCTGCTTTAGCGTTACATAATAGTTTGTTCCCAGTGTCCGCCTTTCAGGTTATGGCCTGATTACAATCACATGCAAAGGAGGCTGCAGCAGCTTTCAGAGGAGTCCCCTGCAGCAGCGGTTCCCAGCTCACCCTGTCAAAGTTGGGATCGGCGTCCCCTAGCTTCATCCACTTGTGCTTGCAGATCTGCTCCATGGAGAGGCGCTTATTGGGGTCTAACACCAACATATGGCGGATCAAATGCTCACATTCTGCAATGGACAAACAGCCTGCCTTCAGTCTCTGGTGAGGGGAGGCACCAGGGGAGTAGAGGCACCAGGGGCAAAGCCAGCAGGGAGGCTCTCCAACTCCCTGCTTCTAATTTTGTCTCTCTTGCTCTTTGATCCTTACCTATTCTGTTGCTTATGCCACCAGAAGGGGCTAAGCAAAGGCAGAGAGAGGTGGAGAAAAAGAAACTCAAGTATGGTAGTCTGGTTATTGCCTTCACCAAAAGGCTGACCAGAAAAGGTCTGGGGATAATCCATGGATTTCATTTATTTCTATTATGTATATGGCCCCATTTAACACAAGTAATGAAGAGTAGAATGGCCTCTAAAGAGATTCAGTATCTTACAAGGTTCTCAAAATATTCAGTTCTATCCTCCTAAAGGTACCACCATGTGCATGCTAATGCTTTCGGCTTAGGTGTGCAATACCCTTCTTCAAAACTCAGGGAACTTGAATTTCTGATGGCACAAGGTGTGTGGGGAGAGAGCCACAGGCTACCTCTCTCCTGTGCCCTGGGATTCAGCTAGCCTTATTTGTCATTTTCTTCTCAATGTTATTTAAATAGTCATAGGTATTTAAAACTGGGCTGTGAGCTACAGATATTCAGATCAATAGAAATTTTTCTCTGGGAGCTCGTATTACAGATTATATTGCAGAAAGAACAATGGATTCAAAATCAAGAAACCTATATTCTGATTTCCAAACCACCCTCTAAGTTTTCTCATCTATAAAATGTGGGTACTGAGGGTGATGACAGTAATAGTTGTGATGAAGGCAGTGATGATGATACCAAAACAGCAGTATTGATGCACCTTCTGAGCATTTTACAATTATTATTTCCTCATTTAATCTACACAGCAATCCTAGGAGGAATGTACTATCATTGTTCCCATTTTAGGAAGAGCAAAAACTAGGCACAGGGAGGTAAAGAAACTTGTCCAAGGTCACATGGCTATTAAGTCAAACCAGACAGCCTGACTCCTCACCTGGTTCTCTTAACCACAATGCCACCCTGCCCCTGTGGTGTAGAGTTGTTGGGGGATCCGAATCCCCCAACACTAATTCAACATTGAACCATTAATTCAACATCTTTATCCAAGCCACCATTTCTGACTTACACCCTGCAAAAGTCTCCTACCCAGTCTTTCTGCTTCCATTCTTGCTCCATTACAATCTGTTTTCTATAGAGAGGCAAAAGGAATTTTTCCAAAGCATAAATTTGGGCATATCACCACTTTGCCTATAACTCTCCAATCTCTTCCCATAACCCTCAGAATGAAATCCAAAGTCCTAGGCCTACAAGGCTTCTACTTCTCTCTCTCTCTCTCTCTCTCTTTTTTTTTTTGAGACAAGAGTCTCGCTCTGTCACACAGGCTGTGGAGTGCAGTGGTGCGATCTCGGCTCACTGCAACCTCCGCCTCCTGGGTTCACGTGATTCTCCTGCCTCAGCTTCTCCAGCAGCTGGGATTACAGGCCTGTGCCACCACACCCGGCTAATTTTTGTATCTTTAGTAGAGGCGAGGTTTCACTATGTTGGCCAGGCTGGTCTCGAACTCCTGACCTCAAGTGATCTGCCTGCCTCAGCCTCCCAAAGTGCTGGGATTACAGGCGTGAGCCACCGCGCTTGGCCCCCTGCTTCCCTCTCTGACCTGGTTTCCTGCCACTATGCATATTTCTAGTTTTTGCACATGTTTAACACACTCTCAGCCAATGGCCTTTACATGTGTTTTTTTGTTTGTTTTTTCCTTTAGCTGAAATGGCCACTCCTCAGATCTTCATATGATTGGCTCCTTGTCATTCAGGTAAGAGTTTAAATGTCACTTCCTCAGAAAGCTCTTCTTTAACCATCTACTCTAAGATGGGCCTCCAGTCACTCTGTATTACATCACATTCATTTTCTTCACACAAATGATTTCTTTGGGAAACCATCTTGTTTATGTATTTACTTATTGTCTGACTCCTCCACTGCAATGCAAGGCCCGTGTCTTTCTTTCTGTTGTACCCAGTATCAACTCTCCAGTACCTAAAATGGTTATTATATCTAGCCACTTAGGAGCTGCATAAATATCTGCTGAATATGTAAATAAATATTTGTTGAGTATTTAATCAAATGAGATTATAATTCTGAAAATTTTTTTAAAATAAAATTTTCTATAGCTTTTTAAATTTTCTGCTTCTATTTAATCACAACCATCCTGAAAACAAAACTGGTCAGTGAAAATAACAACAACAGTAAGACATTATTACAAAAAACTACTTTTGATATACCAAGCACTGTGCTTACTAACTTTATTACATTTAACCTTCACAACAACCTTAATTTAGAGACTATAATTAGCTCCACTTATAAATGAAGAAGAAGAAACAAGATTTTGAAAGTTAACATATTCAACATGGCAAAGAAATGGTAAAGTTAGGACTTCTAAGCTGTGCTCTTGACTACCCTATTATACATCTCCACATGGATATAAATTGATCTACTTTTCTAGGGTGAATTCAACTCTTCAATTTCTATACCATTTGGCAAACACCATTCTATATTACTGTTGTGAAAAGAATACTACAAGTAACTAAGATAAATTACTCTTAATTTTTAATTTACTCTAACTTCAAAAGATAATACAACAAAGTTCCTATATCAAAGTGATTTCTTACATCAGGCATCAATTTGTTGTTGCTTTACAATTAAAACTATATTCAAATGCAGTGTATATCTCAAAGACTTCTACATTCCTATATAATAAAGTAAATGCCATCTACAACATTACGCTTTATTAAAATTATGTTTCCAGAGTAGTAAGGCTACAGCCACAACTGTAGCAGCACCTGTATAGATTATAAATGTCATTGACACATATGTTTATGGTTTGCAGTCATTTAAGAGGACAAACGTGTTCTTAATTTAGGAAGTTGTTAAAGACCCCTGTGTAGGGAGAAGGCTAGGACCAAATTGTTGTTAAGGCCTCTAGATGGCACTCTCCTGTTTTCCTTTGGTCTCCACACACAATTTGGTGCATAAGATGACCACAGCTGAATGGTGTTCAGTTACAGGCTTGCTTTAAAACAGATTTTTTCCAAGGCAATTTCCTTAAAAGCAAACAACAACAACAACAACACACACACAAAAAAACAAACCAAAAACACTACCATAATAATTCCTAATTAGAAGATATATCTAGTTCAATTTCAGGATCTTGAAACCTCTATTCGGCCATCCTTAACCATTATTTGGCCTCAGATGCCTTGAAAATTCTCCAAAAAAAAAAAAAAAAAAAAATCTGCACAAGAATTTATACACAAAACCTTGCATGTAACTTTAGACTACTCAAGGATGTCCTATGAAGCTTGCATAGATCCCCCAGACCCCGGTGTCTACAGGCTCCAGATTAAGAACCAAAACAATTGTTGGTTACAGTGTCAAGGGCAAGAGCTTTTTAATCTTGACTATCCTACATAATATCGAACGTGCCAAGGAACAGAAATTTAACATTTTTCATATGTGGCGCAGATGGAAAATATGACAAAATGCAGAAAGCTAGAGTATCATCATCAACTCATATTTCCTAAGTGTCATGTAGTTCATGAAATTAAATTCAGATGAGATTTGAAGACATCATTCTACATAAAACATGGAAACAGGGTGAAAACGAGGGGAATAGATGCTCTCAAACCTAAGAACACAATCACCCACAGGACATTCAATTTACAAGCGTGGAAAGATGGAGCCCTCACGTTAAACAAAACATCAACTTTTCCAGATGCCAAGAAGTACTCTATTTATTGTCTAAAAGGGCCCTATTGGCCAGGCATGGTGGCTCACGTCTGTAATCCCAGCACTTTGGGAAGCTGAGGTGGGCAGATTGCTTGAGGCTAGGAGTTCCAGACCAGCCTGGCCAACACGGCAAAACCCTGTTTCTACTAAAAATACAAAAATTAGCCGGGTGTGGTGGTACACACCTGTAATCCCAGCTACTCAGGAGGCTGAGGTAGGATAATGGCGTGAACCTGGGAGGCGGAGCTTGCAGTGAGCCGAGATCGCACCACTGCACTCCAGCCTGGGCGACAGAGCAAGACCCCGTCTCTAAAAAATAAATAAATAAAATAAAATAAATAAATAAATAAAAAATAAAAGGGCCCCATTATTTGCTCCCACCCAAAAGGCAGGGCCTCTGATGCTAAATGAAACTGAACCACTTTGGGTAATGCAAGAATATGCTCCTCTGCTTGTGTGTGCCAGAGAAGCAGCTTCCCTTCAGAGCTGCTTCCATCTGCGCCACGCGAGACGCCAAGCAGTCCACGCAGTGAGAGTCACTGTGGGCCCATGAAACCTGATCTGCCAACAGAACGTTAACTAGAGGATGTTCAGCACAGGCCTTGCCCTGCTGCGCTGCCAGGCATTTGGATGACTTTGTGGGGAGAGAGTTGCTGTATGGGCAGGGTCCTAAAATGAGAATTAAGTTGACATTGCCAGTGTGAGTCCATATCTGTAAAAGCAACATTTTTTTTTCTTTTTTTTTGTCCTTGATAATAAACAAATTTCTCTAAGTGGTTACAACAAACCAAAACAATTCTTAGGAGATGAGTCTTCTCCATAAGCCGTGTGGATTTGACTGAAAATATTAATGTCCCTTTGGCATACTGAGAGAGCAAAAATGAGAGAAAGATACATAGAAAAGAGTAAAAACATAGGGAAGAAGAGAATGAAAGACTAATAGAGCAATTCATTCAACAATATTATTTAATAATTACTAACATTTATTGACCATTTACATGATAGGCAAAGTGCTAAACCCTTTAATTTAAGCATCTACTTCACAAACCAACCCAATACTATTATCTCAATTTTATAGACAAAGGGAATTTAAAATCAGAGAAGTTGAGAAACTTGATCAGATAATAAGAGGCCAAAGCAGGACACAAATTCTGGTCAGTCTTACTCCAGGGAGCTCTTAACCTACATGGTACCTAAAATAAACACATTATTGGTATTCTGGGTTATGAAAACAAACCAAAACAATTCTCTCCTCTGACAGATCAAATGCCATGTCATCTTCACAGATTCCGTCATGACAGAATCACCCACAAGCTAGGTGAGTACAAAATGGGCCAGGCAAATAGATGGTGCAAAGACCAAGAACTAGCTGGAAAACAGCTTTAAGGGGAGATGGCAAGTTGGATGGATTAATGAGGCAGGGACATGAGAACACTAAATGGGGAGCGTTGTCATATTCATAATTTTGCTGGTGAGGATTAAATACACTGTGGTAGAGCAAACTTATTTATATACTCTGGTTGTTGCAAGGTGATGAAGACTATGATGGAAGGCTTGAAACAGAAGGCTTCCCCAATCAAGGATCAAAGATAAGAGGAGATAGGTAAAAATTTAGGAAACCAGATCATCAGACTCTTCAGGCTGATCCTAAGAAGGAGGGAAAGCCATTTGTCCCTGAAACCCTGCATGTGACACCAAAGAACAGAACATGGCAAAACAATCCTTTCCAGCTCTGTGGGAGCAATGGCATAGACGAAACTGAGTCATGGATTCTTTCTGACCACATAAAGCTGCTTTGAGCTGGTGGAAACAGAAGACATCTGTGTACCAGAAGGCAAGCAAGCAAGAAAGTGCATGCTTCTTACAGGTGCTCAGAAGAAGGGGATGATCTAGTTTCTTATGTACTTGGTCCAGTCAATGGTAGGTGTGTTCAAAGGTAATTCCAAAGCACTCAGCCCAAGAGTTCTATATTTTCAATAATTTAAACAAACTTCTTAAAAATGTTTACTTCTTAGTAATGAATTGCTTCTGGCACAATTCTGACTTCAAAGAGGGTTCTATTTTTTTCTAAATTTCAAAATCTAAAAAGGAAACAAAAATAAATTGGTGATTAAATCTCTGAAACATGTTTCTACGGAAAATGAATTACTTGACAAAAACCTTTTAAAAGTTAAATGACATTAAAGTCTTAAAGTTTTCAGAACAAGGATGCTATGCGATACACTGCTTGATGCTGTT
Source organism: Pongo pygmaeus (assembly GCF_028885625.2). Taxonomy (NCBI): domain Eukaryota; kingdom Metazoa; phylum Chordata; class Mammalia; order Primates; family Hominidae; genus Pongo; species Pongo pygmaeus. Next base: position 118,656,880 of record NC_072382.2, read on the forward strand.
ATCCACTCACTTTGTCCAGCTCGGGTACCAGCCCTGGGGGAGAAGTGATGCTATTATAGCAAACAGAACAAGACCAATGGATGGCCTGCAACAGCAATCTCAGGATGGAGCCACATGGCTCTGATAAGAGTCTATCCCTGTATTTTAGATGTTCTGGATTTAACAAATGTTTGTCTGAGAGCACCTCTTTAATGCTGCCTGCCTTTTCCTAAAAGACAAACTGCACACAAAACATGCTGTTTTTCCTCATGAAAAGAAAATAAAGTCTGTTATAATGTCCTGATCTTGTTATAACATGGACAGAACAGTGTGACTATCTTGCAGTGCTGTGATCCCTGCAGAAATAATTAAAAAGTAAATCAATAAGAAACCAGGGGTGTTTTCTGCCAAGATACCTTCTTTTGATAAGAAGCCAGCCAGAGTTAGGAATCTTCACTCTGCTTGTGGACTAAGCCCTAAAAATGATGTTTTACTAATATGCTCAAGAAACACCGTCAATGTCAACTGCCAGCTAAGGTCAAACCTGTTTATTTAACATAGTCACTATTAAAAATGTAAACAAAGAGACAAATGGTCCTCAAAATAAGACATTTGGGCCTGGCATGGTGGCTTACGCCTATAATCCCAGCACTCTGGGAGCCCGAGGCAGGCAGATCACTTGAGGCCAGGAGTTCAAGACCAGCCTGGCCAACATGGTAAAACACAGTCTCTACTAAAAATACAAAAATTAGCCAGGTATGGTGGCATGTGCCTGTAATCCCAGCTACTCAGGAGGCTGAGGCAGGAGAATCACTTGAACCTGGGAGGCAGAGGTTGCAGTGAGCCGAGATTGTGCCGCTGCATTCCAGCCTGGGTGACAGAGTGAGACTGTCTCAAAAAAAAAAAAAGACATTTGTATATATAAATAAGATACACTAAATGTGCTAACCTACAGATACATTCAGAGATTGTATAAATGTTAACTATAATAATACAAAATACAGGGATTTTGTTGTTGCACTGAAATTTTGTTATTTTGGATACTGCTAGAACAATAGTGTTATAAGGATTGGAATGCTTTTATTCTATACATTAAATTTTGACACATTACTGCTATAATAGAAATAAACATTTATAAATACCAAGTTAAAGGACTAGTTACTTATTTTTAATTTATTTTGAAATGGAGTCTCGTTCTGTTGGCCAGGCTGGGTGCAATCATAGCTCACTGTAGCCTCGAACTCCTGGGCTCAAGTGATCCTCCTGCCTCAGCTTCTCCAGTAGCTGAGACTACAGGCACATACCACATCTGGCTTTTTTTTTTTTTTTTTTTTTTTGATGGAGTCTCACTCTGTCACCCAGGCTGGAGTGTAGCGGTGCGATCTCGGCTCACTGCAACCTCGCCTCCCGGGTTCAAACGATTATCCTGCCTCGTAAATGATAATATGCCTCCCAAGTTGCTGGGACTACAGATGCATGCCACCACGCCCAGCTAATTTTTTGTATTTTTAGTAGAGGTGGGGTTTCACCGTGTTAGCCAGGATGGTCTTGATCTCCTGACCTCGTGATCTGCCCGTCTCGGCCTCCCAAAGTGACATCTGGCTATTTTTTTATTTTTATTTTTTAGAGACAGGGTCTTGCTATGTTGCCCAGGCTGGCTACCTTGATCTCCTGGCCTCAATCTTCCCATCTCAGCCTCCTGAATTGTTGGGATTACAGACGCATGCCACCATGCCCGACAAGGATGTAGTCAATGCCACAGTTTTACACAAACAAAGAAAATACACAACCTTGGAACTTAATCTATGACAGTACTGACTGTAGTAAGATCTGACTCATAAAAAATAAGCATTGAGATTAGCTTCTCTTGACACAATGGCACTAAGAAAAAACTGTCATGTTTTGAAACATTTATTTTCAGTTGCTCTGGGGAAGAAAAATGGAAGTCCCACACTTCAGTAAAATTCCAAAAATGGTATTCCAACAGTAAGATATCAGAAAAGAAAGTGGAGAATTATCCATTTAACTATAAATTCCAACCCTAGTGGTTTCTGCAAATTATTGTAATCAGAATATCCTGGAATAGAAATAAAGTTCTTTTTATCTCTAAATTCTGTGAGACACTTTCAGTGACTGAACATAGAGGCCATAGGGAGATGGCTTGGAACAATTTTGCAAATAGAGATGGAGCCCATAAGAAAAGTTTCTTTAGGAATCAATAAACATGCACTGAGAGGCTTTTCTCTTCAGTTTTAACAAGTTTATCAACCTGAGACAGACCACAAAGAAAAGGTTTTGACCCATATATATCCATTTATTAGAAAAATAACACCTATTTCTTGAACTTCCTTACTTTCAATCAGTTTTTCTAGGTGGGCATCATGCTGCCAGAATTAAAATTCAAAAATCAGGAAATCCTGGCCTAAAGGGTAGGGATGCCAAGATTTAGCTCTAGCCCAACCCTGAAAAGACCCTGGCTTGCTATACTGTTTTACAGGAGGCTGTCCATCTTGTGGTTTACATTCTAGTATCTTTTGACTCCTAGTATCAGTCATTACAGTTTAAGAAAATTCTGCCTCCGGGTCCAATACAGAGTTCCTGCTACTCTTTTTTCAATAAGTAATCCCGATGCAGACAAATATATCCATTCTATGACTCTCTTGATTCTTGGAGTAACTTACTATGTATTTATTGAGAATGAAAATACAAACACATATGGTTAGATGGTCTCTGAAGCCAGACTGCCTGGGTTCAAATCTCAGCTTTGCCTCTTACTAGATGTGCATCTTGGGCATGTTACTTAACCTTATCATGCCTCAGTTTTCTTATTTATCAAATAACCTCTCATACAGTTTACCTCATAAAACAGCTTACCTCAGACAGTTGTTTTGAACATTAAATAAGGTAATGCAACAGTGCCTGATACATAGAAAGTGGTCAATAAATGTTGACTATTATCCATATCTCTGAAGTCCTTCCACTTGGAATGTCCTTCTTTTATTTTTCTATTTAGGGTTGCCATAAGCCAGGAAGACAGCTGGTTTGAAAAGGCTAATAATAAATAGGGCAGTACCAATATTTATCTACTGGTTTTTAGTTATGTTAGGTCATGGGAATGAACACGGCTGGCCTGTTTCACTCTGAAGTAGTTCTAACTTCTTTTCTGACATCAGTTGTGATTTCTACATTCACTGACATGAAAGCACTACATAGATTTTTCTCTCTGGCGGTGCAGTATGTCTCAAAAGGTATGAGAAAACTGCTTTGAGGACTCTGAGCCCCTCAGTATATGGAGACTGGTGGGTGAGCCAATTTAATCCCTTGCCCCATTGGTTCTAAACAAAGTGCTTTTAGCCAAGCAAGATGCTGCGTGGTTCTTGATGAGTAAGCCAATCAGGGCAGAGTTGTTTGCCTCTAAGTAGAAGCTTTTTGGCAGTAGCTGCAGGGTACATTCTCCATCAGAAGCATTATGTAAGCCTGGGTTTTGCGTTCCCAGTGATAAAATGCTCATGCAGTATTACAATTAATTAAGTCACAATGAAGTCTAATCAATAAAGACTCAAAAATATTGTCCACAAGAGATCTCTATGCCCTCACTAACGCTGCAGTTTTTTCACTGTGAATTAATTTTCCTTCAGTTAAATAAACGATCTTAGTATGTCTGCTAGCAGGTGGTACAACAGGGGAATAGGGTAAACTAGGCTTTAAGTATGTTGTTAAAAAAATATATTGAATGAATCTGGTGCTCAAAATATTTAAGTTATTTGCATCCATCGGTAGAAGGGCAGGTCAGAGGAAACATTTGCCAACACATGAAGCCAGGCCAGGTTTCACCTTCCACAACAGCTCAAGAAAACAGCAAGTTTCAACTTTTAATCCTTCTATAATTTAGACTCAGGGTTTTATCAAACTGCTCTTTGGGATGCTCTGAGAAGTTTAATCCAAAAACACTGGCCTGGATCAAACTTATTTTACTTAAGGCATAGGAAGCAAACTTTACAGTAGATCAAAACACCCTTTTACACCTAAAAGTCATTTGACTTGGTCACCTTCACAATAACTCATATAACAAAACTACATAAAACCATGGCTGGGCGTGATGGCTCATGCCTATGATCCCAGCGTTTTGGGAGGCGGAGCCAGGCGGACTGCTTGAACCTAGGAGTTCAAGACCAGCCTGGGCAACATGATGAAATTCTTGTTTCTACACTAAAAAAAAAAAAAAAAAAAGTATATAAAACCAAGTGGTTTGATGAATAAATAATTTAGATCATGTTAATAATATAAGAGTCTGGCAGGGCACGGTGGCTCATGTCTGTAATCCCAGCACTTTGGGAAGCCGAGGCAGGCAGATCACTTGAGGCCAGGAGTTCGAGACCAGCCTGGCCAACATGACGAGACCCCGTCTCCACTAAAAATACAAAAATTAGCTGGGTGTGGTGGCACGCACCTGTAGTCCCAGCCACCTAGGAGGCTGAGGCAAGAGAATCACTTGAATCCAGGAGGCGGAAGTTGCAGTGAGCTGAGGTCGCACCACTGCACTCCAGCCTGGGAGGCAAAATGTGTTTCAAAAAAAAAAAAACAAAAAAAAAAACAAGAGTCTGATATAAAATTCCATAGTTAAGTAGTGATGATTCAGTTTTTCATTCAGAAACACTTACTGAATGCTTATGTCTTACCAGGGGCTGTCAGGTTTCATGGAAGATATTGATGTGTAAAACACAGCTCTGATAATCAAGAGGCTTACATTCTAGTGGGGAGAGGAGGAAGATACATACATAATTATAAAAACTAGGTGGTATACAATCAACCTAGCCTCAAATAAAGCCTCTTTTAAATGTATACCACTGTCATTCCAACTTGAAAATATATGTCTTTAGTACATCTCAGGATGCCTATGAAAGGAAACTTGTATCAAACAAACAACACCAGGCATAGAAATATCCACGAATTGTGAGGATACTTCATTCCACACATTACTGACAATAGAGAGCAGCTTAGAATTCTTGAGCTAACTATATCCATTTGCAGAGCATGGCCTCCCACACAGTTGTATGTAGCTACTCTGGAATTCAACTTAGCTAGAAGCAGCTACACGGTAGAGCCTTTGCCCTCTGGTCTTCCAAGTGATGATTTAGAACACTATACCAGCTCTGCTGGAGTTTCTAGATCCTTCAGGAAAAAAAACAGATAAAATCAGCTCAAGCCTATGACAACAGCTGAGAAAAGGAAGGATCTTGTGCATAAGGAATTCCCTCAACCACACTATCTCCTGTAATACAGCAATAGCAGCTGGCCTCACAGGCTGAAAAGCAGCCAGCACTCGCCTCCATCAGAAGACTATGCTCCAGGTCTACTGAGATACAACTGTGCCCAGAAACAGGAGGCGTAAGCAGAAAAAGGACTCAGGGACAGACTCTAAACTTCCTTCACCTGACACTTTCTGGTACTTGAAGGTTGTCTAAGCTAAGAAAAGCCTAAACAACCGATGAATTCATTTTCTGCTATGCCTTATCCTTTTGAAGTATTCTCTAACGGGCCTTGGGATTTAGGCCTATGACATTCGGCAATTCCAAGCACATGTATGTTACCAAGGGCCAGAGAGATCATATTGGTAATATAGCAAGTATCTACTCATTTCCTACACTGGTTGTTTCTCATTCTCTGTACTAATCATACAAAAACTTTTATTGCTACTTAGGGAATTATTTAACTGGGATTAAAGAGCGACTACGTTTAGGATAATCCTGTTGGCTCTCTCTGAGTCTTGAAGCTTTCAGGTTAACTAACGTCACATTACAAATAATAGTTCTAAGCAGTTAGACTGTTAGTTTATTTCTAAGCACTAACAGACAATGTGGCTGGCAGCATGCTTAGCTGTTTTCTAGGACTCCCTGTCTGAAGTCGGCTCTGGGAAGGGCTCAGTAAGAATCTCTTGCCATGGTGTGAGGTGATGGGGGTGGAGGATAGAAGAGATCCAAGTTGCTCACAGGAAACACTGTGGACATTGGAAAAGTAAAGGAAGTGGTTTATCTTGCTCTTTTTGCAACAGTATGGTGTAGTAAAACAAACACTGAATTTGAATACTGACTTAGTTACTTATTACCTGTGTGGCTTTGGCAAGTTAACTCATTTCTCTAAACTTCAACTTCCAAAACTTCAGCAAGATGATAAAATATGTGCTATTACCTATTCTAAAATATAGTTATGTAGCTCAAATTAGATTAAGTAAAAGAAAATAATTTAGGTTGCGTATGCTGGCTTCTGCCCATAATCCCAGCACTTTGGGAGGCCAAGGTGGGAGGACTGCTTGAAGTCAAGAGTTCACGATCAGACTGGGTAATGTAGTGAGACTCATCTCTACAAAAAATCTTTTAAAAAATTAGCTTGGAATGGTGGCACAGGCCTATAGTCCTAGCTACTTTGGAGCCTGAGGTAGGAGGGTTGTTTGAACCCAGGAGTTTGAGGCTACAGTGAGCTATGGTCACACCACTAGGCTCTAGCTTGGGTGACAGAGCAAGACCCTGTCACTAAAAATATAAAAATTGAAAAATTGAAATATTTTTTAGAAATATATTGGCTGGGTGCAGTGGCTCACACCTGTAATCCCAGAACTTTGGGAGGCCGAAGTGGGCGGACTGCTTGAGTCCAGGAGTTCGAGACCAGCCTGGGCAACATAATAAGATCCCATCTCTACAAAAAACTACAAAAATTAGGTGGGCGTGGTGGTGTGCGCCTGTAGTCCAAGCTACTCAGGAGGCTGAGGTGGGAGGATGGCTTGGGCCCAGGAGGCAGAGGCTGCAGTGAGCCAAGATCACGCCACTGCACTCCAGCCTGGGCGACAGAGATCCTGTAAAAATAAAACTATTAAAAAAGAAATTATTTTATAAACTCAAAAGCCCTAAACAAATGTAATTTCTTGATATTACTACTGATATTATGATTTGGATAAGACTGTACTCTCCAGAGAGGCTTTTGGAGTCAGTATTCTAACAACCCTATGCATTAATTCATTCAACAAATATTTACTGAGTGCCTGCTAGAACTCAGGCACCGTCCAAAGCCCTGGGAACATAGCAGTAAAGAAAAACCAAATGCTTATCATGGTCAAGTGGTGATAGGAGGTGAGGAGACAATAAAATAAGTGCTATGAAGAAAAAGCAGAATTACAGAAAGAGAATGATGGGGGTAGCCAGGATCTCTGAGGGGACCTATGACTCCTCTCTGAGGGGAATGTATATGTTTGGCAAGTCTGAGAAACAGCAAGGAAGGCCCTTTGGCTGGAGCTCGGAACCGGAGGTGAACAGTAATAGGAAATGAGACCAAAGAAGAGGCAATGACAGCTGTGCCTTCTAGGCCATAATAATAATGACTCCTTGAATTTTATTCTAAATGTAAACAAATGCCACTGGGGGTGGGGTGGTTCTCATTCAGATTTCATATTTACTAAGTCCTACTACACACCAGATCCTGGGGTAGGTTATTGGCAGTTGTGAAAAAGACATGTTTCATCTGTACTTTCACTAAGTTCAGTCTGGTGTGGAAGACATACAATGAAAGAAGTAGTTACAATATAAAGCTTGGTAAGCACCATGATAAGAGAAAGTTTAGAGACATGAAGAGTGAATAGAAATTATCTAGATTCTTATTTCTATCCAATCTAATTTTTTTATTCTAAATTCTAGAATACAGGAGTGGGTGGAGTGGAGTGGGATAAGGAAGATGTATTCTCGGCAGTGGGAAATGCTCCAGAAAACAGAACTTGTTCAGGGAATGAGAAGAAAATTAGGGTGACTGGTGGGAGAGTGGGAGCTGGGGCTGAAGAGCTAGGCAGCAGTCAGGTTATAAAGGTATTTCTATGTCATTGTTTCTGAAATAGCAGACAGATCAATTTAGTAAGTCAAAATCAGCATTTTTTAAAATGGAATAGAATAAAATATATTGAAATGCACTGTACATAGTAAGGTAAGTTTTGCTTTTTTAAAAAAATTGTTTGCTGGCTGGGCGCAGTGGCTCATGGAGGTCAAGGAGGGAGGATCGCTTAAGGCTAGGAATTCAAGACCAGCTTGGTCAACAGAGTGAGATTCCATCTCTATAAAAAAATTTTAAAAACTAGACAGGCATGATGGTGCCTGGTGCTTGCCTGTAGTCCCAGCTACTTGGGAGGCTGAGGTGGGAGGACTGCCTGAGCCCAGGAACTGGAGATTGCAGGAAGCTATGATCACATCACTGCACTCCAGCCTGGGCGACAGAGCGAGACTCTGTCTCAAAAAAAAGTCTTTTGTTTTCAGTCATGGTGGTATACGCCTTTAGTCCCAGCTACTTGGGAGACTGAGGCAGGAGGGTCACTTGAACCCAGGAGTTCGAGTTCAGCCTGGACAAAATAGCAAGACCCCATCTCTAAAATCAAGCAAACAAAGCTTTTGTTCATTTGTATCTATATATGTGTGTTCTGGGTCACAGTATAAAATGTACTTTTTTCTTATCATAGCCCAAAATGTTTGTAAGCCAATGCTTTGCCACCTTATGGAGTAAACTTTACCTTAGAGGCAATGGTAAACCACTGAAAAGTTTCAGGCTAGAAAATGATATAATCAGATTTGTGTGTTTAAGTAAGAGAGAGAGAAAGAGAGAGAAAATGTACGTGTATGTGTGTGTGTGGTATGTTTTATTTATTTATATGTTTGTGTTCTGGAAAGATTACTCATGTAGCAAAGTTGACAATGGATTAGAGGGGGACAAGACTGGAGCCAGGAATCCATATAATTGGCTATTGTTTAATTGAGGCAAGGGAAGATGATAGTATGGTCTTAGAAGTGGCTACATGAATGGAGGGTTGAATTGACAGGATTTGGTAACTGATCAGCTGTGGCATTGGTGAGAGAGGAAACATCAAGGCTTGTGCTGGCCTTGGTCAGGTGGTGATGCTATTCACTAAGGCAGCAAATACAGAATAGAGCAAATCTAGGGAGGGGGAAGTTAAGTTCATTTCTGAATATGTCTCCATTGATCTGACTTCAACACATGAAAGTGAAGACAATGGTTAGCAAATACTTGGATATGTAGCCCTAGATCGAGAGGTCCGGGCCAACAAGTTAATTGAGGACTGATCACCACAGTGATCAATGAAGCTATGGCAGTAAATAACATGGCTCCAGAAAGATGTTGTAAAGATGAAAAGATCTAAAGGATGAGCAGAGAAAAATAAGTCTGGTAGAGAAGACGGAGAAGGTGCTCCCAGAGGACAGGAGGAAAATTGGAGAATATGGCGTCTCAGAAGCAATCAGAAAAAGTGTTTTAAAATGTAATGAGTGACTCAACAATAAGAAAATAAACAACCTGAATTTAAAAATGACCAATAGACCTGAAGAGACACCTCAATAAAGATATATAGATGGCAAATAAGCATAAGAAAAGATGCTCATCCTCATACATCACTAGAGAATTAAAAATTAAAACAACAATGAAATACCACTATATACCTATTAGAGTGGCCAAAATCCAAAATGCTGACACCACCAAATGCTGACAAGGATGTGGTGCAGCAGCAGCTCTCACTCATTGCTGGCAGGAATGCAAAATAGCATAGCCACTTTGGAAGACAGTTTGGCAGTTTCCTACAAAACTATCCATGCTCTTACCATATGATCCAGGAATTGTGCTCCTTAGTATTTAACCAAATGAATTAAAAATTTATGTCCACACAAAAACCTGCACAAAGATGTTACAGTAGCTTTATTCATAATTGTCAAAATTTGGAAGCAACCAAGTCATCCGTAGGTGAAAGGATAAAGGGTGGTACATCCAGGCAATGAAATATTATTCAGTGCTAAAAAGAAACGGGCTCTCAAGCTATGAAGAGACATGGAGGAACCTTACTGCATATTACTATTTGAAAAACACCAATCTGAAAAGGCTGCATGCTGTATGTTTCCAACCATATGACATTCTGGAAAAGGAAAAACTTGTGGAGACAGTGAAAGGATCAGTGGTTGGAGGGGGTTAGGGAGAAACGGATAAACAGGCAGAGCACAGAGGATTTTGGGGACAGTGAAACAATTTTATATGATATTATAGTGGTGAATACATGTCACTATACATTTATCAAAACCCACAGAATGTGTAACACTGAGAGAAAACCCTAATGTAAGCTATGGACTTTGGTTGATAATGTGTCAATGCATGTTCATTGATTGTAACAAACATACCACTCTGGTGGGGCACATTGATAATGACAGCGGTCAGCAGGGGAGGGAGGTAGGACAGCACAGAGGGTACATGCAAACTGTGTACCTTCCACTCAATATTGCTGTGAATCTAAAACTGCTCTAAAATATAACTCTAAAGAGGCAGGGCACAGTAGCTCACACCAGTAGTCCCAGCACTTTGGGAGGCCAAGGCAGGCAGATTGTCTGACCTCAGGAGTTTAAGATCAGCCTGGACAACATGGCAAAACCCCATCTCTACCAAAAAAAAAAAAAAAAAAAAAAAAAAAAAAATTAGTCAGGCATAGTGGTGTGTGCCTGCAGCTCCAGCTACTTGGGAGGCTAAGGGAGAATCACTTGAGCCTGGCAGGTCGAGCTGCAGTGAGCCATGATCACACCACTGCATTCCAACCTGAGCAACAGAGCAAGACCCAGTCTCAAAAAAGGGAGGAAGGGAGGAAAGGAGAGAGGGAGGGAGGGAGGGAGGGGAAGGGTGAAGTGTTAATCACTGCTGGGCAGTGATTAAGAAAAAGACTAAGGATATGCAGTTGACCAATAATGAGATCACTGGTGACCCTGGCCAGAGCAATACTGGACCACTTCTCTGCTTCCTTTTATAGTAAACTGGAAAGAGCGTTGTCTACTCCCTTTGTCTATTTTCCTTCTATTCCTTTTTTGTTGCAACCACATGATTAAGCTTTTGCTCCTGTTCCTCTGCCAAAAGTGTACTTCAGAATCATTAATGATCTAGGAAGGCGAGGGTGTGGGGGGATAAAAAAGAAACAAAATCATTAATGGTCTCCACATTTCTAAATGCAACATTCAGTTCTCAGTCCTCTTACCTGACTTGGCAGCAGCATTCACTCCCCACAGCTCCTCACTCCCTCCTCCCTCCTCCTGGGAACAGTTTCTTCACTTGTCTCCTAGGACAGCAGGCCCTCTGGCTTACCTCACCAGCAACTCTTATGATACCTCTTCACCTGCTTGTTCTCTAAATATCAGTATGTTCCAGAGTTTAATCCATGTACCTCTTCTCTTCTCTGTAACCACTGCCTAAAAAGTGAGCTCACCTCATGGCTTTAACTATTATCTATACACTGGGGATTCCAAACATACATACCCAACCCAGAACTCTCCTAAATGTGACTGCCAATTCAATATCTCAACTCTGATGTCTAATGTGCACCTCAAACACGACATGTCTAAAACATCTCTCCAAAATGTAAGTATTCTTCCCCAGTCATCCCCATCTCAGTTGGCAGTAAATCCATCCTTCCATTTGCTCAGGATAGAAACTCTGGAGTCTTTCTTTCATATCAAGTCCAACACTAAATGTTATTGGAGCCAAACTACCTGGGTTCAAATTCTACTTCAGTCACTTGGTAGCGGTGTTATCTTGGGAAAATTGCCTAATCTCTCCTAGCTTCAGTTTTATCACCAGTAAAATGGAGACAATAATCTTATGTATCTCATAGGGTTGTTAAAATAATGAAGTGAGTTAATGTTTGTGAAGTGCTTTGAACAGTGCCTGCCACACATGGTATGTAGCATCTCTTGAATCTGATCACTTCTTACCATCTCCACCTCGACACCCCAGACTGGGAACCAGCCACTAACATCTCTTATCTGGACTATTGTAAAAGTCTCCTCCTAACTGGTGTCCCTCCTTCAGCCTTTGTACCTTTCGGCCTACCGGCAACATAGCAGCCAAAGTGATCTTTTTTAAACCAAAGTCACCGCAAAATTTTTTCACCGCAAAATTTTTCAACTTTTTTGTATGTTTGAAATTTTTCATCATAAAATTTGGAAAAAACAAAACTCAGATTACATCACTCCTCTCAAAACCCTCCAATCCTGTACACTTCAGTCAGAGTAAAATCTAAAGTCTTTACATTAACTAGGCCCGAAAATTAAGCTCCCTCTTACCTCTCTGACCTCATCTCTCTTCCTCATCTCTCATCGCTCCTTCCTTCCAGGCACGCAGGCCTCCTCCCCGTTCCTTCCCATGCAGCCATGCTCCCTCCCCGCAGCCTCTGCGCTGACCTCTCAACAGCCGGGGGGCGCGGTGCTCTTCCCTGGACTGCACAGCATTTACCCTCACCTTCTTTCAGGCTTTGCTGAAAGGTCACTTTCTCCATGAAGGGGTTTTCATGCAACTTACCAACCACTATCCTAACTCCTTCTCTATTTTATTTTTCCCACAGCATTTAGCACCATCTTCTATACTATGAAGTTATCAGTTCAAAGGAGACAAGTTAAATCTACTCCAAGGTTCACTTCTTTGTTCTAAAATGCAGTTACCATGGGCTTCTACTTTGTTGTCAACCCAGTGGACGTATGTTCTTCCTTAAAATGAGAACAGATGATTAAGCAAAACTATATGACTTTTTGCATTGTCTCTAAAATGTTCCCTTCTTATGTGTAAATAAATGGTGATAAAATACTGTTAATTCTGAGTATCCTGTATCTATTTTCAGTGTTAAATTTTTCCAAGACCTGCCTACCTTACTGCCCACTCATTAAATAACATTTTTTAAATTTGATTCTGGAGGACAAAGAGCACAGAAATAGGAAATGAAGCAGTAGCAAGACTAAGATGCAAAGACTACTTTATCCTTGGCATTTAAAACCACGTTGCAATGAGAACCCAATAAGTGGAAATATCCTGAAAAAGGGTAGGAAGACAGAAGTGAAACAAAAACATTTATTGCATTACTGCTATGCCATGGGCCTACTGAGTCTTCACATACATTATCTCATTTAATCCTTACAGTAATAGCAGCCCTCACAAAACTCTCAGCCAATTTATAGATGAGGACACTAAAGCTGAGACAGACTTAGGGCCCAGATTCAAACCCATGTAGGGCTCTCTGATGCCAAAACCTGTATACTGTTTCTACAGAACCTTGCCCCCTGGAGGCATCAGGTCAGCAAGCTGGAGTTAAAAAAGGTTGTAAGTGGGCCGTTTATATTCCATCACTAAATTCCTGGGATAACTGAGTGGGTCTAACTTTCATGAACCCATTCATAGCTGTGTGCTAGTGACTCCCTTACCTGTGGACATAAAAAATGGGATGCGGAACTTTCCACTCAGCACGCGGGCCCGCAGATTCTGCAGTGTGCTTCCATCAAACGGCAGGGCACCGCACACAAGCACATAGAGGACAACTCCAAGGCTCTGCATCCCAAACAGAGAGGATATACAATTAATCGCATCAGGGGAAACAAAAAAGACTACTGTGGTGTGTGTATGCAGATGATGGTGAGTCATGCATACGATTATGGAACAAACTTTTTCTTCCATCTTAGAACAGTTAACAATCTTCTTTGCTTCTAGGCATTAATTTAGGGTAACATCCTGCATTTTTCTCAGTACTCCTTCTCTGGGGATAAGGTAAGTGGCCACAGTAGAAATTATCTCTGTTCTTGGCAACGGCCCCCATCCAAGCTGGCCCTTGGGGTTCTTTTGCAGATGCAAAGGGGAAATTTGAAATCTGTGGCTCAGTCCACAAGGTAAGTATTGGAGGAAAGATTTTGCACAAGTAGGCCGGGTGTAGTGGCTCATGCCTATAATCCCAGCATTTTGGGAGGCCAAGGCAGAAGGATCACCTGAGGTCAGGAGTTTGAGACCAGCCTGGCCAACATGGTGAAACCCTGTCTCTATTAAAAATACAAAAAATTAGCCAAGTGTGGTGGCTTGTGCCTGTAATCCCAACTACTTGGGAGGCTGAGGCAGGAGAATCGCTTGAACCTGGGAGGTGGAGGCTGCAGTGCACCAAGATCACGCTGCTGTTCTCCAGCCTGGGCAACAGAGTGAGACTCTGTTTCAAAAAAACAAAAAAAGACTTTGCACAGGAATTGGGACTTGAAAGAACAGGTGACCAGGATCTCAATTCATGTGCATCATTATGTATCCTTCAGGATGCAAATAGCTGTCATCAACCAAGGGTAGCTAATGCTGTGGGGTATAAGAGAAGGCAGTTACTTACCCAGATGTCCACTTTGGGCCCATCATATTCTTTTCCTTCAAAGAGTTCAGGTGCAGCATAGGGAGGGCTGCCACACCAGGTCTTCAGCAGCTGCCCAGGAGTGAAGAGGTTACTGAAACCAAAATCTAGAAAGGCAAATGGACATAATTCATATTATTGTAACCTTTTATTGTAACTGAGCAAACACTAGTCTCTAATCACTAAAGATTCCAAATCATTAAGTCTGAATATTAAATGCAAAAAGAGAACATTTAAAAACCACATAGCCAGACACTTAATAATAGTGAAACAGAGATATAGATGAGCTGAAATACAAAGATAAACATGATCAGTTTATGTCAGCAGAAATAGTACTGCTCCCTTCGTAAACCTAGGCAGAATAAAGCGAGTGGTACTTGTTCCTTTAAGAATGCAAATGGGGCTGGGGGCAGTGGCTCATGCCTGTAATCCCATCACTTTGGGAGGCCGAGGTGGGCGGATCATGACATCAGGAGATCATCCTGACCAACATGGTGAAACTCCCTCTCTACCAAAATACAAAAAATTAGCTGGGCGTGGTGGTGTGCGCCTGTAGTCCCAGGTACTCAGGAGGCTGAGGCAGGGGAATTGCTTGAACCCGGGAGGCAAAGATTGCAGTGAGCCGAGATGGCGCCACCGCAATCCAGCCTGGGCGACAGAGCAAGACTCTGTCTCCAAAAAAAAAAAAAAAAAAAGAAACTGGATGATGTTAAGACCACATTAGAATCAGGAAACACATGTAAGCCTACTCAGCTGGACCCAGAATTTTTATGTTATTTTAACTTCTTATGACAAACACATCTATGACCATTTAAAAATTAGACAAAGTGATATTATTATAATTAAGTAGTTTATTCAAAAGGAAGAATATGCAACTTATTTACAAACTGAAGCAAGAATGCTTACATTTTAATTTTAACTCTCCTTGTGTTTCAATTTTCCTCCCTTCTTCTCTCCCTCTCCTACTACTACAAGAGGCAGGAGATGGGAGGTAGCAGGGATGAGTCTTCGGGAGCTACACTAAGACAATGAGCAAGGATGGCCGGCCAAAGGATTGAGTCTTTGGTGTAGAAATGCTTTTATTTATGTATGTATACCCATGTGACAGGCTAGAAATCCCTCATGCCCCAGGGACACCATGTTCCCTGCAATCACAGCATCTAAAAATGTTAAGCACCCACCTACTCTCTGAAACCCGTCCCTCTCTTTTCCAGTTTTACTCTTGTTGACAACTCTCCTTTTGCTATTTGCTTTCCTTCTTTCTACCTTCTACAGGTTTTTTCAGTAGGCTCTGCTGATTTTAACCGCCTCTCCTTGCTCTATGTTTTCTCAGGGCTAACTCTTTTAATCTCACCACTTCTACCAGCATTTGATATAAATACCCCAAATTTATATGTCTGGCCCTGGTACCGCTCTTAAGTTCCTAGCATGAATCCCCAATACTTGCTTGGGAAGAAATACCTCAAACCCACCATTTTCCAAAGTCATACCTGCGCTTTCAGTGCTTCTACCCTCATTAGTGACATCACCACCTGTGTTACTAGAAACACTGGCGTCATCTTCAAGTCCTTTCTCCCTCTTGTTTCCCATTTCAAGCTGGTAATAAAACTCTTACTGCTTCAACTCCATGTGTCTTGAATCCACCTCCTCTTTTCTATTTCCATTTCTATCACTGCAGTTCATACTCTTATCATCCCTAGCTTGACTGATGCTATTGCTTACTTCCTATTTCATTTTCCCCTAAGCCACCCATTCATAGCACAAAGTTACACAAACCAGATCCTGTTACCTCCTCACTCAAAAACATGGGCTGGCTCCCTTCTACTTACAGAAGAGTCTTCATCTCAGCATTGTCATTTAAGGCCCTTCACAACCCAGCTCCATCCTATGTTTCCAATTTATCCCTGGCCATGCTAGCATCACTAGACTATTCACATCCTGTGTTTACATGCCTTCCATATGCTATTTCCTCTCTGTACCATGCCTTTTCCTTTCTTTTCCATCTTTAAAATATCACTCATTTTCAAGGCCCAGTCAAATATTACTTCCTGTATGAAGGCTTAACTGATTTCCACCAGAAAACACCATGTCAATGGCTTCCTCCTCCGTGCTTCCACAGCCTTTTGTTTATGCCTCTACATCCCATTAGTGCTCTGCCATATACATATATTATATATGATTTATTTATTTATTTTTTGAGACAGAGTTTCACTGTTGTTGCCCAGGCTGAAGTGCAGTGGCGCGATCTTGGCTCACCGCAACCTCCACCTCCCAGGTTCAAGCGATTCTCCTGCCTCAGCCTCCCAAGTAGCTGGGATTACAGGCATGCGCCACCATGCCTGGCTAATTTTTGTATTTTTAGTAGAGACGGGGTTTCTCCATGTTGGTCAGGCTGGTCTCGAACTCCCGACCTCAGGTGATCCGTCCACCTCGGCCTCCCAAAGTGCTGGGATTACAGGCGTAAGCCACTGCGCCCAGCCTTTGCCTTATATTATACTTAATTGTATTGTGTGTTTATACCATCCACTAATTAGTAAATGGAGGAGATACCGTTTTATTTATCCTAGTCTCTACACAGTGGTTCTAATACATAGCAGAGACTCAAGAAAGGGTCACGAAATTAAACTGCAATAAAATAACTGGGCCAATCCTCTCGTCACCTCCTGACTACTGGAGACTTCTCAAACAGACAATGGCAGCTGGCCAGCAACGAGAGCCTCTGCCTCCTAGCTGTCCCTCCCAAGGTTCTAAAATTAACTTAATGATCATAAGGGGTGTGGCAGTCAGGACCACAAATAGAATCATTATAGCTTCTTCTATGAGAAGATGAATACTCTCATTCATTAATGGAAATAAATAATACTTCTTCTGTGAAGTCCTCCTGGATCCCCTACAAGAAATGTCCCCTATCTACTCTGTCTGTACTTTCTTTCCCTTTATTATTTGAATACATAAATACTGTATTCTTCTAGCTCCTGAAAAACACCCTCTCTTGTAAAAATCTACCCTCTCTCTCTAGTTCCTTACCTTATTCTTCTCTTTTTCACAGTATCTAACAGTGTTTAACACAGTGGGCACTTAATGTTGACTATGAACAAAACTGCATTTAACGCTCTACCAACTAACTTGCAACTTTTGAAACACCATAACTTTCACTTACAAATTAAAGTCTGCACACACTGGTCACTGTTAAGATTTTTTCTTAGGAGAGTGGGAACAGGTTATAAAAATCCCAACAACTGAGATTCAGCAAAGTTGATGTCTCTGGGAATTATCCAGAAAGAAGATCCTTAGGTTTGCAAAAATAAAAGACAGAAAAAAGATCCTTAGGTTTGCAAAAAACCTTCACCAGGTCCTTTTCCACGGTCAGCCTTCCTCTTCTCTACAGTGCAGAGGACAAATGCGAATGATTCTGTTCTGCCTGATGGATTCTGGCACTGGAATGACTGGATAACAAACTCTAGAAGAATCATGGCGTTTTTTGTTTGTGTTTTCAACAGAGCATGCAACAGGCTAAGCAATGAATTTAAACCAGTTGAGTTTAAATTTGCCTATAAGCAGATAAAATGTACAGATTTCTCATTTTGAACCATTAATGTTTAGTAATGTTTCTAGCATTTTACTTTGCCAGGGAGGTGAAGGCACAAACCTAATAGTGTAAGCTTGTTATTTTATCTACCAAACAGGAAACTGTTATAAAGAAAACAATATCAAAGGGAACCAGCTTCAGCAATGTCTGCAGGCTTTTAGACTGCTAATAGTTATAAGGATTTTATATGAGAAATGAGTGTATGAGAATGAATGATATATTACGGCCAGACAACTAGAGAGGGCCACATCTGCAGAAGCACCTCCTTCTACTATGTTACATCCAAACAGCTGGCTTCAACAGCTAGACCCAATAACCAAATGCAAGATTTCTGTAAGATTCAACAACAACCAAATACTACTGGCTTGCTCTCATCTCCTATTATGCACCAAACAAAATCCTCTAGTCTCAGAAACCTGTCAAGAGGTCTTCTATAATCATTCTAAGTATTGTTACTCCCAACTCTAAGGTGTACATTCAAGCAAAATCTTGCTATTCCTTGCCTACAAGACACCTTTTACCCCCCAATTATGGGCAGATTCCTTTAGTTACTGAGCCTGTGGTATCCTAATTCTTTGTTTAACGTACCAAACCTAACAGGATCTGATCCACTCTCCCTTTTCAATATACATATTATTATAAATTGACGGTTTCATTGAAAGCATATGGCTGTCTTCTCTTCCCTACCAGTGGCTCTTTACTAGTATTTCACATTAATCTTCACTATTGCTATGCATCTTATAAGTTAAAATTCTGGCTAATTTGCTGCCCATTCAGCTATAACATAACTTATTTTCTGAACATTTAAATTATCCACGTGGGAAAGCCTCAAATTATTACCATGTACTAAATCTGGAAGTCATTTTGAAAATTCAGTGCCTTCCAATCAATACTTCTGGGACTGAGTAACTGGGATGGGAGAATACCTCCTCTTCATTCTCTTAGCTGTTTGCCTTTGGGGACATTTTGCTGCACATTTTAAGAGGACTGGAAAGAAAAAATACAGTTAAAACAAACTAGTCTATTTTAGGTTCTGTTGATAGTTCAGTGATGTACTAGGGGAATGCTGGGGTGTGTGGTAGGAAGTGGAGGTGGGGAACAGATAGACATGGAACAGAATCACTAAGAGCTTTGCTGTTTTCAGTTATCTATATGTATAGGCAACTGGAAAAAACTGAAAGATCATCCAAGTTGGAGGAAGAAAATTCTCACAACACAAATTCAAGCAATGAGTAAAAAAGAATGAGGAAGAATTCTCACTGGCTTAAGTCAGAAATGCCAAAGAAAAAGGTAAAGAAAAACTTTTTTTTTTTTTGGAGATGAAGTCTCGCTCTGTTTCCCAGATGGGAGTGCAGTGGCACAATCATAGTTCACTGAAGCCTTTACCTCCTGGGCTCAAGCCATCTTCCTGCCTCAGCCTCCTAAGTAGCTGGGACTGCAGGCAAACACCACCATGCTTAGCTATTTAAAAAAAATTTTTTTGTAGTGATGGGGGTCTTGCTATGTTGTCCAGGCTGGTCTCAAACTCCTGGGCTCAAGCGATCCTCCTGCCTAGGCCTTCCTAAGTGCTGGAATTACAAGCAACAGCCACTGTACCAAGCCAAGAAAAACTTTAGAGCTTAAGTTTGATCTGAACTTGAACCTAGAAAACCATTTCTATTTAATAGGCTTGTTCATCTTATTTTGGCTCTGGAGCTACTCTAATTCACAATATCTTTCATTATTTACTAAAGCTTCCTATTCTTAATGTCTCTTTTATAAGTCTCTAAATAAGTTCCTCCATTTCCTTCACTCTTTATGTAACATGTATTTATGGAACCCTTCCAATGAGAATAGCAATGTGTTAGATCTTCTAACAAACCAAAGGCATAAAAGATAGTTCTAGGGAAAGGCTCAAAGGAAGCAGAACTTGGTTGAATGGCCAGGATCTGGAGAGGCAATGAGGGAAGGTGGAAAGGGTGCTCTGAATGGCAGTCAGGAGGGAGCACGAGCAAGGGCAGAACACTTAGAATTAACTTGCTGAGTTCAAGTGACAAGCAAGACACTGCCCTGGGTACAATAAAGGGTTTGTAGGGGCATATGGCAAGAAATAAAGAGTGCACAGTAGCATCACGCCAGATAAAATACAGCTTCAAATGACAGAATGAAGACCTTGGACTTCATCCTGTCAACCATTACTATTTTTTCTTTCCTTTTTTTTTTCCTCCACATTTAAAAATTAGACTTCAGATACAAAAAAACTTGATTATGAATTTATTATAACCTTTGGCTCATGACACACTCTCCATGCTCCACTCATTTACTGCTTTTATTTCACTTGTTTTTTCCCTACAGCATTATTGAGACAAGGAATACTAAATATATTACTTCATATTCTTAATGTCTCTTTTATAAGTCTCTCATAAAATATTTTCTTATAAAATGTTATTTTTTTCTTTTTAATTTTTAAATTTTAAAATATAGAATAAAATAGAAATAAGGTCTTGCTATGTTGCCCAGGCTGGTCTCGAACTCCTGAGCTCAAATGATCCTCCCACCTCGGCCTCCCAAAGTGCTGGGATTACAGGCATGAGCCACTGTACCTGGCCATAACATATTTCTTATATTTCATATCCCATACAATTCACCCATTTAAAGTGTAATGTTCAGTGGCTTTTAGTACTGTTCAGTGGCTTTTAGTACATTCACAGAGTTGTGCAACGATTACCACAATCAGTTTTAGAACATTTTTCACCTTGTAAGGAAAAGGCAGTGAAAAAACAAAAGAAGAAATTTTAGAACATTTTCATCACCCCAAAAAGAAACCCTGTACTAATTAGGAGTTACTCCCCAACACCCTTCAAGTCTTTCACCAATGGCCCAACCCTAGGCTTTCTACTTTCTGTCTCTATGGACTTGTCAATTTTGGACATTTCACATAAATGGAATCATACAACATAGAAGCTTTAGTGTCTGGCTTCTTTCGCTGAGCATAATGTTTTGGAGGTTTATCCATGTTGTTGCCTATGTCAGCACTTGAGTCTATTTTATTGTTGAATAACATCCATGGTATGGACATTCCACATTTTATTTATCCATTCATCAGCTGGTGAACATTCAGATTGTTTCCACTTTGCAGCGACTACAAATAAAGCTGCTATGAACATTTATGTGAGTTTCTGTGTGGCCATATGGTTTCATTTCTCTTGGATATATACCTGGGAGTGGAACTGCTGGGTCACATGGTAACTCTGCTTAACTTTTTAGGAAGTATCCAAACTGCTATCCAAAGTGGCTGTACTATTATACATCCCTACCAGCAATGTACAAGGATTCCAATTTCTCCACATCTTTGCCAACACTTATTGTCTTTATTATTATTACTTATTATTGTCAATTCAGCTATCCCAGTGGATGTGAAATGGTATCTTACAGTGGTTTTCATTTATATTTCCCTGATGGCCAATAATGTTGAGCATCTTTTCGTGTGCTTTTCAGCCATTTGTATATCTGCTTTGGAGAAACGTCTATTCAAATCTTCTGCGCAGTTTAATATTATTGAGTTGTGAGTGTTCTTTATACATTCTGGATACAAATCTCTTATTAGATATATGATTTGCAAATACTTTCTCCCATTCTGTGGATCTTCATTATCTTGATGACGTCCTTTGATGCACAAAAGTTTTAAATGTTGATGAGGTCCAACTTATCTGTATTTCCTTTTGTCACTTATGCTTTTGGTGTGAATATAAAGGAACCAGTAAAACACAGTTCTTTCTCAAGAGGTTTGAGAGCCACTCTTACAGGCAATAAGGAGTTGCTAGGACTTCTGGAGCAAGCAGGTGATGTGGTAAAATAAACTAGAAAGCAAGATTAGGTTAGGTGTGAGGTGAATATTGAAGGCTGTGATCAGATGAG
The DNA here is from genome assembly GCF_028885625.2 of Pongo pygmaeus. NCBI lineage: Eukaryota > Metazoa > Chordata > Mammalia > Primates > Hominidae > Pongo > Pongo pygmaeus. The sequence continues at coordinate 118,678,557 of NC_072382.2, forward strand.
ATAGTGAAAATGAAAAAAAAGAATTCAAAAGATGTTTTGAAAGGAGTGGACAGTACTTGATAACAAACAGAATATATGGGATGAAAAAGAAGAAGAAGTACAGAATATGGCCCTGAAGTATCTGAGCAGATGACAGACTTGAGGAAAGCAGAAGTTGGTTTGGGAAGAAAAAAAATTACTTTTTCTTTATGTCCTGAGTTTGAGAAGGTGATCAGAAATTTAAGTGAAGATATTCTGAGAAACTGAATTATAGTAATAAAAGGATAAAATATTTTTGAAAGAAAAAGTAGAGAAAAGGGAAGGATGAGAATTAAGGCTTCGAAAACACCCAGAGGTACTTCCTATTCCCTAGGTGCAAGAATAGAAAGAGGATGCAGCAAAAAGGAGAGAGAAAGTGCGGCTAAAGGAAGAAAGTCAGGAAAATGTAACAAGGAAGCTGAGAGAGGAGAAAAGCAGAAAAAGGTGGCTTTCAGCATCCATGTAATCTCATCCAAGTGTTATGTAACTTTGATGTGAGGGAAAACAAATGATGGCATAATTATTCTCGATGAGAAATGGTATCATTTTCCCCTCAGAATTTTTGTTTATTTGTTGTAAAGACAGGCTACATCACAGAAATGGACTACAAATATAATCCAGATCCATTCAGAGTTATCTACAATGTCAAGCTGTGAATAAAATTAGGCATTTCTTACCAAGATTGATGACAACCAACAGATACTAATCCTAAGTTATATACAAATACATTCAGAGTACTTAGAAACGAACGTCGTGGCCATGCAAGTGAGTGGCAAGAGCCCTGGAGGGAGCCATGTATCCCAGAAAAACCTGGAACTGGACTGTCCTTGACTCATCTCTCCAGTGCAACAGCTTTCCTATTTGTGCTGCATTTTGCAGTATTAAACAGTTGTTTTTCAAAGGACCCTCTGTTGTGTGCTGTGCTAGAGCACCTTGTATTTATTACCTCATTGAGATGAGCATTATTCTTGTTTTATGCCTGAGACATGAGGTTCAAAAGTTAAGTAACATTCCCAAGTACAAAGATTAAAGAAAAATTAGTACGAACCAGATCCAGCCTATAACACCAGTTCTCAGTGCCCTCAAAGTCCAGGCCCACATTGTGCTTTCAGCATCATGTATGTGTTTATATTTACGTTCACATACATCCCATAATTATTTTTATTGAAATTTGCAAATTTGCCAGGCACAGTGGCTCACACCTGTAATCCCAGAAATTTGGGAGGCCAAGACTGGCGGATCACCTGAGGTCAGGAGTTTAAGACCAGCCTGGCCAACATGGCAAAACCCCGTCTCTACTAAAAATACAAAAATTAGCCAGGTGTAGTGGCAGGTGCCTGAAATCCCAGCTACTCGGGAGGCTGAGGCAGGAGAATTGCTTGAACCCAGGAGGCAGAGGGTTGCACCAGAGCCGAAATTGCACCATGCACTCTAGCCTGGGTGACAAGAGCAAAACACTGTCTCAAAAAAACAAAAAACTTGCAAATTCCTTAGTTATTACAGTTTACTGTTTTTCATTTTATTATTGACTGCCACCCTTTGCTCTGCTTATGTTAATTCCCAAAGACACATAATCCTTCAGGAATACTGCGTCAAGTTTCTTTTAAAAACATGCATAGAAAAGAATGGTAGACACTGTATATCAATGGGAAAAGGATAAATTTCTCAAAAAGTGGCACAGGAACGATTGGTTATTCATATGGGAAAAAATTACATAGGCTGCCAACCTCACACTCTATCTCCAAATTAATTCCAGGTGGACTATAGCCCTAATGTGAAAGGTAAAACTATGACGTTTTTATTAAAAAAAAAAAAAAAAAAAAAAGCAGGTATCTTTATGGCCTCAGGGGATGGAAGAATTTCTCAAACAAGAAACAAAAAGTGCTAATCATAAAGGGAAAAGTGGTAAACTTGGTTACATTAGAATTATGCCAAAATTTATACACACATTAAAGAGAATGAAGTGAGAAACCACAAAGTGAGGGAGGATATTTGTAACATATAAAATAAAGGACTTGGCTGGGCATGGTGGCTTACTCCTGTAATCTCAGCATTCTGGGAGGCCAAGACAGGAGGACTGCTTGAGCTCAGTAGTTTAAAACCAGCCTGGGCAAATACAGGGAGACCTCGTCTCTACAAAAACTAAACATAAATTAGCCAGGCATGGTGGTGTATGCCTGTGGTCCCAGCTACTCGGGAGGCTGAGGCAAGAGGATTGCCTGAGCCTGGGAAGTCGAGACTGCTGTGAGCTGTGATCACGCCACTGCACTGCAGCCTGGGTGACAGAGTGAGATCCTATCTCAACAACCAACCAACCAATCAATCATTAAAAAAAAAAACAAAGGACTTGTATCCAGACTATCAAAAAGAAACAAACTCCTATAAAACAATAAGGCCAATAGAGAATCCAGTAGAAAAATGAGCAAAAGACTATTGACAACTGACAAAAAAAGGCCAAGAGACACAAAAAGAAGCTCAATCTCATTATTAAAGAGAAACAATAAAAAATTAAAACCACAACAAGATAATCATTACACAGTTGCCAGATGGGCAAAAATTTAAAAGTAGATAATAACAAGCACTGGAGAGGACATGGAGCAAGTGGGACTCTCACACCTACTGGAAACGGTTCAGCATTACCAAATAAAACTAAAAACACATACCATATGACCCAGCAATTTCACTTCTCAGTTTACACTCTTAAATGTTTAAACACATTAATGTTTAAGAGTATACCAGGATAAATGTTTAGGAATGTTCGTTGCAGCTGTTAGTAAGCGCCCCAAACTGAAAGCAATAGGGGCTTCTGCTTTTAAAATAGCTATTAATAGGTACAATGGAAAAGTAACTTGTGGTATATTCATATCATGGAATACTATATAGAAATAAAAATGAATAAATCACAGTTATACAAACAACATGGATAAATCTCACAGACTGTTGGATGAAACAGACAAAAAATAATATAATCAATATGATTCTATTCATGTATCATTCAAAACAAGCAAAACTATATTGTTTAAAGATGGACCCACTATACATTATATTCAATATAAATGGCATCCCTTGGAGCAAAACTCCTGAGTAATGCATTACATCAGTGGCAAAACTACTAAAAGAAAAAAAAAAAACACCTATAAAGTAGAGCACATAAGTGATTAACACAAAAGTACAAAAAAATTTTTTTTTCTCTTGGGGGAAGGATATGGTTGTGATGAGGTGTACAGCCTGGCTGATGACATTTTCTAGTTTTTTGGCCTGTGTGCCAATTACTACACAGGTGTTTGCTTCTAGTGATTCACTAAAGTCTACACAGATGCTTAAAGAAAATTTGTGTATAAACATAATATTTCATAATAAATGAAAGATAAAAGAGACAAGAATAGCTCCTTTTCCTCCTCCACTGCTATTTCTTGCCACTTGGAACCACTGCTCTGGGATCTAAGCTCCACAATCATTAGGGCTTTTGAGGGCAGAGGTTTTTCTCACCACTGATTTCCTAGGGCCTAGCACAGTGCTGACAGGAAGAGAAAGCACTCAATAAATATCTTACAACAACTCACTGATTAACTAAGAATAGAGAGGGTGGGAGAAAGGGAAGAAAAAAGCGATAAAGTTTGAAATAGGAAATGAATGTATCAGAACTCAGAGTGTAGGAACTGGGAACTACTTGGTAAGACAGAGATCTCAACTGAAGTTTTCGTTGAAAATAGCAATCTTCATATATGAAGAAAAACTGTAATCTAGGAAGAATATATACAATGACGAAGTTTCCAGTTATCATTAAATATAATTTTAAAGGAGGAGTAAACATTTTAGTGATAGGTATAATCACTAATGCTAAAATGGCAATTAGGTGTGAGTAACATGCTTATTATTCACATGATTGAAAATATTAGTATTACTCCCACACTAATAACTATTTCTCAGTAACCCATATTAGTAAGAGACAAAGCTAGTATACACTACATATAGTTAATTTAAAAATTCATTTTTATCTATAATATCACTTGCTTCTCTAGTTCTAATAAGAGCTGTTAACGAAGAACACTAAAAAAAATTAGGTTTTCCTTCTTTTCCTTCAATATGTCCAACTTAAACTATCAAATGAAAAAAAGAAAAAAAAACCTAGATAATATTTTTAAAAACCTGTATAACTGAAAGTTGACATAGTTTTAGTAATCTTTCAGATAATCTTAACTCTCCCCTCACTTTTTTTTAAGAATCTATTTTTTTCTGATTATAATCTTTAAGTTATTCAAATCCCAAAGGTAAGCAGCCAGTAAACACACAGAGCCTCATCATCTCCCCAAAACCACAGGCACTTTGTATTTGGTAACTATCTTCTTTTACCATTCCAGAGTTCATATCGCTCTAAGGAATACTGGAGTGCTGTACTGCTCCAGCTCAAGTCAGCCTGGGAAAGAGAAAGGGACAAGGCCTGGGATCATTCCCACTAGTTGGATTCCAGAGGACATAAAGTAAACTAGACTACCATAAGCTGAAGTTTAGTTCACATGGCTCAAGATGAAGAGTGCTAGCAGGCCAAATGCTGGTGAAATATAAGAAAAAAAAACCCAGAAGAATGACAACTTCAATATAAGTGAAAAACAAGAACAACAACAAAAACACACAGAAACTTAAGGCAAAGAAACGATTCCGTGTACGTTCAAAAGGTTAAGTAAATAACTTTGAAGTTTTAGAATGCAGTAATAAATGCCAAAGAAAAATTGAGGATCGTGCTAATACCAAGAATTGGTGAGATCATAAACAATATGGGGCCTGGTGCAGCGGCGCACACCTGTAGTTCCAGCTACTTGGGAGGCTGAGGCCAGAGGATCCCTGGAGCCCAGGAGTTCAAGGCACAGTGAACCATGATCACGCCACTGCACTCCAACCTGGGTGACAGACCGAGACCCTGTCTTTTAAAACAAAACAAAACAAAACAAAACAAAAACAATATGGGGTAGATCAGGTAAATTATGGTACATCTACTTGATGTGCACTCATTAAAAATGATGAGGCCAGGTGTGGTGGCTCATGCCTGTAATCTCTGCACTTTGGGAGGCTGAGGCAGGTGGATCACCTGAGGTCAGGAGTTCGAGACCAGCCTGGTCAACACGGTGAAACACCATCTCTACTAAAAATACAAAATTATCTGGGTGTGGTGGCACATGCCTGTAGTCCCAGCTACTTGGGAGGCTGAGACAGGAGAACTGCTTGAACCCAGGAGACGGAGGCTGCAGTGACCCGAGGTGGTGGCACTGAACTCCAGCCTGGGCAAGACAGAGCAAGACTCTGTCTCAAAAAAAAAAATGATGACTATATGGAGCAACATGGGAAATACAAAATTGTATATACACTGATTATAAGTATGAAAAACACACATAGTAAAAATACAAAAGGAAATGCATTCAAAATGTTAACAATGGTTTCAGAGATGGGATTGTAGCTTGAATACTTAGAACGGTTTTGTTGCTGTTTAAATTTTCTATAGTATGCTTACGTTATTCTATAACTAAAATTTTTATTTTAAGTATAAAGACTTTAAGACATCATCTTGAACAATAAGAACAAAAACACTGAACAGTTAGTTTTATATAATTCTCAGGTACTGATGCCGATAAAATACTTGATATCCTTTACTGCTTATTTACTGGCAATGGGAAAGATGTATGACCTACAGATTCAACATTAAAATGATGAATATTCTAAAGAGTTACGGAAGAACAGGGAGAAACAGAAGAAGCTGGTTAAGATGGATACGCACACCTACACAACAGAAGCCATGTGAGTGCAGCGAAGTTGGTCTCTTCATGTGGCCATGGTCATTCACTTCTCCACTCGCAAGTGGCTCTCAATCTAATTTGTTAAGTTGCTTTCCAACCCCCAACACTCCAGTTGGTTAGCATTTGTCCACAGGCTGAAATGGCAACTTAAATCTCTTTCTCTTAATACAGAGCAGGAGACTTTAATTTGAACCATATGACTGTCTTCTAGGATGGCTTAAATACCAGAGCTTACGATCAATTTTGAGACTTGGAATTCTTTGTTGGAGGTGAGATCAGGAGCCTGGGGATATATAAGGTAGTGATAACTGATATCCCTAAAAATAAGTATATCATCAACTGGATATGTGTATGCGGTAAGGGAAAAGGGCAAAACGGGTGGCATTAATTTATAAATCAGGGCAACTGCAACAGGGAATTTTCTTATTTGGTCTACCACTTTAGAGCAAAGAACTTGACTTCTTTTTTGGCTAACCAAAGAACAATCCAAAGCAGATGTAAACAGATTAGACACAACTTTCCAGCCAGTACTAGTGTTCCCAGTGTCTCCTAAGGCAATACAGTACAGCTTTGAGCGATGGCCAACCCTGCTTTCCAAGGGTAACTTGTGCTTCACTTCCTTGCTGTATAAGTAAACAGCTTGGAAGCGGGGAGCAGAGGGGAAAAAGTGAAGTGGGAAGATATTTACTTATCCTAAATGAACAACCTCACCAAAAATCACTGTGACAAGATCCTTCGTGTTTTCAAAGCTAAAAGCTTCTGAGGATTCACAATCCCAATACTGCATTTGCAATTAGGGACCCAAAGATGAAGACAGAAATAATTAGGTCCTTGATTAATTTCCGATTATTAGAAATTTCTAATAATTAGAAATGATGCTGCTAGAAATGACTCAAAGAACCAAAGATCAAGACTGGTGTAAGAACAGTATATAAATAGGATTTAGAATGTTCTACTGACTATTAAAATGGAACATGACGCTAATAAGGAATTAAATCTGCTTTTCCTATATAATGTCACTGGCCAAACCATATGACCTAAAGGCTTTATTTGAAATTGAACAAAACAAAAGTCAAGTGTGTGGATCTCAGAATTGTGGTAGTGACAAAGGATGAGTTTCAAAGTTCTCAGAAGTCACAATATTAGTTCACTCTTAAAAACAGATATTGGGAAGTCCTCAGGATTTAGTAATCACTTCAACCCCTGGCTGAACTTCCTCACTAGGAGCTAATAGAGAAGTAATGCCAAAAACTCCTGACTCACAGCCTTAGCATATATACACAAGAGAAAATTCCTTCAAGGAAAAAAAAAAAATCAAGTAATCATCTTATTTGGGGGGAGATTTGGATCAGCATTATATTGGCATTTCCAGTGAGTGACTCATGTATTTTTATCCCAAAACACCTTAGCAGGTACGAGAGCTGAACTCAGCTATTTTAAATAATGTAATAAACCAATCTTCTCTACTCTATTTATTTTAGACAGCAACATCCAACCGTTCTCATATAAATCCCCAAACACCTCTTCAATATAGGATCTTTGCATCAAACTCAGTACTGACTAGATGTATAAAGGAAAGGATTATAATGAGACACTTTCTACAACACATGCAAACAATACTCATTGGAATTCTTAAAAACATTAATGAGTATATCATAGTCATGATTTTAAAGAATATCAACAAGAACAATAAAAGCCTAATCATTTAATCAGGTAAGTTTCTAATAATGATAGGTGAGCATGGTATACAAAATTTTAGTGTGCCTTTTATAGAACATGATGAATCAGTGTCCCCTTAAATTCTCTTGAATCACTTGAACCCAGGAAACAGAGGTTGCAGTGGGCAGAGATCAGGCCACTGCACTCCAGCCTGGGTGACACAGTGAGACTCTGTCTCAAAAAAATAAACAAATAAACAAAAAACCACAAACAAACAAAACAACAAAACAAAAACCATTTTCCAAATTAAAAACTAAGACATATGGTCTGATAAGCAGAAGCCTACTTTGAGAGAAAAGAAGATAGAATTGTCACTTAAGAAGCTCTAAGGTATTACCTAGAAATTAAGAGTAGGTAACAAAATACTATCTTAGATCAAAGCTAATAGGAAAAATAAAAAAACTTCAAATGAGAGCAGACATCTGAAAAGTAACCCAACTGAAAGGTAAGGTGAAAATGATAATGGGAATAAAGTACTCCCCTTCTCAATTTTTTTTTTTTTTTTAGATGGAGTCTCACTCTGTTGCCCAGGCTAGAGTGCAGTGCCACCATCTCGGGTCACTGCAGCCTCCACCTCCTGGGTTCAAGCAATTCTCCTGTTTCAGCCTCCCAAGTAGCTGGGACGACAGGCATGTGCCACCACACCTGGCTGATTTTTGTATTTTTAGTAGAGACAAGGTTTCACCATGTTGGCCAGGCTGGTCTCGAACTGAACTCCTGACCTCAGGTGATCCGCCCACCTGGGCCTCCCAAAGTGCTGAGATTACAAGCATGAGCCACCACACCCAGCCTGCCTCCTCAATTTTTTGATGGACCACAAATGTATTCTCAGTACAAGGTGAACAAGACAGACATGGTCCCTGCCCTCATGTAGCACATTAGTCCAGTGGGGGAGATACACATGAAACAAGCACACGTGTAACTATATAATTATAACCACTGGATGAGTTTTAAGGAAAAGTTCCAGAGGGGCAACTGGTATATTCTAGAGAAATGGGGCTTTCCTGAAGAAGGTTCTATCAACAGTTCAGAGACTCTCTCAATCTGATCAAGAAAACCATAGTATACTTGATTAGAATGTAAAGAAATCAGTACAGTTACCTTTTTATTTTCCAGCTTTTCTGACTCACAAACTCCTTTCAAAGGAATGTATTATCTTAAAAACCTCCCAGGAAAGAAATTTTAAAAATAATTTTGTCATTTTTGTATGATTTATGATACAGAAGTGACTTTAGCTAAGACATTTTATTTTACATTAGTATATTAAAAATTAATTTAAAAGTTCACTATGAATTTTAAGACAAATTCATATTATCCCATCATACAAGTGACCCACACTATTTATTTCAATTATGCAAGAAAAAGTATTTATTTAAAATTGATATATCATGTTTAGTAGGAAGCCATGTGTGTGTGTGTGTGTGTGTGTGTGTGTGTGTATTTTCTTTTTGATGGGGCCCGGGGGGCGGGTGGTGGGATAAAGACAGGGTCTTATTATGTTGCCCAGGCTGGTCTCAAGGGATCCTCCCGCCTTGGCCTCCCAAAGTGCTGAGATTACAAGCATGAACCACGGCACCTGGCTCTGGAAGCCACAAATATACTGAGATTATAATACACAAAACAGATGAATACTTTTCATAACCTAGGATTTGGAACACTTACATGTTTGAACCTAAAAACCAGACTTCATTATATGAATTATTTTCATGATATCTTTTTAAATAATGAAATGGATTAATAAATGTTGGGTCATTACTTATTAGCACTTCTTCGCAAATAATACACTATGAATGTAGATAGTCTTTATTCCCAATAAATCAAACTGGATATAATATAGATAGATAGATATAGATACGGATATGTGTGTAAAAAATGTATATACATGTGGTATATACATATTTTGTGTGTATGTATGTAATGTAACATTTTTAAACTTTGTTTCTTGAGGCCCTAGAAACACAATTTGATGTGCTGTGTAAGAACCATGGCCAAACGAAGACAATTCATGAATTTGGTGAAGGTTGTCTTGAGGCAGTATAGAATTATCATTTTTATCCTCATCAATTTGAATTTTAACATTAGTGTTCTTTATGCTTTATATAATCCTGTGATCCATAATAGATGTAAACTTAATAAAACACAATGAAAAACTGCACCCTGGTCAAAGCTATTATGATAACCAACTACTTGAACAATAAATGGAATGACCAAGTCATGAGCATGCTCATTAGCACCCTGCCAGCACGTAGACTCGATTTATACTCAGAGGCTCTCAAACTATTCCATTTAAGAAGGGCGGAAAGACCTAAGTAATTATTTCATTTATTAACTTCTAAAAAATAGAAAAGTCATTATCACTTTGTATGACATGAATCTCTTGGAACACTGAGAATCTCTGAGGATTCAGAAATCACTGGCTGGGAAAAGATCCTGTATACTACTTGAGATGGTAAATTAAGGATGGTCTGTGTATAGACTCTGCAAAGACGAGCCAAAGACCACTCAAATCAGGATATTTTAAAAAGACTAGATGAAATACCCATGCCTACCACTAGCAAACTGACTTTTTGATGCTAAGAAAACTGATACAAATATTATACTCACTCTCTTATGATTTTAAGAGAACTGATAAGGTATATTTCAGAACTCATAAATGACAACCAGATTCTGATATAATGGGGACTTTTACTAATATTCTGCCACCTTGCAAAGGCTTGCCTGAAAAATCAGCCTCACTCTTCTTGACATCGCTTTAATTTTAAATTTATATAATATCACATTAATTTTTTTTTTTTTTTTTTGAGACAGAGTCTTGCTCTGTCGCCCAGGCTGGAGTGCAGTGGCACAATCTCGGCTCACTGCAAGCTCTGCCTCCCGGGTTCACGCCATTCTCCTGCCTCAGCCTCCCAAGTAGCTGGGACTACAGGCGCCCGCCACCACGCCTGGCTAATTTTTTGTATTTTTAGTAGAGACGGCGTTTCACCGTGTTAGCCAGGATGGTCTCAATCTCCTGACCTCGTGATCCACCTGCCTCAGCCTCCCAAAGTGCTAGGATTACAGGTGCAAGCCAAAAAAAATAATAATAATATTTTTAGGTCAGGCACAGTGGCTCATGCCTATAATCCTAGCACTTTGGGAGGCTGAGGCAGGAAGATCGCTTGAGCTCGGGAGTTCAAGACAAAACTGGGCGACAGAGCAAGACCTCATCTCTACAAAAAGTAAAAGTTTTTATTTTTATTTTTTTTAAGAGACAGGGTCTTGCTCTGTCGCCTAGGCTAGAGAGCAGTGGTGCAATCATAGCTTACTGCAGCTTCAACCTCTGCGGCTCAAGCGACCCTCCCAGCCTCTTGAGTAGCTGGGACTACAGGTGCGTGCTACCACGCCTGGCTTCCAACACACTTTACACAACACGATAAAGACTCCCTCAGAATCAGAGTGAAGGAGCACTCTGGGTGATTTGTTAGTCCCTTCCCAACATCAACTTGCATTTGAGGAGCTTACAATCCTCATGAGGAAACACGATCTTGGGCAGACTTTTATAAAAGTTCTTAGAGTTCCTATAAGAACTATAAGTTTCTATAACTTTTCTATAGTTCTTATAGTTTCTATATCCACTAATAAAAGTAAAACACTACTCTAAATGGATAGAATATCAATGTTCTTCTAAAACATCTTAAACCAGAAACTACAGGTAAGACGCTGGGCACAGTAGCTCATACTTGTAATCCCAACACTTACGGAGGTGGGGTGAGAAGATCTCTTGAGCTCAAAAGTTCAGGACCAGCCTGAGCAGCAAAACAAGTCCCATCTCTACAAAAAATTTTAAAATTCGCCAGGCATGGTGGCAAACACCTGTAGTCCCAGCTACTTGGGAGGCTGAGGTGGGAGGATCCCCTGAGCCCACGAGTTCAACGTTACAGTGAGCTATGATTGCACCACTGCACTCCAGTCTGAATGACAGGGAGGGAAGGAAAGGAGGGAGGGAAAGAGAGAGAGAGGAAAGAGAGCGAGAGAGAAAGAATGAAAGAACGAAAGAAAGAGAGAAAAGGAGAGGAAGGAAGGAAGAAAAAGGAAGGAAAGGAAAGGAAAGGAAAGGAAAGGAAAGGAAAGGAAAGGAAAGGAAAGGAAAGGAAAAAGAGAAACAAACAAACTAACTATAGGTTAAGTGTACACCTAATTTCCTTAAACCATACCTTGCTTGCTAGAGATTTTTCAAAGCTGTCATTTTCTGCAGCTTCAATAAAATGCCAATAAGCTTATTTTTCTTTGTTCTAGATATTATACAGATTAAAATGAAACTCTGGCTTTTAATCATCACTGCTCATGTTTTATTTATATTTTCAGTTTTATTTTAATGGGCAAATTACAATAGTTGTATATATTTACAGGGTACATCGTACATGTTAAGATACATGTATACACTGAGGAAGATTAAATCCAGTGAATTAACATATCCAGCACTTCACATACTTATTGATCCACACTTTATTCAATGCTGTGCCCAACACAGTCTCAGAGACAAAGAGCAGTCTGAAATTTCCAGATGCTTTGGTAGGTCAGAAGCGCATGCCATCCACCCTCTTACACTCCGCTCAACTCCCTTTCCCTGTAGAGGGAGGAGGCAAGCTTTCGGGCTCAGGCTTCTCCCACACTTTTTTTTTCCACCCCCACCCCCACAAGACCTCAAAGCAAAAGCTTCCATTTCTTTTCTGCCCTATGCTTCTCTCCCTTTTTCTATTCCCAACCTCTCATTCCCCCTTTTTCTAATTATCCCCAAAATAAGTGACGTGCAATTAATAGATAATGGCATGAAAATCCTTGAGGCTGAGGAAAAGTAAGAGAAGTCACTTCGCACAAACTAGAAGCGTGAGTAAGAGGAATCTATGGTTGAGCATCAAATTCTTGATTCTCAGCTTCTCAGGCCGGCCTCTGTTTACACAACCTCAGGTGTTACACTTCAGTGATCCAAGAGATATGTGAAACCATAGGCTAAATAGAGTGCACCTTCCTGGAACATCAACGTTTTTTCTGTGTTAAACTAAGTTAATAATCTTAATATTAAAAAATATAGATATGACATTAAGTAGAATACAAATTTGTAAAGTTCTAGTCTCAGGAATAGGATTCAAGAGAGATAATATTTCAAATTTTCTTTTTCCAAGGGTCAACATGCAGGAAGGTTATTTAGAGCAGCTTCTTGGTAATGGTCATATGCCATTTCAGGGCAAGAACACAGGTCTAGCTATTAAAATTCCTAGGCTTTATTATGAATTCAGGACAAACACAAAGGCCTCTCTGGTCTCAATTCACTGGACGTGTCAACCTGGGAGGTGCAATGAATGATAGCCTAAAAAAGGGGCGTTAGAATCATGAAATAAAATTTAGATTGATATAATGAATATTGCATAACTACTTCCCGTGATCAGAGACACTGTCAGTCATCACACTGTGGAAGGGTACTCAAAAATCCAAGGTTTCCAACCTTTCTTTTCTATATGATGGTATCTCAGTATATTCATACCAAGGGTAAAAGGTCAATTGAGTTATGAAATGTTTTAATTTCTCCCTAAAAAAAAAAATAAAATGGTCTAGCTCTCACTGCATTAAGGTCAAAATTGTCCATGGTACCTTAAATCCATGCTCTGAAAATTCTTTCCAGGATATTGGCCTTTCTATAGTTGCATTTCTGATCTTTGCTGTCTACTGATTGCCAACTAAAACAATAACACGGGAGTGGAAACTATCTCATGGAGACCATTCTGGGAGTCGACATTTAAAGACAAAAGTTTCCAACTTCCTTAGGTTTAAAAAAAATGTTTCCACAATTTTCAAAACATTCTCATAATGTCTAAGTATTTGAAAGAACTTTTCTTCAGGGAGTAAGCCAGCTACATTTCAGTTTTTTCCTAGGCAATCTATTTTAAATATAGACACCTTGCTACTTAATCTTTGGGGACAAGGACATTAAAATTACTTTCAAGTAGCAATACATTAACCATTTTAAAAACACCATTTTTTTGATAGCTTAATATAATCCATCAGTAAGAAAATTTCATTTCTTTATTTCTAAACATATCTTTCAAAATTCCCTCTTCCTGGTCAAGACATGTGATTGGTTATCTGGTCCTAGAAATTCTCACTTGCTTTCTCTCTTGCATTTGTTGCCGTTTTCTTCCTTTGCATGTTTACTGCCACCATCACCCTCATGCGGGATTTTACCATTCACAGCCTTTAACTGGCCTTCCTAGTACCAGGAGGCCCTTCCCTTCCCTCAGCTTCCAGCTTTTTGCCGTCTCCATACTGAATTGGATTAATTAAGCCTTATATCTTATATTCAAATGATTTCAATCTAATATAAACATCTACCACTCCTGCCTTCTCGGGGAGACTCCTCTCCTTTAGTCTTCCCTTCCACTGAGCTGCTCACCCTTTTTTTTTTTTTTTCAAATAGACCTTGTGCATTCTACTGCTGCCCATGCTGCTCCAACTCAGTGCCCACTGGAACCTAAATGAAATCCCACATCCTAACCACGTGCAACTGGCCTTTGCCATCTCTCTCACCCCAACTTCTTCCAATCCCCGTTTTATTCATTACCTCCAGCCATTCTGGACTTTCTTCTACCCCTTTCTTCTATGTTGAATTTATCTCTCTCAGGCCTTTGCATTGTTCTTCTTTCTGCGTGGAACGTTTTGAAGATCCTGGCTAAAAGCAGTACCTCTCGCACAAATCATTCTGCCATGTTACTCGAGTTTATCTTTGTCACAGCCCTATGAGAGCTTACTTGTGTTTACTGTCTATTTATCCCCATTAGAACGTAAGTTCCAAGGGGTTATCTTACTGGCTGCTGTACCCCCGTGCCTAGATCAGTGTCTGCAACTGACAGGTGCCTTATTAACACTTGATGGAATTCTCTCCTCTACACCTAATCATCCAATCACATGACAATGGACACACGACACTGGACACACCTCAAATGCCATGTCCTCAATACAATATTTATGTCCTTATCAGTACTGCCTGAACTTCAGTTCGACAAAGCTGGGGAGCACCTGCTACAGAACAGGCATGTATGAGCCAGCGGGAGTGTGACAATAAACAGGACGTGGTTACAGTCCTTGTGGAACTGACAATCTGGTGGAATCTTACAAACTAAAGTACTTCTATCATCCTCTGAACTCCTATGCTAATTAGACTGTACAATTAATGTGATAATGAGTCATGATGTGCCTTGTAACATCTCTTCTATTGTATCCAACTATAATTTGGTAGCTGTTAAGGATACTATCATCCAGCGATGCCGGCTCCATGCTGAGTGAGCTGTGTTGTGCCTCCCCAGTCCTTCAACTGCTCTTCTGTGGATCCTTACACATCTCAGGCAAGAAAAGTTAAAAGTCGGAGGCCAAGAATCCTATTCTCTTCCCAGCACTGGGGTTCTCTATACCTTGCCTGGGTGCTCTTTACAAGAAATTCAGAGGTTTTGGAGAGTTAAAAGTGCCAGAAGATGAAGAGATTTTACTGTTTTTTAATAAGATATATTTGCATGCCAATAAAATTAGGTGATATATGTAAAAATGCTTTGTGAAGTACATTTTATATATATATGCAAAGCATAATTTTGGTGTTACTAACTTTTCAAAGATCTAATGTTTGCTGCCCAAATAGCCTCAGTTCTTTAGAGCTGGAGTCATGTTTCACACTTCTTTTTTCTCTTCTGTGCAATAGCACAGGAGGCTTCGTTAGCAAATAAGATTCTAGATTACCTCCACAAATTCTTAGTTCTAGACTTGGTAACTGCCTTTAGAAATAAAATTCTTTTTTTTTCTTTCTTCTTCTTAATAAAAAAGAGATGGAATCTCACTATGCTGCCCCAGGTCTCAAAATCCTGGCCTCAAGTGATCTTCCCACTTCGGCTTCCCAAAGTGCTGAGATTACGGGCATGAGCCACCTCTCCCTGTCGTAAAATTCTTTATTCTGAAAATGATCAAGGCTTCTTCTGTATTACTAATGACAGAAACATCTTTTTAAAAATTCTACAGAAGACAGGTTTGCTACTGCCATTAAGAACACGGATTTGTTATTAATAATTCTAAAACCAGAAAGAAGACAAAGTTATTCACCTGGGCTTTATTCTCTCTAGAAATAGAAGTAGAACAAAAATTCATAAATAAGAATTAAGCAAAAAAAAATGATAAACAGTGGAACAATGGTTCAATCTTTTTTTTTTTTTTTCAGTAGACAAGGTATCACTATGAGGCTAGACTCAAACTCCTGAGTCCAAGTAAGACTCCTGCCTTAGCCTTGATCTCAACTAGCTGGGACTACAGATGCATGCCACCTTGCTCAGCTGAATCTTATAGTATTTATGACTGAAGACATAACTTATACTATAATTATAACTTATAATATCTATAACTAATAGCTATCTATCCAGGGAACACTTATTCTCTCGAAGAGAACTAGTATGGACAGTTGTGATAGCTAGCTTTTTACAGTATCAAATATCAAATGTAGGCCAGGCACGGTGGCTCATGCCTGTAATTCTAACACTTTGGGAGGCTAAGGAGGGAGGACTAGTTGAGGCCAAGAGTTTGAGACCAGGCTGAGGAACACAGTGACAAAAAATGTTTAAAATTAGCAAGGTGTGGTGGAACATGCCTGTAGTCCCAGCTACTTGGGAGGCTGAGGCAGGAGGATCACTTGAGCCCAGGAGGCTGAGGTTGCAGTGAGCCATGATTATGCCACTGCAGCCTGGTCAACAGAAGGTGACCCAGTTTCTTAAAAAAGAAGGGGGAAGGGGCGGGCATGGTGGCTCACACCTATAATCCTAGCACTTTGGGAGGCCAAGGCAGGAGAATCTCTTGAGGCCAGGAGTTTTGAGACCAGCCTAGGCAACATAGTGAGAGTCTGTCTCTACAAAACAAACAAACAAACAGTATCAAATGTAAATCACCACATTAATACAAAAAGTAAAAATAAATTAATGTAAACACAAATATCCACAGACCAATTTATTCATCTTCTACACGAAACTGGATGCATGATTATTTTCATTAAAATCACTTAAACAATGGCATACAGAAAACATGAATCTTTTATACTTCCTAATCTGAGTTTTATTAGTTCCAAGTTATTTTGGTACTATAACATATATGATTATTTTAAAGATGAGCTGCTTAAGACTAACTTCTTCTTTTTTTTTTGAGATAGAGTCTCGCTCTCTCGCCCAAGTTGGAGTGCAATGGCGCGATCTCAGCTCACTGCAACCTCTGCCTCCTGGGTTCAAGTGATTCTTCTGCCTCAGCCTCATGAGTAGCTGGGATTACAGGCACCCACCATCATGCCCAGCTAATTTGTGAACTTTTGTAGAGACAGGTTTTCACCACGTTGGCCAGGCTGGTCTTAAACTCCTGACCTCAGGTGACCTGCCCGCCTTGGCCTCCCAAAGTGCTGGGATTACAGGCATGCGCCCCAAGACTAACTTCTTAAAATAAAACCAAAAAAACCTTTTTCTCTCTTGCATGTTTCTTTCATATATAGTAGTTTCTTCTTACTGATATTTAAGATACTTTACCAAAAGTGAAGCCATTGAAAAGATCAGGAATCTGAAAGTTACTTTTGGCTTTTAGAATTAAAGTTGATTTCGTTACCTATCTGACCTTATCCTGTCAAAAACATCCAACCTACCTCTCCAAAATTAGTCATGTTCTAGTTGGCTTCAACTAGAGGCATTTCTCCCACTAGTCCATTAAATTCAAAAAAGAACTGGGAGGTGAGAATGATAATTCTATTTAATTTATGTGCAAGAAAGGAGGTTCAGGCAATGACTGAGAAACTGAGTAATGATGGCATATAAGAGAAAGACTGCATGAGCAAAGCTAATGTTAGGTATTGTAGCAGGCCGCAAAACTAGAGGTGCTCATTTATTTTTCTGTTTTGCTCTTAAAACAAATAATAAAAACGTACACTTTGGGTTAATGAACTTAAAAATCTTGCCAAAGTATATGTGTTAACACAGAGAGAGCCCAAGGCTGGCTGCCAGCACCCCAGAGTCTGTAATTACATATCAGCAGGTAGACACTCTCATTGTGACTCCTTGAATTTGTTTTAACTATTAACAACAACAACAACAAAGTCTTTAAAAATCTCCTTACCCAAATATTTCAGTAGAGTTTCCAATTTCAATTATCAATAATCTCTGTTTTTACTCTGAGTTTCTCAATGTAAAAACTAAAGGATATAGAAATTTCCTTAACAGCCGGGCGTGGTGGCTCACGCCTATAATCCCAGCACTTTGGGAGGCTGAGGCGGGTGGATCACGAGGTCAGGAGTTCAAGACTAGCCTGGCCAGCATAGTAAAACTCGTCTCTGCTAAAAATACAAAAAATTAGCAGAACGTGGTGGCGCATGCCTATAATCCCAGCTACACGGGAGGCTGAGGTAGGAGAATCGCTTGAACCTGGGGGAGGCAGAGGTTGCAGTGAGCGGAGATCATGCCACTGCACTCCAGCCTGGGCAACAGTGTGAGACTCCATCTCAAAAAAAAAAAAAAAAAGAAAAAAAATTTCTTTAACTAAATCAAAATGATCCTAAATTCAAAATCAAGAACCAAGGGAGCATTAAGAAAATTTTTAACCTTGGGTCAGCGGAGGGAAAATAAAACTAGAGAATATAAATAAGGCCTTCTTTTTGTTTTGTTTTGTTTTGTTTTCTACTGAAACTTACTATTTGCCATTAAGAATTGCAAACTATACTACTAAGAATGAACAACATTGTCTTCATTAAGCCTTTTTCAAAACACACAAGACAAAGCTCCCCTTTGGTCAAGGTGTTCTACACACTCCCACTGCAGCAGGCCCCACAGCTCACAGCACAGTGGTGCACCATGGACTCCGGC
Source organism: Pongo pygmaeus (assembly GCF_028885625.2). Taxonomy (NCBI): domain Eukaryota; kingdom Metazoa; phylum Chordata; class Mammalia; order Primates; family Hominidae; genus Pongo; species Pongo pygmaeus. Next base: position 118,696,978 of record NC_072382.2, read on the forward strand.
GCAGAGCCCAAGGAATGGAGATTACCCCAGTCTTCCCTCCTTCCCCACCCCAACTACACCCAAGGAGAAAGGATACGAGGAAATAAACTATGTCTTCAATGCTTGGTGGGGGCTGGGGGGTGTCCTCTGCTACCCAGGTGGGCTGGTCAGTGCAGAGTGGGTGGTGCGTGTCCAGAAGGCCTTCTTTTAATTCACTACCCTAATCTATAATCCAAAGAGCCTTACAATGACATTTGTGGCATGTTGAATAATGGCCCCCAAATACATCTATATCCCAATCCCCCATACTTGTGAATGTGTTACCATACATGGTAAAAGGGACTTGTATTAACATGATTAAAGATCTTAAAATGGGGAGATGAGGCCAGACATGGTGGCTCCCAGCACTTTGAGAGGCCAAGGTGGGTGGATCGCTGGAGGCCAGGAGTTCGAGACTAGCATGGCCAACATGGTAAAACCCCGTCTCTACTAAAAATACAAAAGTTAGCTGGGTGTAGAAGCGCGCACCTGTAGTTCCAGATACTCAGAAGGCTGAGGTTGCAGTGAGCTGAGATCACGCCCTCCTGCCTGAGCAACAGAATGAGGCCCTGTCTCGAAAACAAAAACAAAAAAAGGTGGGAGTGGGAGAGAGATGATCCTGGATTATCTGAGACAGCCCAATGTAATGACAAAGGTCCTTGCAAGAGGGAAGCAGGAGGGTCAGAATTAGGAGTAGGAGATGTGACAATGGAAGCCACAGGTTGGAGTGAAGGAAGGAAGGGGCTGAGCTAAAGAATGCAGGTGACCTCTAGAAACTAAAAAAGGCAAGGACACATTTTTCCTTCAGAGCCTCCAGGAGGAACAGCCCTTGCTGCTGTTTTCACTTTCACCCTGTGAGACCCGACTTGGACTTCTGACCTCCAGAACTACAGGCTAACAAATCTGTGTTTTTCCAAGTCACTAAGTTTGTAGTAACTGTTATAGTAATAATAAGACACTAATCAATCTTTTATTACAGTTTTAAGGGTTGTGAAGTTTAGTAGGTATTATTAGTATTAATTTAATTGAAGCTACAACAAATAATTACAAAAGAAGGTCTGAAATTGCCAGGCTTTTCCACGCCACACACCTTTGTGGGAACTACCAGTATCTAGAGAGCTTTGGAGAAAATAAAACAGACATGAAAGCAAAGGAAAAACATGATTTTATATAAGATAAAGAAAGCCTTTAATTCCTGTGTACTCTGTAATAAGCTAGTGCAGGACTGAAAGAACTTATAAATGATATGAAAGTTCTAAACAAAAGTGTAGCTGTCAGTTTCAGATAGATAAAAAGCTAGGTGATGCTCCAGGATGTAAAAGTGAACAGGCTTATCTACACAAAAGCAACTCTCAGAAGAATTGTGACCCTGCAAAGGTACCCTTAGGTAACTTTGACCTATGATAAAAATCCAAACTCTCAAATCCCACCTCTACTAAGGAAGAAAATCCTTAGAACTGCTTTATACCTTGCCTTTTTAAGACAATTACATTCTAGCTATATTTCAGTTTTCTATATGAGATGCCCTTCCTTTTATCTGGAGACCGGGGATACATGATGCCATACCGGAAAGTGTCGGCAAACATAAATGGCTTATTTTCATATTTACAGTTTCTCTATAGATTGCAGTCACTTTATTTTATTAGTAAATAGTGAGTTTGTATTCATTAGGCAAAATGCTGATAGTTTACTAAAATTAAGCACGAACAGATCGAGGCAGTGAAAAGTGCTCTCAAGGCACTGTCAGATAAGCAGACTAGTAAAATTTGAGAAGACAAAAAGCTGGACTGCCTATAAGCCACTCTAAGATCTATTTTTCCTAAATCATCATACAGTTACAGCCTTTAGAATAAGTATGCTCTGTGTCAGCAGTGACATAAATCAACCTTCTCAAGTGAAGGTGAGAGGGTATACAATTTTAGCAGTTTTCCTTTCCACTTTATTACATATTTTATTTCTTATTATGTAAAAAAGGACCTGTTAACCAAAGTAATAGCATTTTAAATATCACCCTTTCCCTTCTTTCTCCCCAGCCTAGTTCCAGCTGATACTACATTAAAAATAAACAGGCCGGGTGTGGTGGCTCACGCCTGTAATCCCAGCACTTTGGGAGACCAAGGCAGGCAGATCACTTGAGGTCAGGAGTTCCAGACCAGCCTGGCCAACATGGCAAAACCCCAACTCTACTAAAAATATAAAAATTAGCCAGGCGTGGTGATGCACACCTGTAATCCCAGCTACTTGGGAGGCTGAGGCAGGAGAATCGCTTGAACCTGGGAGATGGAGGCTGCAGTGAGCCAAGACTGCACCACTGCACTCCAGCCCGGGCGACAATGAGACTCAGTCTCCAAAAAAAAAAAAAAAGGTGGGGGAGGGGAAGTACTTTTAAAGTTTATCAATTTTCAGGCTATTTTTTTTTCATCTTAAATTTTCCTTACTTTCACAATAGTTCTTTCTGAAGAGATGGAAACAGATAATCCCTTGCTTACAGAACCCCAAGGAAAAGCTCCTTTGTCCCTATCTGACATCCTCAGTACAGTTCTCACCTGCTATTTTGATATTCAGATTGGCATCCAGAAGTAAATTTTCAGCTTTTAAATCACGATGAACAATGTTCCGACAGTGACAAAAATAGACAGCAGTGACGATCTGTTTGAACTTCCGACGGGCCTCCTTTTCTGCCATTCTACCATGGGCCACCAGGTGGTCTGTGTTGAAGAAGAATACAGTCAGTTTTCATTTTGGACACTTGTGTAATTTCAAAAGGTAGACTTAAAGAGGGCTACAAGGGGCCCTCTCAAATGAGTGAGTTAAAGAGGCAAAATGAGCAACGAGAGAACAACACATTGATAGTCCTGGTTTGCATCCATCAAAATTCATTAATAATAAGTATCCAAACTATTTTAAGTATAAATCCTGTTATACAAAAGTATGCATAAGAACACACTTGTACTTTCATCAGGAAAAGAGAGTTCCGAGGGTTATAAGGTGTTTTTCAAGGGTCACAGAACTCAGTACCTTTCTTTTCATATCCTCACTGCAGAAGATTGCACAGACATGAGCAAACACACACATGAAGATAAGTATCAGAAATATTTCCTGTGTTAAAGAGGAGGTAAAAAAGCAAGGCCCCAATATTCAATCATTTAAGGAAAGGGTGGACAGAAATTAGTCACTGCTAAGGGGAGAAAACTGCTCGACAGAGCACTCTGTTTAGGTTACTATCTTTTCTGCTTTCTCGAAGGTCTTCGATTTGACATAAAAACACACTTACTCAGTAACTGTTCTCTGGAGTGCATAGCGATACACCTACATCTTTATATATGCATTTATGGGGCTCACCAAATGGTTCTTTAAAAATGTTAATTTTTACAGATAACATCAATCAAAAACCAAGTGAAGTTTCTACCAACTTAAATCATTTCATTGGCCATGTTGTTAACTAAGGTATATCAAAAGAATTTACATGTGATAAAATCTATAATACTATAAGGCAGGCTATCCTCAATATTCAAAAATGATTTGATGGATTAGCAGGTTCTTTAAGAACTTTCCAATAATAGCAGTAGGTTTATACCAAACCAACGACATACATATCTTTGACTCAGTTCTTTATCAAACCAACAACACATATAGGTCATGACAGCTAGTGGGATTAGAAATGTCAGCTATGATACAGTTGTTCTGTTAGAAATGTCTAATACTGTCCTTTAATCAACTGATCTAGCTGCGAAAAGGACATATTTGCCATCCTAAGCATCCTGAGATAGTAGGAAAGTGAAAAATGAGGGAATATAGATAAATATATTGTGATTTATCAACAGTTTTGGTAGAATACACAATTGTTTTGGTGACATCTCACTCACTCACAGGACCAGTCAGGTGTATCTTTCCTTCACCACAAAGAGGAAGTTCAGTGTAGCACATATTTACTAGCAATAACTGCCAAGACTGAGCGCTTGTGGCAAGAAATGGCAGGGGAGAAGGTTGAAAAAAGGGAGTTAGATGCCAGCCCATCTACACAGCAGATTGTAAAGTAATTCAAACTGCATTCTGACAACAAGGAATATAACATTCTGGAATGCAAATACTATAGTCACTTTAAGAACATATCTTATATGTAGATAATATAAATCATTAAGAAAGATCCTCAAAGGAATTATTGTAATTTTTGTTCACCACACACAAGGCTTTTGAAGCATCTCCCTCAAAAATACAAGTCATTGTTACAGCCAAGATTACTGATTTAATAGAAGAAAAAGGAGAAAATAAGAAGTCTTCCACTTAGCAGTTAAAAGGACTAGAATCAAGCTTTCCCTGGGAGGTCAGAGGTGGGGATAAGTAAGCTCCCACTTGGGTGTGTTTAGGCTTCCGGTGCGGTCTGCTATGAACTTTAAACAACACGAAGTCCAAACTAGGGAGAGTAACTTAACAGAAGCTGTAAAAGAAGTGGCCATCCATCAGAGGTAGAACGCTATGTTTTAAGAGGCCATTTTCTAACAGTACCTGCTCCTTTGACCCCCTATTTCTCTTAACCCAAGGCCTAATTATTCTAATAATATGTTTTAGTTGCTAAACCTTGTCTAATTAAAGAGCTTTGAAGAGACAGCTATTCTTGAGAAACATAAAAATAAACCCTCATGAAGGTTTACCATCAGAAGCTCATTTGGCCAAGCTACCCATTAATTAAAATGCCCAAGAGACATTTGTCTGGCAGTAAATACTAATTACCAGAACACATCAAAGTGCTTCTTAAATGCCGCAGAATGATTAATTTCACAATTTCCAAAATAAGTGATTTTCTTTTATTAAGAAACTCTTTATAAATTTCTAAGTACCTTGTTTTCCTAAAGTGATTGGAAAGTTCTCAAAACTGTTATACAGGCCAGAAGCTGCTGGAATGCAGCCTAGTTCTGTTTTATCTCCACAGTGACACATCAGTTGTCCCTGGACAAATCATTTACCCTGCCAATACCCCCGCCTCTTGATCTTCTAAATATAAGTAAACTCTGTTGCATGCTATACCCAAAGAAAGAACAGAATATTTGGGAATAAACGCGTACTCTGATTAAGAGTATCATACGTCAAAACTTTCACTTTCAAAGATGCTGCAAAAGACATTTTTGAAAAGGTCCACCGAATACTATATACGGGATACTTAAACATCTAGTTAATAGAGCACACAGTCCTTCAGGATTCTGTAGAGCTTACATGTGATTTTCTATACATCGATTGTCACTGTTAATGGCTCTGGTTAAAAGGTGTCTGCAACAGCGCACTGGGTAATACAGCTTAAACTATAATACTTTCCCCAAAGTTACCTTCAGTACCCCTATAGTTATAGATACAAAGAAGATAAACAAATCACTTTTTTCCCCCGGACTCTAAATACATTTACAGAACAAATCACTTTTTTTTTTTAAAGTGTTCACATTAGATATTTGCTTCTAGCCATTGTGCTTGGGGTTCAAGTTTTCTTCTCTTTGGGAGCACTGTGCTCTTCACATGCAAGCTCCTTCCAGTGGCTCAATCGCATTCAGACCTCAGCCTCTGCCCTGATTTTTGCCCATCTTACCCCCCAACCCCTACTCCCATTGGTTTGCTTTCACTGTAAACCTATGAGGTCTAGTGGGTGTGCCAGGAAGCCAGCAGCCTGCAGTGGTTTTCAGTCCCTGCTGAAAATCGCCTTTCAGCTGCCTGCCGACAAATAGCTGCTTTATATTCGTATATGCTCTAGAGGCAGGCAGCAAACATTCTTCAAGTTCAAATGTGATATTTAACTTTCAGTGAAGAAATCCAGAGCTGTAGCCCAGCCTGGACTTAACACATAGTCACAGCATTTTAACAAATACTGCAGTACTTTCAGAAGGCAAATGAAACCAAATGGCTCCTGAATCCACTCAATATGCAAAGTAAAATATACGTTGAACCTTGTCAGGATAAACTCCAATTGCAAGGAACTCCACAGTTGTTCTCCTTCTTCCAGGCAATTCAGTGAACTACCTCTCCTAAATACCGAGCCACAAATACTACCCATATCCTCATCCCAATCATCCACACTGCAGCCATGCCCCCAGCTAGAGTCCTGCCCCCTCCCCACCCCCACCAATCTAAACAAACCTCAAGTAGACACCTGCTGCATAAAGTCAAGTCCATCACACTAAGCTTTTTGCACCATCAATCAACTACTTATCTATTTAGTTGTCATTATAGGTCTGGGACAAATTTAAAGTTTTCTTTGACCACAACTTCACACCAAACATGTACCCAGACAGGGATGAGGTGACTCTCAGTTAAAAGGAAAAAAAATGGTTCTCCCGTTTCAAGTGCTTTTCAAAAGTAAAAAGTAAAAGAAAGTAAAAAAAAAGTAAAAAGTGCTTTTAAATTCTCTTTCTCACTTTCCCATGACCATGACTTGGCATTGGTCTTCTTTAATCTTTTTGGTCTGCCCTTCCTTACAAAATGAAAAGAAGTAAGTGATACTAAGAGATTTACATACCCAATGAAGAGTAATATTGTTAGAAGTACAGGAAATCGATTTTGAATTTTCTAAAGTATTAGAGCACCAGCACGTAAGTTTGCTTCAGAATTCACTGTTTATAATTTTGTCCCAATCTTACTCAGGAAGAAAATATCTTGTGGTACATTTAGGTTCTGACCTTTCAAAGAGCAAAAATACACAGAAGCCAGTCTTAGCTTCCCTAGGCCAGCTTCAATGGAGTGTCAGAGGTATGCCACTAATGGGATAGTGGTGCGGAGCCAACATTTCTTAAAATAAGTCACTTTTCCACTCTAAACAGACAGTGTCTCCATTTGTCTGCTAAGTCTACAACTCACAGCTGATGCAAAACACTAGCTGAAAATGAACATACCCTGACAGCAGGACAAGAAATAGGCAGAAATATCACATTTCAGTGAAGAATGAACCCAGCCTAGAAAGGGGAAAAGGCAGTATGCGTGCTCATCTTCATCTTAGGTGACTACCTGAAAAAACTTCTGCCAATTCCAAACTAACCACAGCTAGTAGTTCTTTGCTTTGCCACTCAGTTCTATCATTTCTTCTTCCCACACCCATGGAAACGACTTCCTGTTTATCAAACAAACGCTTCTTTCCAAAAAAGCAGGGCGAGGCCAAGATAACTCAGCTCCCCCTAAGCAGGTTAATAAGAGTGCACTCACTTTAATATCCTATTGTCCTCTAACTCCCAGGCGCGGCTGCCACTGACTAGAGGAAGAGGGTTTGTCATTTTGTCTTCCTTGCCAAGAATTCAACTACCTCTTACCGGGCTTCTTGACTTGTTGCTGCTTCTTGTTACTATCTCTTTTCTTTGCTCCTCCATTGACCAGGCCAAAAACGTTTATGGCATCTTTCATTCTTCTCTTTCTCTCACACCCTGCATCCTATCCATCAGCAAATTCTATTAACTCTACATTCAAATCATATTCAGAATCCAACTATTTCTCACCCCTGTCTTCACTCCACTCTAGTGCCACCAGCCTCATTTAACAGCAACTACCTCACTCCTAGATTTCTGCAATAACCTCCTAGGATTACTCCTCAAAAGAGCAGCCAAGGTAGTAATCTTTTTTTAAAAACTTTTTATTTTGAGATAATTATAGATTCACAGGAAGTTGCAAAGACAGTGCAGAGAGGTCCCGTGTACCTTTCGCCCAGTGTCCGCCAATGGTTAAATCTTATATAATTATAGAACGATATCAAAACCCAGAATTTGACATGGGTACAATGTGTATGTATAGTTCTATGTCACTTTATCACATGTGTAGATTTGTGGAACAACAACTGCAATTACTACAATAGCAATTACAATTATTCAGACTCAGTCATTACTGAGTACTCTCACATATATGCCTGCATGTGTAAACGGATCTTGCCTTTTCCCCTGATCAATTTTTTGTATCAAAAAAAGATACAAAAATATTTCACCACCACAAAGATCTCCGTTGCACTACCCCTATACAGTCACGCTTGTTCCTCTATGCCCCACCATCCCTAACTCCTAGAAACCACTAATCTGTTTCCCATTTATGTAATTTCATCATTTTAATAACACTATATAAACAGAATCATACAGTCGGTGACCTTTTGAGATTGGCTCTTTTATTTTCTTGTTTTTTTTTGTTTGTTTTTTGAGACAGAGTCTCAAGCTGGACTTCAGTGTCTCAAGCTGGACTGCAGTGGCAAGATCACGGCTCACTGCAGCCTTGACCTCCTCCCACCTCAGCAGCTAGGACTACAAGCATCTGCCACCATGCCTAGCTAATTATTTAGAGATGGGGTTTCACCAAGTTGACCAAGCTGGTTTCAAACTCACGGGCTCAAGTGATATTCCTGCCCAGGCCTTCCAAAGTGTTGGGATTACAGGCATAAACTGCCATGACTGGCCTCATATTTTTAGTCACCATAATGTCCTTAAGATCCATCCAAGTTGATGTGTCTATTAACCATTTGCTCCTTTTTTTTTTTTTTTTTTTTTTTGAGGCAGAGTCTCACTCTGTTGCCCAGTATGGAGTGCAGTGGCGCCATCTTGGCTCACTGCAACCTCCACCTCCCAGGTTCAAGTGATTCTTCTGCCTCAGCCTCCCAAGTAGCTGGGACTACATGCGTGCGCCATCACACCCGGCTAATTTTTGAATTTTTAGTAGAGATGGGGTTTCACCATATTGGCCAGGCTGGTCTCGAACTCCTGACCTCGTGCTCCACCCGCCTCGGCCTCCCAAAGTGTTGGGATTACAGGCGTGAGCCACTGCACCTGGCCCCATTTGCTCCTTTTTACTGCTGAGTAGTACAGCATGGAATAGATGTACAAGAGTTTCCTTATCCATTCACCTACTGAAGGACATTTTGGTTGTTTCCAATTCTTAGCTATTACAAAGAAAGCTGCTATCAACAATTAAACAATTGTGTATAGAATTTTATATGAATATAAGTTTGTATTTTCTCTTTTCTTCCTTCCTCTCTCCCTCTCTCTTTCAAGAGACAAGGTCTTGCTGTGTTGCCCATGTTGGAGTGCAGTGGCCCAATCATGGCTCACTGTAGCCTCAAACTCCTACACTCAAACAATTAAGTCTGCATTTCTATGTAGCAGGGTAATTCTTTTAAATCTTAAATAAGATCACATCATTTTTTTCTGTCAAAACCTCCAATGGGTTCCCAGCTCATGACCTCTGACCTCACCTTCTTTCACTGGCTCTCCTGTTCTACTATAACCACATATGCCACCTTGCTATTTCTCAAACACAACAGAAATACTGCTGCCACAGGGCCTTTGTTCTTTCTGTTCTTTCTACTTGGAATGCTCCTCCCCAAATAGCTGCATGATCTTTTACAAAAGTATAACCTTCTCAGAGAGGTCTTTCCCATCTCTATTGTCAGCTTACTCCTGATATTTCAATTTCATATTCACTTCCCCTACGCACTTTATCATTTTCTAACAAATGACACATTCTACCCTACTTAGTTTGTGTATTATCTGTCTTCTCCACTAGAAAACAAGCTCCATGAGGGCAGGCATTCTTGCCATTTTGTTCAATACTGTATCTAGTACAAGGAACGGTATCTGACACATATTAAGCACTTAATAAGTATTTATTAAAAGAACAAAAGATGATTGAATACATTCCTATCCCTGTTTATTAAAACTATTTCCTGAACCTTAGATTTTATTAGCAAAATGAGTGCTAAATGCTATTGCTCACCTCAATGAATTCAAGAGTCTTCCCAACTAATCTAAAAAGGCACACTAACATAATATATGACCTATCTTCATATATCCAAGTCTGTACTTTGTATACAAGCAAAAAGTACACTAAATTTTCTTCTGTCTCTTCCAAATAAACTAAACTTTTTCCTCGAGAGTTTTGAGAAAACACAATTTCTTTGTGAAACACATTATCACAGGATATGCTTTAGTTTTGAAAATGTGGAACTAGAACTATTTTTTTTCTATGCCTCCTTATTACACATAAAATAGTACTCTGCCTATGATGGATACTTAATAATTATAGATTAGGCCAGGCATGGTGGTTCACACCTATAATCCCAGCACTTAAAGACCAGCCTGAACAGCAAAGCAAGACCCCATTGCTACAAAAAATTTAAAAATCAGCCAGGCATAGGCCGGGCGCGGTGGCTCACATCTATAATCCCAGCACTTTGGGAGGCAGAGGTAGGTGGATCGCCTGAGGTCAGGAGTTCGAAACTAGCCTGGCCAACATGACGAAACCTCATTTCTACTCAAAATACAAAAAAAAAATTAGCTGGGTGTGGTGGTGCATGCCTATAGTCCCAGCTACTTGGGAGACTGAGGCAGGAGAATCGCTTGAACCTGGGAAGCAGAGGTTGCAGTAAGCCGAGATCGTGCCACTGCACTCCAGCCTGGGCGACAGAGTGAGACCCAGTCTCAGAAAACAAACAAAATCAGCCAGGCATGGTGGTATGCACCTGGTAATCTGTTGAGAGGCTGAGGCAGGAGGATCACTTGAACCCAGGAGTTCGAGGCTGCAGTGAGCTATGAGCATGCCACTGCACTCCAGCCTGGGCAACAGGGCAAGACCCTATCTTTAAACTATTATTAATAATGATAAATTATTATTGATATTGATTAATACTTATTAATTTATTATTATAAATTAACTCAAGGAATACCAATGAGAGAAGAGACTATAAGCTTTTACAAAAAGACTTTTTTCTCTTCATTTTGCTATTAAACAAGGTTTGTAAACTACACACTCTTTTAAGTTGTCTTCATAAAAAACATGCCATCCTTTTCATATCAAGTCCATTCACAGTAATGTATAAGGAAGGATTTGTTTTCTTACGGCTTCTTAAAAAGTATTTCTAGACTAAGCATAAACCCAGGCAGCCTTTGAAATAGAATCTCATATATTACAAAAGGCCTTTCAAAAATGTTATTCAAGTTTTCTCATATAGTACCAATGTTTCTCATGCTACACCAAGGTATTAGCAATAGTTGGTTTGCTAATCCTGTAACAGAGGTTCTAACCAGATCCTAGTATAACCTGCATGCTCCAAATCAACAGAGGTACCTTTCGATTTGTTAAAATATTGACTATCAAAATGTTGCAATCCTAGCTCTAACTAGTCTTCCTAAGGGAACAGCTCAAGTACATGTCTCCAGGGAATTTTATCTAGCATGAGATGGTAACTAATGCCAATACATAAGGCTAATGGCTTCCAAATTCACTGTTTCTAGTCACCTAACCTCCTGAGCTCCAAATTCCTGTTTTCAAATGTCTACTGAAAAACTTCATCTAAGTGTCATAAATATATCTAAATTTAGGCCAGGTGTGGTGGCTCACACCTGTGATCCCAGCACACTGGGAGGCCAAGAAGGGAGGATCACTTGAGTCCAGGAGTTCAAGATCAGCCTGGGCAACATAGTGAGATCCCATCTTTATTTTAAGATCAGCCTGGGCAACATAGTGAGATCCCATCTTTATTTTAATAATTTAAAAAAATTTGAAAGGTATCTAAATTTAACATGGACCAAACTGAACTAACGTTCTCTTTGTTTGTTTGCATTTTTGAGACAGAGACTCACTTTGTCATCCAGGCTGAAGCGGGGTGGTGTGATCTCGGCTCATCACAACCTCTGCCTCCCAGGTTCAAGTGATTCTCCTATCTCAGCCTCGCAAGTCACTGGGACAACAGGTGCCACCATGCCCAGCTAATTTTTGTATTTTTAATAGAGACGGAGTTTCACCATGTTGGTCAGGCTGGTCTCAAACTCTTTACCTCAAGTAATGCACCTACCTCAGCCTCCCAAAGTTCTGGGATTACAGGCGTGAGCCACAGCGCCTGGCCTGAACTAACGTTCTCTTTATCTTCCTGCTGTAACCTAGTTCTCCTCCTGAATCCCTATTACCATCATCTAGATGTCCATGAAAGAAACTTTGGAATCATCTTCAACTCCTCTTTCTTCCTCACTCTTAACATTCAATTATTACAAAATACGCTAAATTTTCGACTTACATTTAAACAGTATGCCTCCTCTTCTCTATCCTTCAGGTTTCCCTTTCTGCCCATCATCCTTTACATTGTTACCAGTTATTCTAACACATTCCTTTGGTCGTGTCATTCATTTAACTTAGAACTTTTCAACAAAATCTCATAGCCTACAATATATAGTTCTAATTCATAAACATGGTTCACCTGCATGTGTACTTGCTATTTCACCAACATGCTGTACACTTTGCTCAGGGTTTTACTTCTTGCTGGAATGCCTGTCTCCTATTCTCATCCCCATCCCCACTTGAACTTTGGAATTTAAGGTTATCCTTTAAAGTCCAGCTTAAAGGTCGTTTCTCTGAAGCTAATCCTAACCTACTCACCCGCCCTAGAAAAACTGCTCCATAATTTGTGTCTAATGACATTTAATCTATCTGCCTCTATGACATCAGCGAACAACTATATTACAGTAATTTCTTATCCTGTGTGTCTTCCCTTCTAGCCCATGGATTTTTGGTCCATGGATGGGTTTGTATCCATGAAGCACTGCAAGACGTAGAAAAATACATAGAGTGTGTTTCTGTTTGTGTAGGAAGGAAGGAAGGGAAAATACAAATATGCATGTGTATGTATATGTGTATATTTATTTAGATTTGCCAAAAGGAACAATGTTAAATAAATGGTTACTTATGGAAAAGGTGTAGAAGCCAGACATATGAATGCACCCTGTTTTATAGCTTTAACTTTGGAAACAAGTAATGTCTTACATAACTGAAACAATTCAGAATTGAATCAAACAGAAGAAACATTTCTAAAAATTGAAAGCAACCTGTAAAAAATCAGTAGATTATGGTACATAATACCTAACTGTACATAAAGTTAAAAGTATTCTGCTAGAGCAGCCCAAATAGACTAAGACAATTCTTCGTCGGATATATCCTAAGAACAAAAAGAACCACAAGTCTCCTTATTACTTGTAATACTACTGGTACTGTTTTCAATCAATCAGTCTCTCCCCTCACTCATATCAAAAAAGTGATTATGTTAAAGTCATCTGGAACCACAATTTTCAACATAAGAGAAAAGAGAACTAAAGATATAATATTTAAGAAGTAAAAATGCTGAAATCTTACATTTTAATTGGAATGTTAGGATAAACTTGTTTCATTTTCCTCTCTATTAAAAATATATATTTCATAGCTCTGTCCCCTCCTCTAAGCAATAATAACCCAGTAGCACTAACGAGCATCCCTGAGGCCCAAATTCTGGTCTTTAAATGCTATTTTCCATTTAAAGAAACCAGAGTTGGCCGGGCACGGTGGCTCACACCTGTAATCCCAGTGCTCTGGGAGGCTGAGACAAGTGGATCACTTGAGGCCAGGAGTTCAAGCCCAGCTTGGTCAACATGGTGAAACCCCGTCTCTACTAAAACTACAAAAATTAGCTGGGCATGGTGGCGTGTGCCTGTAGTCCCAGCTACTCGGGAGGCTGAGGCGGGAGAATCACTTGAACCTGGGAGGCGGAGGCTGCAGTGAGCTGAGATCACACCACTGCACTCCAGCCTGGGCAACAGAGCGAGACTCTATCGGTAGGGTAGGGTAGGGTAGGGTAGGGTAGAAAAGAGGAGAGGAGAGGAGAGGAGAAGAGAAGGAGAGAAAAAGAAAAGGAAAAGGAAAAGAAAGGAAAAGAAAGGCAAAGGGAAAGGGAAAGGACAGGAAAGGAAAGGAAAGGAAACCAAACCAGAATTCCCAGGAGAAATGTTCGATTCCATGTCTGGGACAGGAAATGTTCAGGATAAGCATAGGACATCTTGCCTAAAAGCAACAAAAATATCAAAGACTATTGAGCTCACATCAAAAGGACACAGGAGTCAGCTTGAAGAGGCTCCAGGCTCCCATTGGCTAAGTGGAATAATTTCAGTTTCAAAAGAAGAATGACTCAATGGACTGAAGCACATAAAATATACTAAAATCCATAATTGCATAATTATGTTACAAAATAGAAAACCAACTTCCTTAGTCTCCACTGGAGATTGCAGAGAACCAATTCATTATTCTAAAAACTGATACATAAGGAAAAGAAAGAATCAAGCATTTATCTTGTCATTACTATAGTTTCTAAGTAGTTTATAAGGCAAAGTTCTTTACAGAAGAATAACTCATAAATGTAGAATGAATGAGAGAATTCAAATAATCACCATTTTGCAACTTCTTTTTTGTTTTGTTTTGTTTTTAAGACAAGTCTCACTCTGTCACCCAGGCTGCAGTGCAATGGCGCGGACTCAGCTCACTGCAACCTCTGCCTCCTGGGTTCAAGCAATTCTCCTGCCTCAGCCTCCCGAGTAGCTGGGACTACAGGTGTGCATCACCATGGCTGGCTAATTTTTGTATTTTCAATAGAGACAAGGTTTCACCATGTTGGTCAGGCTGGTCTGAAAATCCCGACCCCGTGATCCACCTGCCTCGGCCTCCCAAAGTGCTGGGATTACAGGTGTGAGTCACCAAGCCCGGCCTTGCAACTTCTAATGAAATAGCTAGGCAACTAAATGACAGGAGTAGATAAAACATTAGGTAGAAGACTGATGGGAAACTTTATAAAGGATCAATTTGGTGAACAATAACTAAACTTGCAGATTATTCTAAGTATCACTAAAAGTGGGAAAATCAGATATTATACAACTCTTGAAGTGATGCAATAAAAAACTATGGAGCACTCCTGCTTCCCCTCCAAAAACTGAACTAACCAAATTCCTAAATATAACTTCCACTTTCCAAGAAACACTGAACTACAGGAACATGTTGAATGACACAATAAAGATATGATCAGCCAAATTCCAAATGTAGGACATTTTTTAAGACAATCCAGTTTCTTACATAAATAGATAGCATAGAAAAAAAGTAAATGTTTGTAGGGAAGAGATGAGGTTGTTACAGATTATTTAAAAATTTAGATTATAAAAAATTTAAGACATTTTTTAACTCAATGGACGTATGGATTTGTTGCATCGTAATTTGTACAAACTATAAGAAGATGTTTTGAAACATCTGCAGAAAGCTAAACATGCCCTGGCTATTACATGATAGTAAGGAATTACTGTTAATGCTGTTGTATATAAGAATGGCATTGTAGACTTTAGTTTTGATTATGAAAGAACAACTGATATTGAATTTACTTTACCTAACTATAGAAGCTGGGCTGTTTGTAGACACTGGATAATAACAAACACAGGGTTATGATTTTCAGAGAAAGTAAATGTTAATGTAGGAGCCAGGCAAAAATATTCCTTTTTTTGTTTTTTTTTTTTTTTTTGAGACAGAGTCTCACTCTGTCGCCCAGGCTGGAGTACAGTGGTGCGATCTTGGCTCACTGCAACCTCTGCCTCCCATATTCAAGTGATTCTTGTACCTCAGCCTCCCGAGTAGGTGCGACTATAGGTGTGTGCCACCACGCCCAGCTAATTTTTGTATTTTTTAGTAAAGACAGGGTTTCAACATGTTGGCCAGGCTGGTCTTGAACTCCTGACCTCAAGTGATCCGCCCATCTCAGCCTCCCAAAGTGCTGGGATTACAGAAGTGAGCCACCATGCCTAGCCCTTTGGGATTTATATATACTCAATACAGCAAAAATAATTTGATTTGTTCTCTGGGGCTCTTATTTTTATGTCATGGTAGAAATGACTGGATGATCAGACTATAAATGAATGTTTTAGTGTAAAGTGAGGTCAAAGCACAGGTGGCTTCCTCATACATCTTGAGCCCGTTACAGTATAAATGCTGGTCACAGACCCGCCCCCGCCAGCTCCCCTCCTTCATCCATGCATCTCTCCACTTGCACACTCCTGGTGGGGGCATTAAAAAACAAAAAAAGGATAAATAAATAAACTAAATGTTAGTCATATCTGATATTAAGAAAACAGAACAAAAAATGAATAATAATAAATGGGAAATTAATTAGGGAAATAAATGCAAGTCAATTATTTTGATTCAGAGTGACTAAAGTTCAGTAGCGTGGTTACTTGCTTCTGTTAGGAGAGCCTTAGAAAATAGCTAAGTTTTTGTTTGTTTGTTTGTTTGTTCTGTTTTGATTTTTTTGAGACGGAGCCTCGCTCTGTCCCCCAGGCTGGAGTGCAGTGGCGCAATCTCGGCTCACTGCAAGCTCCGCCTCCTGGGTTCAGGCCATTCTCCTGCCTCAGCCTCCCAAGTAGTTGGGACCACAGGTGCCCACCACCAAGCTCGGCTAATTTTTTGTATTTTCGGTAGAGACAGGCTTTCACCATGTTAGCTAGGGTGGTCTCGATCTCCTGACCTCGTGATCTGCCCGCCTCAGCGTCCCAAAGTGATGGGATTACAAGCATGAGCCACTGCGCCTAGCCGAAAACAGCTTTTTTAATAATCAAAGGAGTAAATAACCTAGTGGGAAAATGGTAGTTTAGTTGTGACGACATAAAGGATGCTACAGATTAAATAAAAACATGTAAAAAAAAAAAAAAAAGCCACAACAAACCAGTACATAGTAGTGTTCAAATAAATATGTTGTATTCTTGAACTTTCAGGCAGTCACAAGATAAAATAACCTATGTGAAACACTTAACACAGTATCTTGTACACAATGGTTATGCAAGTTAGTCTTTCTGATCCTCTGTCCTAATAGTTTTTGAGTGACCCATGGCATAAATGAATGGCTTTGTGAGAAGTTCAGGGTTCCATACATGTTGGCACCATTAAGAAATGTTATTTTTAAGACACTGAGAATGTTCATAATAAATCATACACATTTCAACAGACTCCTCTTAAATTAGTAATTTGTTTTAAATGCCCATGAGTTCTGCCTGGTATTCAGGAAATTTTGCTTGATAAAGTGCTGGATTTATGACTTCATGGTCTTAAATAGGAAGTTTGGGGATATATATCTAAAGATATCAGAGTGTGGACGTTTTCAATTATAAATTTAGTGGTTTACAAAACTAACCAGTTTCTCAATTCTGTTTGTAACATTAAACAAACCCACACTGTCATCACTGCTCCTTCATAATATAAGGCTGAATAGTACGCAAAAATAAACTGGATAAGTCAACTGAATGGGTAACAAATATATTCATGAAATAACCAATTACTGAAGTCTATTTATTACACTGCTTAGAATTCATAATCTTCAATATGTCTTTCTCTATACAGTTACCCAAAAAAGGTGCTTTCCCCACATCAAAAACTCATTTAACTATGACGCTATTAAATAACATGCAAATTCCATGCTTGACTTGGTTATATTTCATTATGACACAATGAAATACATTTACTGAGTGCCTACTATATGTTAGACACTACATTAAACAAGGAAGACACAGATGAATAAAACTTAAATGCCATAATCGCAATCCAGTGATGTTCTTTCATCACTTAGTATTTATCACTTATCAATAAATATTTATGGAACATGCATTCCCTGTGGGCACTATTTTAAGTATTGAAGATGTAGTAGGAAACAAAAATGACAAAGTCTTTAATGGCACGTAAATTTTATTGACTCAAGACAGTAAAAAAACAAATAAATATACGTCAGTTCATGATAAAAACCAAAAAGAAAAGAAAAGCAAGACAAAGACTACAGAGCAATGGGCCAGTAGGAAGAATGAGATTTTAGACAGCATGGTGAGCAAAGACCTCTCTAATGAGATAACATTTGATAAGAGACTGGCAAGAAACAGGAGAGACAGCCATGTGGATACGTAGGAAAAGAGTAATTCAGGAAGAAGAAACGGAATATATGGTCTTAACGCGGGAGCACAGCGAAGGGTTTAATGAAAAAGATGCCAATGTGAGAAGGAGAGTGCTAGGAGCTGTGGTGAGAGACAGCTGGAGACCAAATTATATAATCTTATAGGCCATAGTAGGAATTATAAATTAATTCCAAATAGATGGGAAAGCCAACAGAAGTAGCTGAGTGGTAAGGTCCCACTTGAATTTTAAAAGAATCCTTCTAGCTCTAATAGGGCAGTCAGGGCAGATTCAGAGAGACTATTTAAAGGCTACTGCAGTGATCTTAGCAAGACATGATGGTGGCTTAGACCAGATTGGTAGTGATGGAGGTGGTGATAAGTGATTGAATTCAGCATATATAGTCTTCCCTCTCTATCTGTGGGCACCATATTCATGGATTCAATCAAGCCCCTTGGAAAATAGTCAAGGAAAAAAGAAATGCACCAGAGTCTAAATTACCAGTAAAAGACAGACTTAGAAATGAAAAAAAAAATTACTTCAAGAAGTGCTACAGGAGAGGTATGTTCAAAGTGAAGAAAAAAAAGGCAATTAGCTGTTTGGCAAAATCAAAGCAGAGTTCACAGGGGGAATAACATTTGAGATGGGTCACAAAAGTTAATGGGGGACAAAGAGGGCAAAGAAGGGCAGCAGGGCTTTTACATCGGGGCCAACACCTCCTATTGATAATCACTTTTCCAACCAGCTCCTCTAAGACTAGCAATTCCTTTACAGGCCTCTTGAGGTATAAAGGGACAATATTCCACCAGGGATTAGGAATTAACGTAACCTCTTCAAGGTCTCCACTAACAATACTACGCCATATGCTTGGGCAGCTGGTATACTCCCTTTCTGCCTCTCTTGCCTTCACATTCATCAAAGACACCCACTGAAACCTAGTTTGTAGTCTACTGCGCCCTCCACTCAGATTCTGCCATCACCTAGGGAATGCGAACATCAATGAGGATAACTTATTTGACAGTTTGCTTCATGATTCCTTTAGCCTTCTTTCTCTCCAGTGACCTAGAACTCTACCAATGTATAGCAACTATTCCTATGGCCACATCTTGAACTTGTCTTTGCTTGACATTATTTTAACTCTGAAATTCTAAACTTCCTCCTCTCTTATCTTAACCTTCTAAATTAGCACTATCAAATAAAATACAATGTGTGCCATTTATATAATTTAAGATTTTCTTGTAATCACATTTAAAAGTAAAAAAAAAAAAGCACTCATTTTGAAAATCAGTAACTTACTTTAACCAAATACATCAAAAGATCATTTCAGAATGTAATCAGTAAAAATAATAGCAATGAGATAGGGTACCTTCTTTTTTTCATACTAAGTCTTCAAATCCACTGTGTATTTTATACTTTATAAGCATATCACAACTAAAATACTAAGTTGTCTATAGCCAAGGTGTAATGTAGTTTTATCAAAATAGGAGTTGTGTTTAATAGAAAAATATTTTAGACTCTACAGAGTGAAGAACTTGGCCTTGCCCAAAGAGAAGGCCTGGCCTTCCCTTGGCTTCTGGGAAGCAGTCTCTGGGTTCTTGGAATGTTATGTCTGCTCGGAGTGTCTCTGTTTGTCTGGGAGCCTTGGGTCATGCCAGAGAGTCTAACAACATGATTTAGGCTGGGATTCGCCACACCCATATAGTCTCAGGGTAGAGGTTGGATACACATTGCTGGCTACACAACAGCATGACTTGACGTGTGGGCTTTGGGTCACGAGCATCAGTTGACCGAGACGCACAGATCAATCATATGAGCAATCAATCAATCAATCAGGCTTATGTAAAATAAAAACACTGAACACAGAGGCTGGGCTGAGCTTCTCTGATGGGTACTGCTCTGTACACAATGTAACACATCAATACCAGGAGTGTAACACATCTTGTATCCACATGGAAAGGACAACAAAAGTTCTGTATTTGGTACTTCTCCTGGACTCTGCACTTCCTTCCCTGGCTGATTTTAATCTGTGTCCTTTACCTGTATTAAACCAAACTGGGAGTATATTAGCTTTCAGTGAATTTTGTGAATCCTTCTAGCTATTTATCAAACTTAACCGGTTTTGGGAATTTCCTGAACTTGTAGGTGACAGCAGAGTGAGGGGTGATCTTGGAGACTGTGCTCTCTTAGTTTGCAGTTGACTAACTCTCACAGCTGGCCTAAAACTTTTCATAATACCTCAGTTTTTAAATTTAAATGTAAATTAAATTCAAAACTCAGTTCCTCAGGGGCACTAGCTACATTTCTTTTTTCTTTTTTTTTTTCTTTTTTTTTTTTTGAGACGGAGTCTCACTCTGTCCCCCAGGCTGGAGTGCAGTGGCCCAATCTCGGCTCACTGCAAGCTCCGCCTCCCGGGTTCACAACATTCTCCTGCCTCAGCCTCCTGAGTAGCTGGGACTACAGGCATCTGCCACCACACCTGGCTCATTTTTTGTATTTTTAGTAGAGACAGGGTTTCACCGTGTTAGCCAGGATGGTCTCAATCTCCTGACCTCATGATCTGCCCGCCTCAAGCCTCCCAAAGTGCTGGGATTACAGGCGTGAGCACAATAGCAACATGTGGACAGCGGCTATCGTGTTGGGCAGTGTAGTTTTAGACTTTCATCTCTCCAACCTTCTTATGCCCAACACACTAACACACTTGCTTTTCAACTTCATCTAGACCTGTAGCTTTATGAATTCTTTTTTTTTTTTTTTTTTTAAATAACAGAGACAGAATTTCTCCATGTTGCCCAGGCTGGTCTCAAACTCCTGGGCTCCAGTGATCTGCCTGCCTGGGCCTCCCAAAGTGCTGGGATTACAGGTAAGATCCACCATGCCCAGCCAGCTTTAAAAATTCTTATTTAAGATCAGTCATCCTGGTCTTACTTGCCTTCCCAATCCCACTTCAGCCTAAGCCCAAAAGCCCACACTTTAATTACATTATTGCTAGTGGCCTCAAAACCCTTGTCACCTGTTGCCTCTTCATTTGCACATGTCTTGTAAACTCCAAACGGGATCAGTCCAATTGTCTGTCTTATTCAATTTACACACAGGTAATTGAGCATTGGTGGTAGGGGGAAAAAATCACTCAATTCTGTATAATGGAATAACAAGTTAACTGTTTCCTATCTCTAAGGCCTTTAATCAACTCTTTTTGCTATTCTTAATTGCCCTCTCTCTCATTCCTCCCTGCAGCTAATTTCACTTTCTCCATGCTGATCCAGGTCTCTACCCTCTCACCCTTAATTCATCTGATAACATAATCTGCTACTCTCAATAGAAAATTATATGAAAAGCATGAAACATCTTTTTCACATTCTTCTACCTAAAAAATTACCTACACCCACATGCATCCTTTACCTTCTATCCTTCTTCATGTGCAAGGCTAATTTCTTACAATTATGCTTATCCCTCAATTCCTAATGGATCTTTCTTTAGAGATTGTTTTCCATATCAATTATTTTCAAACTTATCTTCCCCACTACTGCATCTTCAACCTCAACCTGTAATCAAGTCTCATATTTAAAAAAATCAAAATAAAACAAACCCCTCCTTATTTCCTGTCAAGTATCAAGAGGGTCTGAGATCTCACCATTTTTGCAAGCTAATAACTCAACCTGCCACAATTACATGGATGATGGCAGAAGATAGGAAACCCCTCTGTCAGAGACAAAGGACTTTGTCACTTAGGGCACAGCAAGCAGCATGAGCATCAACATATTTGCTTCATTTCCCCAAGCCCTAATTTTCACAGGGCACTGCAAAGGGGACCAGATGATGCCTACACACACAGTTGGGTCCATTATAGGAGAGGAACCCTGAGCTTGGAGCTTAGATTCATACTGGGCAATAAACAGATCTATCTTTGAGCTGTGGAGGGAGATACTATCTCTGTCTTTCAAGGGTGCTCACTATATAAACATCCTTGAGAAAACAGTCTAGAACAAAGGCAGTCAGTGCCTTACTCATGAAACATGAAGAAATGTGAGATATCTGTGGAGAATTCTCTCCCAACAACCTTGCTTCCTGTACAAACTACTGTCTTCTCCCTTCTTTCCTTCAGAGCAATGCTTCTCAAAATAGCACCCAATGCTTCCACTTCTTTAACATCTGTCTCCACCTCTGCCATTTTATTAATATTTCCCTAGCCAGGCCGGGAGCGTTGGCTCACACCTGTAATCCCAGCACTTTAGGAGGCTGAGGCGGGCAGATCATGAGGTCAGGAGATCAAGACCATCCTGGCTAATGTGGTGAAACCCCGTCTCTACTAAAAATACAAAAAATTAGCCGGGCGTGGTGGCAAGTGCCTGTAGTCCCAGCTACTTGGGAGACTGAGGCAGAATGGCCTGAACCTAGGAGGTGGAGCTTGCAGTGAGCTGAGATTGCGCCACTGCACTCCAGCATGGCCACAGAGTGAGACTTCGTCTTAAAAAAATATATATATATATATATATAAAATATATAATTATTATTATT
Organism: Pongo pygmaeus; assembly: GCF_028885625.2. NCBI lineage: Eukaryota > Metazoa > Chordata > Mammalia > Primates > Hominidae > Pongo > Pongo pygmaeus. Next base: position 118,719,214 of record NC_072382.2, read on the forward strand.
TATATATTATATATATATATAAAGTCAGAGAATATGCTACAACATGTCAACATGTTCATAGCAGTCAGAGAAAGGAGGCCCAGCAAAAGATACTAAGAAGGAACAGTCCAAACAATAGAAGAATCAGAAGTTGAACATTTATGGAAGTCAAAACTAAGAGCTTTAGAAGGAAACAGTCAAGAATTCAGATGCTACAAAGAGGTCAAATAAAGTAAAGACTATCAATTTGCAACCAGGACACCATTTTTGACTTCAGCTAGGGAACTATATATATATGTATCTATGTATTTTTTTTTGAGTCAGAGTCTTGCTCTTTTGCCCAGGCTGGAGTGCAGTGGCGCGATCTCAGCTCACTGCAAGTTCTGCCTCCCAGGTTCACGCCATTCTCCTGCTTCAGCCTCCCGAGTAGCTGGGACTACAGGCGCTCACCACCTCGCCCGGCTAATTTTTTGTATTTTTAGTAGAGACAGGGTTTCACCGTGTTAGCCATGATGGTCTCATCTCCTGACCTCATGATCCGCCTGCCTCGGCCTCCCAAAGTGCTGGGATTACAGGCGTGAGCCACCGTGCCTGGCCTCTATGTCTTCTTAAGTCAGTTGTTTCAACAGTTGGTATCTTTCTAGGAATTTGTCCATTTCATCTAAGTTATCTGATTTTTTTTTTTTTTTGAGACAGGGTCTCACTCTGTTGCCCAGGCTGGAGTGCAGTGGCGCAATCATAGCTCACTGCAACCTCCACCTCCTAGGCTCAGGTGATCCTCCCACTTCAGCCTCTCAAGTAGCTGCGACTACAGGTGTGCACCACCATGCGTGGCTAATTTTTCTGTTTTTTTTTTTTTTGTAGAGATGGCGTTTCACCATGTTGCCCAGGCCGGTCTTGAACTCCTGAGGTCAAGCAATCCACCCATCTCAGCCCCCCAAAGTGCTAGGATTATAGGCATGAGCCACCAAGCCCAGCTGATTTGTTGATGTATAGTTGTTCATAATATTCCTTTATAATCATTTTTATTTTTTTAAGACAGGGTCTTGCTCTATTGCCCAGGCTGAAATGCATTGGCACAATCATGGCTCACTGCAGCCTTGACATCCTAGGCTCAAGTGATCCTCCTGCCTCAGCCTCCTAAGTAGCTGGGACCACAGGCTCATGCTACCACATCCGGCTAATTTTTTATGTTTAGTAGAAATGAGGTCTTACTATGTTGTCCATGCTGGTACTGAACTCCTGGGCTAAAGCAATCCTCCCACCTCAGCTTACCAAAGTGCTGGGATTATAGGCATGAGTCACCACGCCCGGCCCATTTTTATTTCTTAAGGGACTCTAGTAATGTTCCTTTCTTTCACTTCTGATTCTAGTAATTTGAGTCTTCTCTTTTTTTCTTCTCTCTCTCGTCAATATAGCTAAAGATCTGTCAATGTTGTCGATTTTTTCGAAGAACCATCTTTTGGTTTCACTGATATCCTCTATTGTTCTTCTATTCTCTATTTCATAATTTCTGCTATTATCTTTATTTCCTTCTTTCTGCTTGCTTCAAGACACTAGAAGAGGAAGAACAAACTAAAACTGAAGCAAGCAGAAAGAAGGAAATAACAAATATTATAGCAGAAATTATGAAAAAGAGAATAGAAAAACAACCAACTATAACGGAATGAAATTGGAAATCAATAGTAGGAAACATTCAGGAAATTCACAAATATGTGAAAATTAAACAACACACTAATAAATAAATAATGAAATAAATAAGATATCAAACGTGAATTCGGAAAATACGGCATACTAAAACTCATGATATGCAGCCAAAGCATGCTTAGAGGGAAATTTATAGCTGTAAAATGCCCACAGTTAGAAAGATCTCATATCAATAACTTAAGGAGCTACAACTACAGATGCATGCCACCATGCCCAGCTAAAAGCTAGATTCTTCTAGTGAAGTTTATTTCTCCATATTTACAGTGTTCAGCCTCTAATGTGATTGATTCCTCTGGAACAGGCAGCTTCGGTATGCCTACAGTTAGTTACCTTGGGATCACAGTGTTTTTGCTAGGACTTTCTTCCTCTCATTTACTGACCATACCCAACCGTTAAACTCCACTAATTGCTGGCTAATTGCCCTTTTGTTTTGAATAATGCCCTGGGGCACAAATTGGTCTACAAACAATACAATGAAATTCTGGTTCCTTTGAAGAAATAATTTTTGCCATCAGTGTTTTTTTATTTTTGTTTTTATTTAAGACAGGGTCTCCCTATGTTGCCTATGCTGACCTCCAACTCCTAGGCTCAAGCCATCCTTCTGCCTGAATAGCTAGAATTACAGGTGTGCACCCAACCAGTGATTTATTTTTATTCTAACCCCAGAAAAGCTCTTTCTAAATTAATTCATTGGTTCTCTCCTGTGAACTAGCAAACCTATCATTTGGCCTGTTTCATGAATCTCTTCTCAAATGTCCTTTACCACATCCTCCACTGTTCTTTTTCTTTTTTCTTTTCCCCCTACTGTTCTTGAGAGTACAATCAGGTTTGAACTTCACTCCCTGTTGCAAATGAAGTCAGTTCCTTTGGGAAGAAATTAGGAGCTGTTTTACGGTTTGTTTTTCTCCACAGGTAAAAATCTCAGAGTTAGGGCTCTGGAGCTGGGGTTGGGGACAATAGCAAACTTCTCTGAGTGACATTCCCACTCTAGGAACTGAGAGTTTGGTGGATGGAGAGCGGGGGAGGACAGCAGCCTGGAGTCCTCTCAGCTTGCCTCTCCTAGCAGCAAAAGACAGTGAAACCACTGTCTTAAGACCCAAGGCAAGAGTGATCTGGGTCCTAGTATTCTCGGCATACCTGATCAAGCTCCACAAGTGGGGGCTGAGTAGAAGAAGGGGCCCCCATCTCTTAACTGCACTTCTCCAGGACTCAGCAATAGGCAGCTCGGGGCAGAATGAGAATTGCTGATGTCCAGATCCTCCTGGGAAGAAAGCTGCTATTCAGATGCTGGAGAGAATTGAGGAGAAGTGACAAATAAAAATTACAGGAGATCATTGTTTTCGAATAAACTTCTGCACTAGGCACCAACAGACCAAACTAAACATCAAAATGGAGTCACTCATGCTAAAGTTCCAAAGCGAAAACTAGGTTGTTATCTGACCTGAGAAATCAGGAGAAAGAGATAACAGCCAATTTCCCAAACAGCCCAATCTAAAATCTTTAACTGGCACAATGATGAAGTTCCCTCTGCTTTAATCCTTACTAAAAAAGGTAGTCTGAAGTAACCTGATGTTAACTAGTTAATTTTCTATTGTTCTGTTTAAAAGTAACCAATACACTGTTCAGACTTCTTAAGCCCTTCTGTCTATAAGACAAACTCTTCTGCTCAACTTACTGGAACACTTATTCTATGAAATGAAATGTTGCCCGATTCTAGAATCGCAAATAAAGCCAACTGGGATCATCAAACTAAACTTGCAATTTTGTCTTTTGACAGAAGGAAGCCCTGCGGTTCTTGGCTGCAGTAGCCTGGACAGGAATTTCCACCTTGCTGACCAGACTTTCTTTCTTACTGAATTTGCATAGATGTTCTTGAATAATGTTCCTGCATTTTCTGCTTACTCTTAGGACGATTTCCAGAGACTTTAAATGACTGGGTTTTGTTTTCTTTAATAGTTTTCACTTGTTTCAGCAAGCAAGGCAGGTCGGCAGAGCTCCTCACACCTTGACGGCAGAAGTTGATCTCCCACTCACTCTCTCACACGAAGGCGTAAGGAAGCACTGTGCTAGAGCTCTATATATGCGATCTCATTTAATCTTCACAACTATAATACAAATATTCTAGATCTTACCTTTTACAGACCTGGAACCTGTGCACCACAATCATCTAGTAATTTGCTCTAAGTAAAAGGGCAAATAGGTGACAGAGATCTGATTCAAACCTAGGTCTAAATACATCCAAAGCCCAGGTTTTCTTGACTAAGCCCCTTTCATCTTTTTTACACAGACATTTTTAAAAATCAGAGCTCATGAGACAGTTCTATCCCTGTGCAGTCTCAATAATTTCTTTAGGTAATACACTATTTTCTTCCACATCTGGATCTTTTATAATAATATTACTTAATAGTATCAATAATAACATTTCAAATTCTATTGTTATATATTACATAATATGTGTTACAATATATAATTACAGGTTGGCGCAAAAGTAATTGCGGTTTTTGCCATTACTTTCAATGACAAAAGCCACAATTACTTTTGCACCAACCTAAAATATTTTGTTTTTAAAATAATATTATCAGAAGTGGTATTCTGTTTGTTCATCCCTTGAGGTACATTCACACGAAGTCCGTGACCAAGAAACTGATCTCTCTAATACTGCTTCCTGCCGGGTACAGTGGCTCATGCCTATAATCCCAACACTTTGGGAGGCCAAGGCAGGAGGATTGCTAGAGCCCAGGAGTTCAAAACCAGCCTGGGCAACATAATGAGACCTTTTCGCTATAAAAATTTAAAAATTAGCCTGGCATGGTGGTGTATACCTATAGTCCCAGCTACTCAGGAAGCTAAGGCAGGAGGATCACTTGAGCCCAGGAAGCTGGGGGTGTACTGAGCTGTGATCCCATTACTGCACTTCACCTGGACAATAGAGCGAGACCCTAGCTCAAAAAAGAATAAATAAATAAATAAATAAATAAATAAATAAATAAATAAAATCTGCTTTCTTAAAGAGTAAGGTAGATTGATGTGCCCTGTGTTTGGGTCTTTTTTTACTACAAACATTAAGATGACATGATCTTTTTTCTCCCCAAATTACCATTGTTTCCCCACCAATAAATGTCTTTCTATGAGATAAAAACACCTAACAGGCAGCTCAAGGATTTGGAAGATGTTTGACTTTTTATAGAATAAAACTTGTAAAAAGGTATCTTCCAGCCTGAGCAATATAGTGAGACCCCCGTCTCTACTAAAAATTTAAAAATTAGCCAGGTGTGGTAGTGCACAGCTATAGTATCAGCTACTCAGATGGCTGAGGCAGGAGGATCACTTGAGCCCAGGAGTTCGAGGCTGCAGTGAGCTAGGACTGCACCACTGCATTCCAGCCAGGGCAACAGAGCAACACCTTGTCCAAAGAAAAAACCTTATCTAGATAATGAAAGTTTTCTATTTGCCTTTGTATACATTTGTGATCTTAATTAAGGCAGGTTTATCATAACATGTGCCTGGAATGTCAGAGCATAGTATAGTCTCCCAATAACATGACTGCCATTTCTCTCTCTCCAAATATTCTCTCTTGTGCTTTCATTTTCTGGTTCATAAATTTCCATATAACCATGCCCTCCAGGAAGATTTCCCTGATCTCCAAGAGTTAACCAAACTGCCATCTGCACTACTGTTCTCTACTATACAGAGTTTTACAGTTTCCATTCTCATCTTCAAAGTAATATGTTGATTTCCCTGTCTGTTTTCCACCAGATTTCTCCACAGAAAGGAAAACCAGTGTCTTAATTGAGTCAGCATCTCCAAGGCACATGATTGGCATAAAATTATCATACATACTGAAGGCCTACTATACCTTCTTGACAAACAATGCTATCCTTCAAATCTTGTAATGCTTTCATTTCTTTAAAATAAAGTATCCCCTCCCATACTATATTGAGTATAAATTTCTATCACCATTAGCTTTAACATTAACTAATCACATATACAAAGCCAATTAAATATAAAATTAAGAAATAATGATACCTCTTTTAAAAAGGACCAGCACTTACCCTAAAGATACTTTGACACACAAAAAAACAGCAGATCACTAGGGAAACTTTAAAAACACAAACACACACACACACACATCCATGCAGCCACAACTGACTAGTCATTAATAAGAAGATTCATTTTAAAAGTGATTCTATGCTTTCAAGTACATTTTATCGTGCAGGAAGGAGCAAATGTTTAAAATAAAAATTAAAAAATAAATTTTAAATTAGCAAGTGTTCATATTGATAAATTTTTTTAAAAATGAGGAAATTAGACAAATAAGGTATATAAAGAAACTTTTCTCTGTAGTTAGTTGCCAAAAGAAAAAATAAAAGACACATCAATTTAGATTTGGAAGTTTACTCTTTAACTTTACTTGGCTCCATTTATCACTGTTAGAAAAAAAATCGTTTTGTCAGTTTTTACCACCTTAAAAATCAGATTTGTCAGTAACAAAGTCTCTTGCTTATTTCTGACATTGTGCTAATGCTAAGTGTGAGAGGAAAATATAGCTACTGAAGGCAGAACCCCCAAAATTACAAGAATCATTGAGGGGAACTGTGAACACATGGTAAATAATATAGTTACATGTTATATTTAAACAAAGTTTAAGGAATGCACTCGGGTGAGATTATTTGCTCTAAGTGGCTCTTTCTGACACAACAGAGGCCCACACACTTGTGTGAGTTCTGTTGCACTTGGTAACCTCAGTTAGAACCTGCAAACAGGAAAGACCCTAAGTCCCACATTCAGAAAGGATGCTTGTTTTTGGAGATCTTTAATCTCAACTGTCAGCGCCTGACTGAAATAAACAAAACACCTTTGCTAAGGAAACAAATGTGTTAAAGGGATTTTACTAGATTAATCGAAACAAATTAAAATGCCTTTGTTGATAGAAAATGACAGGACTGAAGAACAGCATCACGTGACTGCTGCTCAAGTGACAAAGGCACTGAACAGCTATTTTAGGTTTGCCATAGTGTGCTCAATAGCTGTTTAAAGAATGCAATAAATGTACTTACCAAATATTTCCCCTCCACTAGCATATTCTGTCACCAGATAAATCATCCGTTCTGTCTCCATAACCTGGTGCAAAGGCAGGAAAGTGACAGACAGTGACACAAATGACAGGCTGATACAGGAAGAGAAACTAATGACTCCTCTTTTCTCATTTGAAATATTAATAACCACTATAGATTAAAGAAAATTTAAAACATTTTTGGGGAAACAAATATAAATGTTATTAAGAAGAAAGGGAAAATTAGATATTCCTCCAAGTTCTTAAAAGTAGGAAACATTTATTGCTTGAGAGAGATAGTCTTTTTGATGTTCCATGACGTCTCTGCAATCTCTTAAGCTCCATAAAACTGAGAGGCAAAGAAGTTGTCAAGAACCAAAACTTAAACTTCAGATTCAACATCAATCATCTGAAGCACAAAAATACCCCATCAAATAAAAAAAAAAAAAAACTAAAGCAAAAAAAAGCCTTTGGGGAAAATAATGGGAATCACATAAGAACACCACAGAAATCACATATGTCTTTCATTTTTTTATAGAAATGACAACTTTCCTTTCCACTGCCCATTTATTTGAAAAAAAGAGAACAGTACTTTAAAATACTCAACCTTTTAAAGTAACGTAAGTGATTTGTGTTTTGTCTTGGTCCCTTTGTTGTTCCTTTTTAAAATTCATTGTAGTATGTTGTCAGTCCTTTCTTCATTTTTACGTTTTCCATCAAACATTTTTAAAAGTAATAATGATTACATACACTCATTATAAAACAAAAGACCAAAGGCTTTCCTCTTCCCAATCTCCTCCATCTCAATCCCCAGAGGAACACTGTTCACTGCTTATTGTATATCTTTCTAGAACAGTGCTGTCCAATAGAAATATAATATGAACTGCATATATTATTTTAACTTTTCTAGTAGCCACACTTAAAAAGGAAAAAGGAAAAGGTGAAGATAACTCTAATAATATTTTTTATTTACCCCAATATATCCAAAATACTATCATTTCAACAATTCTTTTTAAAATTATTTTTAGTTTTACACTTAATTAAAACTAAATACAATTAAAAATTCAGTTCTGGCCAGGCGCAGTGGCTCACGCCCGTAATCCTAGCACTTTGGGAGGCCGAGGTGGGTGGATCACTTGAGATTAGGAGTTCAAGACCAGCCTGGCCAACATAGTGAAACCCTGTTTCTACTAAAAATACAAAAATTAGCTGGGTGTGGTGGCGCATGTCTGTGATCCCAGCTACTTGGGAGGCTGAGACAGGAGAATCACTTGAACCCAGGAGATGGAGGCTGCAGTGAGCAGAGATCATGCCACTGCACTCCAGCCTGGGCAACAGAGTGAGACTTCGTCTCAAAAATAAATAAATAAATAAATAAAATTTTAAAAACCCAGCTGCCAGAAAGCAAAATTAAAGCTTGAAAGAAGGCACTGCTCAAAGCTAGCACTGGACCTATGGAAATTCTCATAGGCTAATCTTGGGTAAGACAGGCAAATTTGCAGAATTCAGTTACAAGGGTAATAGCTACAAGTCAACCTCTTGAGAAAGGTCAGCCTAAGCCCTACAATTATTTAAAGATGATTTATTTTAAAAGGTAAGGTCAAGAAATTTATTCAGCCCATCAGGATAGGAAGGAAGCCGAGGTTAGACACCTGTGAGCTCACAGATACAGCTCTTCAGGCAACACCAGGAAGCTTTCATAAGTTTGCTTGTGGGGCAGAACGTAGGCATTGTTCAACATAATTTAGGTTGATAAATTTCAACAGGTCTGCTCCTGTTGACCTAATTTCATTATGTGAGCAACTGATGCCAGGGAAGAGCTCTAATGCTGTAGTTTTAACCACACATATTAACATCACAACATATTTTCTTTTCCATAAAACTAAGAGGCTATGAAAGCTTGCCCATAGAGCCTTGGGTATACTTTCTCCACTCTTACACATGGTCCTATGTCTGGGCCAGTAATCATTTACTGCAGACTAACAGCAGCAAAATAACCAAGTGGGTGGCCACGTCCTTCAGAACTAAGAGATGGCTGTTCTGGCAGAAAGCAGCAAGTAGAGTTGGGCCTATGCAGAGGCAAAGTTCTCGGCTGCCAACACATTGCAATTTGAGAAGCATCCCGAAGCCCCACCTCTCCCAAAATATCTCTTTCACCAGCCTGCTAAGGCAAGGTCCTCTCCTCCTATCCCGCTTGAAATTCCAGCCATCAGATTTACTGCTTTTATAGTTAGGCTACGGAATCATTTTGATGATGGCATGAAATATGCATGTTTCTTGGGAAGACCAAAAAAAAAAAAAAAACTAAAATAGAAATCTCTCCTATTGGAGAGACCTGGTCACTTGATCTGGTCTCTTGATTATCAAAATAATTACTACCTTGGAAAACTAAGTCTACGATCCTATTAGAATAGAAAAGAGGTAGGTTTTGATTGATCCAAGAAGCAATCCTTTACCATAACAATTTATAACATGATCACAGAAACTAGTATTCAAATAATGCTGTTAAAAAAAATGTTATATTCATCTCTAACTTTTCACCTCTCTAAATTCTCTACTTTTTGGGTTTCCCATCCTGTTTTAGAACTCTGAACTAAATAAAATAAATTCTCATCATCTTCTGAATTAATATTTTGTGTAGTTCCTGCTAAGAATGGCATTAAATTTTAAAGAACAAATTAAAAAGACCTACCTGGGTAAGGAAAACTTACTAGTACATGGCCAGGGGAAACTTGAGGATACTAAGTGCTGAGTGGGTAAACAGAAGGGTAGGAAAGATAGCAGGATTAACATAGAAACAAAAAAAGTCACAGATGTTCACCCACCCACATTTCTTCAAAGGGAGCCACACATACAACATTCTGGGTTCTCTGCAGCTATCTGCTATACACTAATGATCCTACCTGGTAGAGCCTGATGATATGGGGGTGGCAAAGCATCTTCATAATTTGAACTTCCCGGAAAATCTTCTTCAAGTTTTCTTCATCCAGCTGGGTCTTATCTATGATCTTGATAGCAACCTGACAATAATAGAGGGAAAAAATTTACTCTGATGCATTATTAAAAGCAGTTTACTAAGAAAAATTAGGTTCACTTTAAAACATTACGTTCCATAAAATATAAGCTGCCAGTATTCTGTTTACAGAATGTCAATGAGGAAAATCAATTTACTCTTTTTAAAAAGATAGGAAATGGATTCCTAGTAAGTTGGTCTCAAAGAACAGACTCCAAAAGCTAATGGGTCTTCTGCCTTTTCTTCAATTGCTTATATGGTAAAATCCTATGAAAAAATACTTTATTACTCCATAGGTGTCGTTACGGTCTGGGTCAAATCATGTTTCAGTGCAGAGTGGTATATAGGGCCTCTCATTAAGACAAGAAGCTTTAAATAAAATAAAAAATTTTTAAAAAGGCAAGAAGCTTGTATCATAAGTACATGGTGTCTTACTAAGGCTCTATGAGAACTTTCACAGGGGCTTTACACATCTCAACAGGTGCTTGTAGAACTCAATAATAATAATAGTAGTAGCAGTGATGGTGGTGGCAGCAGCAGTAGCAGCAGCTACCATATACGAAATGTTTACTATGGGCCAGGCATAACTCTTAGTGCTTTGGAAGTACTAACTCATTTAAACCTCCTAACACCCACATTATCATTAACCTTGTTTTAGAAATAGAGAAACTGAGGCAAACAGAGATTAAGTAATTAACTCAAGATTAAGTAATTTACACCTAGTATGTGGCAGGTGCAGGACTGAAGCCTAGGTAGCTTGGCTTTAGAATCAAATTCTTAATAAGAATGTTATAAGAATCTGAAGATCTTTCTTTAGCATACATGCACTGCATCATAAAACATATCTTTCCAATGTGCCCCCTTTTAATAAGATACTCATCAGCAAATACATTTTAATGAAGAATGAACGATGAAAGACTTTAAAAAATTTACTAAATCTAAACTTCCTCAGTGAAATACTTAAAATATTTGTGTTGCTCCAAAATATGTCTATAACTCAGTTTCAATTACCTAATCGGTACGGAAGCAATACTGGTTAGATGAAGAGCCTAGACTAGTCAAACTCTAGTCCTCTCCAAATCTTAACATTCTAAGATTCTATGCACCAGAGAGGTAAAGGGAACATATACAGTACTTACTGAGGATAAAAACAGGAAAACAAAATTTCAAAAGTAAAAATGTTTAGCTCACAGAAATTAAGACTGTTGGGAGCCATACGTGGCAGATTATTCAGATGTATAAATGGCTGGCATAAAAGTAACTTTATCTGAAGCTGTTTCAGGTGTTAAAATGAGGACCCGTGGGAGAAAGGCACAGGGAGATAAATTTCAGCTGTACACAAAGAGCATTCAAGCCATGCCTAATGAGGGAGTCTGATGAAAGGAGCTGGGTGTGGCTGGAGATATAAGGATTAATCAGACACAGCCTAAACTTCAAGGAGATCACAGTCTAAAAAGGAAAAAAGATGTGTGGAACTGAAAACAATGCAGCATTGGAAGTACAATTAATGGAGCTAAGTACCAGTTATAATATCAGACAGAGGATGGTGAATGACCTTCACCTATAGGAGAAGAGGTAGAAAAAGTCTGGGAAAGACTTCACAAAGAAAGCAGAATTTCACTACAGAGAGAACTGGGATAGGCAGAGAAGAAGGTAGAGAATTTGATGAGGATCTCACCAGCTGCTTGGTTTCCTATAAGAAGTCTTGGATCTTATAATCCTTGACCACCTGCATTTCTCCTTCTCCTCATTACTGCACCAGATCACATACAAGACCTTAACTCCACAACTGGTCTAGCATCTGCTCCTGCTTCTCTCAGGACAGCTCCCAAAACAACAACAAAAAAAATCATGGTACACAATGTCTCTTCCTACAACAAATAGCTTGGTCTTAATAGTCACTATTAATAAAACCTTACATATGAATGGCACCTTGTAGTGTACAGAATGCTTTCATAAATGTAACAAGCTTAGAAACTTGCAGATATATCCCCATAGCAGAGCTGACAAACAGCTGTAATCCCAGCACTTTGGGAGGCCAAGACGGGCAGATTGATTGAGTCCAGGAGTTCAAGACCAGCATGGGCAACATGGTGAAACCCCATCTCTACTAAAAAACTTTTTAAAAATTAGGCAAGCATGGTAGCATGTGTCTGTAGTCCTAGGCACCTTGTAGTGTACAGAATGCTTTCTTAAATGTAACAAGCTTAGAAACTTGCAGATATATCCCCATAGCAGAGCTGACAAACAGCTGTAATCCCAGCACTTTGGGAGGCCAAGACGGGCAGACTGATTGAGTCCAGGAGTTCAAGACCAGCATGGGCAACATGGTGAAACCCCATCTCTACTAAAAAACTTTTTAAAAATTAGGCAAGCATGGTAGCATGTGTCTGTAGTCCTAGCTACTCAGAAGGCTGAGGTGGAAAGACACTTTGATCCCAGGAGCTGAAGCTGCAGTGAGCTATGATCGTGCCAGCAACAGAATGAGACCCTGTCTCAAAAGAAAAAAAAAGAACTTCCAAACAAGGGTGTTGGAAATGGGTTACAAGCAATAATGGATCACCTCCAATCTCAACTTTCTGTGCATGCCATGATGTGCAAAAGGTGGGAAGAACTGTTAGGATTTATTTATCTTAATAACAGAGGGCATCAACTGTCTAAGGCCTGTGCCTGAAATCTTCCACCTCTGCCCACCCCCTACTAATTGATGGCATGTACAATATAACTCAGGAAAGGTGGGTGGCCTTCAGGTTAACTTAAAAAATTTGTGCATTCTTTCACCTCCAAGAGATCACAGGGAGTCATACAGTGGGACCTCCCTGATTCACAAGGCACTCACTCTAAATTTCATTTGCATTCTGAAGCAATACGACCTTCATAATGGTAAACAGAGATTGTGTGGCTCCCAGTCAGCCACACAATCCGTGGGTAAATAACAATAGAGTGACTTAAATGCATTTCTGACTTACCATATTTTCAATTTATAATGGGTTTATTGGGACGTAACCCATCATAAGTCAAGAAATATCTGTACTAGCAATAATGCCTTTTGTTGGCTATAATTAACAATAATTTATTACATATTTCAAAATGGCTGAAGGAGATTTGAAATGTCACCAACAGAAAGAAATGATAAATGTTTGGGGTAATGGATATCCTAATTACCCTGATTTGATCATTACATGTTGTATCCATGTAGCAAAATATCAAATGTACTCCATAAATATGTACAATAATAAATAAATACATACATACATGAATTTTACAAAGAAACGTACTTCATCTTTTCAGGAAAAATTGCACTGAATATAATCTGTTCTTAGAAGGCACGTACAAAGAAGTTTTAATAGATTAAAACATCAAACTCCTGTCTACTCTTCAGTGAGAGTTCAGATTCCAGAAGACACTGAAAAGTGAAGTTTTGGGCCAGGCACGGTGGTTCACGCCTATAATTCCAGCACTTGGGGAGTTCAAGGCAGGAGGATGGCTTGAGGCCAGGAGTTCAAGACCAGCCTGGGCAACAAAGTGAGACCTCATCTCTACAAAAAATGAAAAAAAATTAGCCAGGTGTGGTAGTGTGTGCCTGTAGTCCCAGTTACTCAGGAGGCTGAGGCAGAAGGATTGCATGAGCCTAGGCGATCACTTGAGCCTAGCAAGGGTGAAGTGAACCATGATCATGCCACTGCACTGCAGTCTGTGTAACAGAATGAGACCCTTTCTCCAAAACAAAAAACAAAACAAAACAAAAAAACAGAAGTGAAGCTTTACTTAGCAGTTGAATACAGCGTTGAAAGCAAGGACTCTGAAGTCAAGCTACTTAGATTCAAAATCTTGGAACTATCCCTTAATATATAACCTAGAACAGGTTATTTGATTTTCCAATGGCTCCCTTTCTGTAAAACGCGGGCAACAATGGAACCTACTTTAAAGTGATTTTGGGGATTAACAAAGCTAATACATGCAATCTGATTAATATAACGTCTGGCACAGTAAACAGGCAATATATGTTAATTACAGGTACTGCTGTTGTTATTTTATTTTCTTCTGGAATCAAGCCTTCAACTTTAGGCATTCCTTGGCAAGGATTAGATTTGCTTCACTAAGCAACATAATCCTGGATCTGAAACACATCAATTCCTTATTCAAGGGACAAATTGAGGGACCAAGAAGCAAAATAGCTAACAATTTGTGGGCAGCATTCAGAACCAACTGGCTGCCGCCAGCTGATGTGGGAAGAACACGGAAAGAACAGGGCTGGAAAAAAAATAAATGCATTCCATTCAGGAAAGTCACAGTGAGCCATAGGATGGAACCCACAGCAAGAATTGACCCTGAGGGCTGTGCCAGAGAGACAGTGGTCTACTTCTTCACAGCAGGCCAGGCTCCCCTTGCCAACCCTACCTACTAGCTAACACCTGAGAGGAGGGAACTTACTGCTGCTTGGCAATGGCATAACTGCCTGATAAGACCACTTAACAGGGAAAAGAACTCAGCTCCTACCTTAGCTGCAAACTGGAAAGTGGGAGTTTTCTATAAAGCAGAAAAATAAAGTTGGAACAGAGAAACTGGCAAGTCAGATAGCAGGTGGCTGGCACACAGGTATGATTATTTTGAGAATATCTAAACAGATAAATATGAGTTTCACAGCTACAGATTACTGAAGGCTATATAATAAAGGTTTTGGTGTAAAGTACACACCAGTTGCTTGAAAAATTGAATGTGTCCACAACAAAGGCAAATCAATAGGTAAAAAAAGATAAACTCTCAAAGAATGTTTTTATATTGGGGTTGAAAATCTATGAATCTCCTAATTGTACTTACATATGAAAATTATAACAAAGAAGAAAACTTCCAACATGTTACCAAGAGACCATATATTTCCTAAGTTTGCCTGTTCTACACAGAATTCTTTTATCTTCCAAAGAGCATGATTTTTTAAATTGACATTCTAATATTAATTAAACATGACACTGTATCAAGTATGCTACTAAAGAGATACAGATTGTGAGAGTCCTTAATTTCCCTACTCAAGACATTCCCATTCAACAAATTCTTCTTTTTCAATTGGCATGTGGTAGGAAAAAAATTAAATTTAGATCATGACAAATTTAAAGTCATAGTTCTTTATTATTCATTCTATAAGAGGAAAAATTACTATTTCCCCCTTTTAGTTCTCACTTCTAAAAAACACAGTTCTTTTTAACTCAACTCACTTTTGTAAGCACAATAATGTTCATAGTGAATGAAGCTGAAAAAAATAGTGGTTTCTTCACAACAGGCAATAATTCACTTGCATATTCTGACACCATATTTGCAAGCAAGATAAGGCAACAGAGTAAAAGACAATCAACTAAGGGACAGCTCAGCATTAAGATCAAAACAAACCACCCTTCCCCATCAGAAATAAATGCCCTATAGTAGATAGTACAGACTCAGGGATATGCCAGGACAAATGGACAGTTCAAGAAAGAACTACGTAGGAGGGAAACGCAAAGATCACAAGGGCTCAAATTCTTCCAAAACAAGAAAGAGCATCTCCTTATACTGGTATGCAGATGAACATACAGTAATTTCAAAGAATATAGTAAGCAGACTGCATGCTTTTTAGAAGGAAACAGAAAACATTACAGTTTGAAGAAAAGCTAATTTTTTTAAAAATTTGTTTTAAGGAAAGAGCTCTATTTGTCTTAGAAATGTCTTTAAAATTTAGGCAGATATCAAATATTTTGTCATTGTAAGCTTTTTTCAATGGGGTTATGTTTTTATACTAACTTCTGTAGCAAAACTTTTATTCTCTATTTTTATGACAAAGCTTATCTACTCTAGAACATTCTCAGCTCAGCTCTACAACTATTTTATGATCTAGATCTGTACAGTGTAATACAGTAGGCACCAGCCACATGTAACTATCCAGACTGATGCACTATAAATGTAAAATATATACCAGATTTCAAAGACAGTAATATAAAAAAGAATTAAACTATCTCCCTGATACATTTTTATATTGATTACATGTGGAAATTATAATATTTTAGATGTATTAGGCTAAACAAAAGATATTAAAACTAATTTCACCTCTTTTTTAATATGATTATTTAAAAATTGTAAATAATATATGTGCCCTCTTTCTGTTGGACAGCACTGATCTAGATAATGCCAATAGGCTACATAATTAATCTACCAGTTAAAGGAGGTATTCCTTGAAAATGACTTCTGAAATCATTGACTTGATATTGAGAATTGCCAACTGTCTATCTCACAGAAACTTGGCCCAAGTTACAAGGCTCTCAATGCTCAAACATTGCCTTGGGAGAAAATCTCAAATAAGGTCTCAAAAGTTATATTCTAGGAGCTCAATTTAATTCAATTTTTAAAATGTCTATTGAGCAACTGACTGGTTTACTGCACTGCCCTTGTGTGCAGCCATTCCCAGGAGGGGTTCTCTCAGAGAATTCAGTCTTACAGCCTTAAGATAGCAGTTCCCAAACTGTTTGGTCTCAGGACTCCTTCTCTTAAAAGTTAGGAGAACCTTCAAAGAAGTTTTGATTATGTGAGTAATATCTTTCAATATTTGCTTAGAAATCAAATTAAAACTCAGAAATTAAGACAAAAATTTAAAAGACACGTGTATACAACCACACATCCCCTTGGTCATCAGAGCAATTGCAGCATCATACATAGCATAGTCTCTGGAAATCTCTATTTTATAATTGTGAGAGAGTATGAATGAAAAGTGAAAATAATGTTGCGGCATTTCTACAAAAATGGTTTTGACCTAGGGGACCCACTGAAACAGTATTGAAGACTATGAGGTCCCTGAATCAAACTCTGAGAACAACTGCCCTTAAAGCATCACTGTATGTAATGAATTGACCTCTCTTCAATGCATCTAGAATAGTACCATGTTTGGGAGAACTGAGAAAATAGTCACTCAATTTTCTTTTTCTATAGGGCATAATGCTTTCACAGGACCCAGTGAAGAATAGCTGGCTAGAAAGGAACTTAAGTACCTTTGGAATCAGCCTTAATGAAAAAACATTTTTATTTAAAATTTACTAGAAAATAGAATTGTCAACAGAAAACAAATTTAAAAGAACCCCAAACCAACACAAGCTAGACTCTTGAATACAACCTGTTACACATTAAATGGCCATGATTAATAATGTGCCACATGACCAAGGTCAGGATGTAGGCTGGCCACATTCTTGGGAAGATCCTAACGTCTGCACTGTTACCCAGGCTGGAGTGCAGTGACACGACCATAGCTCGCTGCAGCCTCAACCTTCTAGGCTGAAGCCATCCTCTCACCTCAGCCTTCTGAGTAGCTGGGACTACAGGGACACACCACCACACCTGGATAATATATATTTTTTAATTTTCTGTAGCGACAGGGTCTCACTATGTTGCCCAGGCTGGTCTCAACGGATTCTCCCACCTCAGCCTCCTAAAGCGCTGGGGTTACAGCCAAGAGCCACCACACCTGGCTTCCAATTTTTTAATTGAAGTCTATATTTCAGCTTGAAACAATTAGTCAAATCAAGTACTAAGGGGCAAAACAGGGATGTATATTTGGAAAGAACAGGTTATTTTATTCATTATACACACCAATCACAACTGTTTCTGGGAAAATATGCAGCTAGCTGTCAAGCCTAAGGAATGGCTGGGATGCCAACTGAAGACACAAGGACTCTACATGGTCAGGCAGCTTTCAATAAACTCCACAGAAAGTAGTTAACAACTATAATTTAAAATGTATAGCACACCAGGCACAGTGGCTCATGCCTCTAATCCCAGCACTTTGGGAGGCCGAGGTAGGCAAATCACTTGAAGTCAGGAGCTCGAGACCAGCCTGGCCAACATGGTGAAACCCCACCTCTACCAAAAATACAAAAATTAGCCAGGCGTGGTGGTGGGCACCTGTAATCCCAGCTACTTGGGAGGCTGAGGCAGGGAGAATCGCTTGAACCCAGGAGGCGGAGGTTGCAGTGAGCCGAGATGGCGCCGCTGCACTCCAGCCTGGGCAACAAGAGCGAAACTCCATCTCAAAAATAATAATAATAATAATAATAATAATAACAATAATAATAAAATACAATAAAATGTATAGTGCTTTTTAGGTGAGTGGTTGAACTTTTATTTTTCTGCCCTCTAGGCTGTACTGAATGGTGACTGTAAAATAGTTCATGCATTTCCAATGTCTGGATAGAGAACAGAAAGTTTACTGAAAGTGGGAAAGTAAGTTGGAAAATGGTATACTGTGCAAAATTAGTAAATCGTATCTGAAGCAAAGGAAATTTTCTGTGATTACTTGAAATTCAAGACATAGAAGAGAAATTTTTAAAGACAAAAAGAAAATGACTTCTCAGTTCCAGTAATTCCCATCTGGTTGACATTTACCCTCTCAGAAAACAGAAGCCTATGAGTGTCTCCAATATTATGAGCAACTCTCTCAGGCATACTGACATGATTGTTATTGTTGCAAAGTGCCAACAATGTTTTATAGTTAAATCAACTCTTGTCCTACAGGTTTATCATTTAAATTTATTCAACAAAATTTTTTTTTTTTTTTAAAGAGTGGAGGAAAAGACAGAGTTGACAATAAAAATGAAGGTCAGTCAGGATTATTTACAAAATATAGATATTCAATTTTCTATTTTCAGGTGTTTATTTCAGATTGACCAAATTGCAGAAGTTTAAGAGGGAGATATTCAGAATGGGATTGATGGCTTAATTTTAAGGTTAAGGAGCTGTTGAAAAGGATGCCTCAAAGCCCTAAAAAAAAGAGAGGGAAGAGGCCAGGTGCAGGGCTCACACCTGTAATCCTAGCACTTTGGGAGGCTGAGGCGGGCAGATCACTTGAAGTCAGGAGTTCAAGACCAGCCTGTCTAACATGGTGAAAACCTGTCTCTACTAAAATATATATATATACATATATATATATAAATTAGCCAAACATGGTGGTGCATGCCTGTGGTCCCAGCTACTTGGGAGGCTAAGGCAGGAGAATCGCCTGAACCTGGGAGGTGGAGGTTGCAGTGAGCCAAGATGACACCACTACATTCCAGCCTGGGTGACAGAGCAAGACTCCGTCTCAAAAAAAAAAAGAAGAAGAAGGAAGAGCAGGAAAGAAGGAGAAGGGCAGAAAGAGAATGCAGGACAAACAGGAAACACTCTGAATAGAGAGAAAGGATTGGGCAGAAAAGTATTAGGGATCTGGGGAAGAAAAGGGCAAAAGCTAAGTGGTTTAACAAGGCAGTTCTAATAGTTTAAAATGGCAACCAAAGAACACCGTCTAAGAAAGTGGCATAATGACAAAATAGGCCGGCCTGGTGGCTCATGCTGTAATCCCAGGAGTTCAAGACCAGCCTGGGCAACACAGCAAGATCCCCATCTCTACAAAAAACTTTTTTAAAAATTATCCAGCCATGATGGCATATGCCTGTAGTCCTAATACTCAGGAGACTGAGGTGGGAAGATCGTTTGAGTCCAAGAGCTCAAGGCTATAGTGGGCTGTGATCACGCCACTGCACTCCAGCCTGGGCGAGAGGGAGACCCCGTTTCAAAAAATAAAACAATAAAAATAATAAGAATAACAATACAGGTTGAATATCCCTTATCCAAAACGTTATGTTTCATATACACCTTATACACATAGCTTGAAGGTAATTTTACACAATATTTTAAATAATCTTGTGCATTAAAAAAAAGTTTGTATTAAGTACTTATGCGTAGAATTTTCCACATTGGGTCATGTTGGCACTCAAAGAGTTTAAGATTTGGGGACATTTTGTGTTTTTGAATTAGGGGTGTTCAACCTATAACTGTTACAGAAATATTTTGAAATTTTTAAAAAAGTAGTTATTTCCAAAGAAAAATGTAAAAGTTATGGTGGGAAATTAAACTATAAAAAATGAAATTTTGCACTTTGGGAGGCTGAGGTGGGCGGATTGTCTGGGGTCAGGACTTTGAGATCAGTCTGACCAATATGGTGAAACCCCATCTCTACTAAAAATACAAAAAAAAAATTAGCCAAGCATGGTGGCGTGGGCCTGTAGCCCCAGCTACTTGGGAGGCTGAGGCAGGGGAATTGCTTGAACCAGGAAGGTGGAGATTGCAGTGAGTCAAGATCATACCACTGCACTCCAGCCTGGGTGACAGAGCAAGACTCTGTCTCAAAAAAAAAAAAAAAAAGAAAAAAGAAAAAGAAAAGAAAAAAAGAAATTTTCGTCCCAGGACAGAAAGACGGGAAATAACTTGGCAATATGGCCTAAAATACAAGGTTGTAAGGAGACAAAAAGCTGAATAAATTTCAAGATGAATTTTCTTAATGAGTACATGCTACTCTTTCCTGGAATGCCAACTCACAGGTAAAAATAACACAGACTCACAGAAGGATTGTACTCTTCCCAAGAACAGCATTTGTCAAGAAGCCTGTGTACTGTTAAGCACATTTAGATGTAGAACCTAGAACGCTCAAAGACTTAAAGCTCCAGCTGAAAAGAGAGTTGAACTCAACTGCCATAACATAATTTTCTTAAACTTCCCCTATGGAGATTTATTATATTGGGTATCTTGCTAACCTTACAATGGTAGTGCTGTTCCTGTTGAACAAAATCAGCAACAGTTCATATTTTAAATTGTTTTAAATTATATCAATATGCCCCCAAGAACTAATAACATAGTCTGCGTGAAGGAGCAGAAGCTGAGTGAACTAAGGAAACAGAAAACAGTTGAAAAACTATCCTAAACCCTCATCTCTTGACATCTCCCAATTATCTGACAACGAAGACTAAGGAAAAACAGGAAGCAATATCCATTTTCAGACTGCACTTCATCCTCCTATTTCTGAAAGTCTCACTTGTAATGTATCCTCAGATGTCAGTAGTGTGCTCATTGTTTGTCAAGAGGTGCATCGTTGTGAAATCATGCATTTCTAGTCTGGATGTTTATGATACCAGACTATCTTCCCTGAGCAGCCTGGAGTAAGAAGCCAGCCTCCCTGTGCCCATCAGGAACATGGCACCAACTACCTTCCGAGGCGTTTTCCTAAGGACAGGTGCACACTACCAGAGCTGACAGATAATGCCCCTCTGGGATTCCTTCAAAATGGAATGTTTTGTGTGATGGCTTGTGCATTTATTCCAGTTTCAATGAGTTCCTTATATTTAGTAATCATCACATTTTCAAGTCAAACAAATGTTATTTCCATAATGAATGTTTGCATTTCATGTGATGAATAGTGTAATTTAAGTAACTTAATCCCTGGAAGTTTAATAGTAAACATTAATTAATTCTTAAATTTCTGGGGTTTTTTGTTTTTGTTTTTTGAGATGGAGTCTTGCTCTGTCTCCCAGGCTGGAGTACAGTGGCGCCATCTCGGCTCACTGCAACCTCCACCTCCTGGGTTGAGGCAATTCTCCTGCCTCAGCCTCCCAAGTAGCTGGGACTACAGGCACGCGCCAGCATGCCCAGCTAATTTTTTGTATTTTTAGTAGAGATAGGGTTTCACCATGCTGGCCAGGCTGGTCTCAAACTCCTAACCTTGTGATCCACACACCTTGGCCTCCCAAAGGGCTGGGATTACAGGCGTGAGCCACCATGCCCGGCCAAATTTCTGATATTTATTTTAAAGGTGGTAAGTGGACAACTGATAAACAACACTGCCATAGAAAAAACTGAGAATGGTTCCACTGAAATATAAAATTGTTATATGGGTTAGACATAGCCACAATAGATGTCAAAAGACAGCTACATGAAGTATATGCTTAATATAACAGAGTTAACATTTAACAAGATTGTTTGTGTTTTCCTGTAGGAGGATTACAGACATCCTAAATACTGACCTTCTCTGATGGTCCTAAATTTGCATTACAGTACAAGTGTAGAATTTCAAAAAGATACTAAGGTAGAAGCAAGGATTTTATGTAAAGGAAATTGTCGTAACTGTGTATCAATTCATTAAAGTATTGAGTATAGTTAATAACATTGAGGGTTTTTTTAAATCATTAAAAGCATCCACAATTTAAGTAAAACCAAACTATTATACTATTAGACCCTCTTTTATGTCTTATGACAATACTACTTTTAAGCCAATTAACATGACCCCTAATTCATTGACAATGAGACCCAAAAGAATCTCCAGATATCAGAAATAGTTTCATTTAAGATAGACAGACAGCCGGCGCGGTGGCTCATGCCTGTAATCCCAGCACTTTGGGTGGCCAAGGCGGGTGGATCACAAGGTCAGGAGATTGAGACCATCCTGGCTAACACGGTGAAACCTCGTCTCTACTAAAAATACAAAAAATTAGCTGGGCGTGGTGGCGGGCGCCTGTAGTCCCAGCTACTCGGGAGGATGAGGCAGGAGAATGGAGTGAACCCAGGAGGCAGAGCTTGCAGTGAGCTGAGATGGCACCACTGCACTCCAGCCTGGGAGACAGAGCAAGACTCCGTCTCAAAAAAAAAAAAGACATATTTGCATAAATATTGTTCTAGGAAAATAAGAGACCATAAGCAACACATCCCCACCAAAAAATCATAAGGAATGAGATTTATGAGATGAGAAAATGAAAATGTAGAGAGCTAGAAGGAAGTAAAATGTTAATTGATAATAATGTCATACTAAAACTAATTACCCTCCATATTTTAAAGTCTTTGTGCAACTTTCCTGAGGTCTCTGGGTCACAGGTTTCTTGACAGATCAAATTGGCATTTTTTGAAACTAAGAGACCAAGTTGGCATTTTTTGAAAATAAGTAAAAAAAAAAAAATCCCTTCAATGAATTAAATGTACTTTTCTGGGTAGAAAACAGCACAGAATAAGGAGCTCAGTGTGTAGGAAGGATATAAAAATGATCATACACAGCAGTAGAAACTTTTTCCCTCTGAACAAAATCACACACAAACCCTAATACATTAAGACAGAAAAAAGAGTATCCATCCTGGTTATAGACAAAACTTTTTAGAAGCCTAGGGCTCTGCAGAACAGTTTGGAAATCACTGTGACAGCAAAAAGAGGAATGGAGTGGGTGCTGAGATTGAGAGTTCAATTTCCAGCTGTACCTCTAAGATATGTTTGTGACCTTGGGAAAATCACTTTACCCCTCTAATCCTCAATGTTTTCATCTATTACATGACTTGAAAGCAGAGGTATCAGCTGGGCACAGTGGCTCACACCTGCAATCCCAGCACTTTGGAAGGCCAAGGTGAGATGATCGCTTAAGCCCAGGAGCTTCAGACCAGCCTAGGCAACATAGTGGAATCCTGTCTCTACAAAAAAAATTTCAGATTGGTTGGGCATGTTAGCATGTGCCTGTGGTCCCAGCATTTTGGGAGGCTGGGGCAGAAGAATTGCTTGAGCTCCAGAGGTCAAGGCTGCAGTAAGTTGTGATCAAGCCACTACACTCCTAGCCTGGGTGACAGAGTGAGACCCTGACTATAAAAAAGAAATAAACAGAGTTATCAAGATAAGGTTCTCACTGTACCAATTCCTAACTCGAACTCTGGGAGACTTGGGTTTTGACGTTTTTAAGTTTTTAAATTGACATTTAAGTCCTAAGGGTTCATTCACATAAATCGGAATCACTACTGGTCATATAACTCTCAATCTTGGATAGTTAAAGTAATCAAGCCATTTAGTTTTAGTTATTATTTATTTTATTTTCTCTTATCTGTTTATTATTTACTTATTTTTGTAAAGATGAGGTCTCACTATAGTCCAGGCTGCTCTTAAACTCCTGGGCTCAGGCAATCCTCCTGCCTCAGCCTCCCAAAGTGCTAGGATAACAGGCACGAGCCACCATGCCCGGCTGTACTTGTTATTTCTTTTAGAGACAGGGTCTTGCTCCGTTGACCATGCTGGAGTGCAATGATGTGATAATAGCTCACTGTAGCCTCAAACTCCTGGCCTCAAGCGATCTTCCGCCTCAGTCTCCTGAGTAGTTAGGACTACAGGCGCGTACTACCATGCCCAGCTAAATTAATTTTTTTTAAGAGAAGGGGTCTTGCTCTTTTGCCCAAGCTAATCTGGAACTCCTGGCCTCAAGCAATCCTCCCACCTCAGGCTCCCAAAGCATTGGGGTTACAGGCATAAGTCACCACACCCAGCCCTAAGTCATCTAGTTTTACAGTGCTATATAATGTAGGACCATATGATAATAAGCAGAAAAATGCATTTACCACATTTGAGATAACCTTGGTGAATAAGTGTTTCTTTCCTCAATTAAATACATTAAACTAAAGCATAACACCACTGTTTGCCCAGAAAAGCCTTGGCATTTGCTAATATTTTCACTATTGGTAAAGTCAATGTTTCCCACTGTTAAAACTAAGAACACTAAATAATAATATTGACATTAATATCCATCCCACTTACAGAACAAACAATGGCAGACTAAATTAAATGGAATGTGAAGCGGGCAACAAGTAGGTCAAATTAATTAAACTGTAAATTACAACCACACCAGAAAGACATGAACACAGAAACCAAGAATCTGAGTCTAAGAAATGTTGCATAATCCAATGTCAGCCAAATTTGACGATGTTTCCATTATCAAATTTCTCACTTAGAAATGAGAAAGTCAGAGTCAATTTTAGTTTGTTTTATATTTTTTGTTTTAGACTAGTTAATTCCAATATATTAAACATAAGCATAGTAAGAATAGGTAAAACATACTGAGCACCTAATATGTGCCAAGGTACTAAATTTTTTTGTTACTTTTTGTAATGAAAATTTTCAAATATTAACAAAAGTAGACAATAAAATAATTTAAAGCATCAATCAGCTTCAAGAATTATTACTTTATAGTCAATTGTTTTATCTATACCTCTACCAAGTTTCTCCAAAATCCCAATCACCATATCATTTCATCTGTAACTACTTCAATATACCTCAAACAGGAGTCCTTCTCTTTTTTTAAACATAATGATGACACCTTTACCACACTTGAAAAAAAATGAGGAATAATGGCCAGGTGTGGTGGCTCATGCCTGTAATCCCAGCACTCTGGGAGGCCAAGGCGGATCACGAGGTCAGGAATTCAAGACCAGCTTGGCCAAGATGGTGAAACCCCGTCTCTACTAAAAATACGAAAAATTAGCCAGGCGTGGTGGCACGCGCCTGTAATCCCAGCTGTAATCCCAGAGGCTGAGGCAGAGAACTGCTTAAACCTGGAGGGGCGGAGGCTGCAGTGAGCTGAGATCACCTCACTGCACTCCAGCCTGGGCAACAGAGCGAGACTCTGTCTCAAAAAAAAAAAAACAAAAAGAATAATTACAGGCATTAACTCTTAACCCATACAACAACACCCTATGGAGTAGGTACTATTATTCTCATTTTACAGATGCTTCTGAGACACATACCAATGAAGTTATGTGCCCTGGATATACAGTACTGAATGGCAGAGGCAGGATTTGAAGCCAGACAGTCGAGCTCAAGAACCTGAGCCCTTCACTACATTATGTTTTGCTCCTTCTCAAGTAGATTTTATGGTAATGAGTTGTTAAATATAAACAGAGATAATTGACTAATAAAAAAATGGATGACAGACAGCATCAGACTTTAGCAAAATTTTGAAACAAGGAAAACATATCACAGTATTTCACCTATCCTCCAACTTCTTTCTTCATCCCCAGCTGGTATGCTGCATTGAACATCTCTACCTATCTTCATTTAACCTTGTATCCATTATTTTTAAAAGTAAAGTTTATTCTTTTTACTACAACCAGCTCTATTGGGTTAAACTAACATTTGGGATGTACTCTGTGACTAATTTTCATCAAGACAGACTTACTGGATGCAGTCCTACTCAAAATTAAATATTCTCTTCAGAAGTCATATTATGAAATATATACACCTACTATGTACTCACAAAAAAATTTAAAATAAAAATAAAAGAAGTCATATTCTGTGTGACAAACAGACCCCATGATAACTGGCCCCCAATGGTTCTCTCTCTCACACACACACACACACACACACACACACACACACACACACATAATGACAGACCTATTCATGCCTTTATGTAATATCCTCCCTTTCTTCCAAGTGGAGCTAGAGAGCCTAATGAAGTAAATGGCCATGTTACAGAAGCCCTCAGGAAAAGGAACTGTGGGTGGCATCAAAGAACTGTGGGCAGTCTCTCTAGGATCAGTCTCTCTAGGACCTCCAGCCAACAGCCAGCAAAAAGCTGGGATCCTCACTCATAAAGCAATTCTATCAATTACCTGAATGATCTCGTAACTTCCTTCCCAGTTAAGCCTCCAGGTGACAATGCAGTCCATTTAATACTGTACAGCCTTCTGAGACCCTGAGCAGAGGGCTCAGCTAAGCCATGCCAGGACTCAAGACCCATGGAAACTGTAAGACAGTAAATGTGTGCTGCTTTAAGCTGCTAAATTTGTGGCAGGTTGCTACATAGTAATAGAAAACTAGCAGTTCATGGTTCTTTATAAGGTAGATAACCATCATCTCCAAGAAATTCTAGGCCAAGGAAATCTCTTCCACAATTTATAGTACAGAACTGTAGCAGTTTCAAGCAAGAGTTCAAGCATGTGAACAAAACTAAAGCTCTTTCTTGAGAAAAGCTTTGCTTTAGCCTTACTTGTAGAGATTCCAGCAAACTCTGTGTAAACATAGGTAAGCTCTCCACTGGAAAAGTAAATATGTCAGGCTCCTTAGTTTACCAAACAAAGTTACTTTTTTCAATTGCACAAAATGCTATCAAAAGCATGTGCATCTAATGACTTCCTTCCAGATAGTATATTATGAAAGGGGGGGAAAGAAATAACTTTACAGTGGAAAAACTTGACAAACACTACCTGAACCAGGTGATCAAGGTTAGCATCAACAGTAATAAGTCATGTTGACAGTATGTGCCCTTGGTATGATGTGATGAAAATGGCGCTTTACCTTGGTTATCTTACCACTCAAAACCCATAACCCCAATCTAATCATGACAAAGACATCAGACAAATTCCAACTGAGGGGCGTTCTACAATACCTGACCAGTACTACTCAAAACCATTAAGGTCACCAAAAACAAGAAAAGACTGAGAAACTGTCACAGCTAAGAGAAACCTAAGGAGACATGGTGACTAAATGGCATGTGGTATCCTGGACAAGATCCTGACACAGAGAAAGGATATTCTGGTAAAAACTAACGGAATTTGAGTAAAGTACGAACTTTAATAAGGATGTACTAATATTGGCCCATTAATTATGACAAATGTATCATATTACTGTTAGATAGTAAGAATAAAGGAAACTGACCGTGGGCTATTTGGGACCTCTGTACTATATCTGCAATTTTTCTATACATCTAAAGCTATTCTAAAATAGTTAATTTCAAACATCATAATGGAATGCTCTGCTCTTCTAGCACTACATTCAAATTCAGTCTTAAATTGTTTTGTTAGGGAACTTCTATTTAATGTTGGAGATACCAGACTAAACAACAGCTTTCTGCTTTCTGTCAGTTGAAGTAACCAGAACGCTTAACAAACATTTCTTCACTAGACTCACTAGACCTATATCCAGAGTCAAAATGGTTTCCATATACAGAACACTTTGGAACCTTTTTTTCCCCCTTTTGAAACAGGGTCTTTGTCACCCAGGCTGGAGTGCAGTGGCACGATCACAGTTCACTACAGCCTCAACCTCCTGGCCTCAAGCGACTGGGCCTACAGGCATGTGCCACCATAGGGGTTTCTGTTTGTTTGTTTGTTTTTGTAGAGACAGTGTCTTGTTATATTGCCCAGGCTGGACTCAAACTCCTGGCTTTAAGTGATCTGCCTTGGACTCGAAAAGTGGTGGGATTACAGGTATAAGCCACCGTACCTGGCCTTGAAATCTTTTAAAAAAATTTATTATTGAAGAATTTTTATTTTAGACAGTTTTTGAACCTGATATCAAGTCACAGGGTATTAAGTTTTGACTTACAGTGTGGTGCTGGGAAATTGGTTTTCTCAATTGGATTTTTTCCTTTTATTTAATAATGTTAGTTAAGGAATTCATGTTTTCTTGTTGGCCTGTACTGCCAGAAAGCAAAAGCTAAGTGAACTGTGGTAGCTCTACTTAGCCTAAGTTTTCTGGTAAAATAGTATCCCTCTCTCTTCTTCCCTACACTATTTGGCCCTAATTCTTTTAAATTTGTTTTAATCTATTGATCTTCTGTTAAAGATACCTGAAACTCTTTCTGAAAGTAGACTTTTAAAAAATTCCCAAATATTTAGCCAGAACGAGGACATGAAATTCATTAACAAGACAAATAATCACATTAGTATTTCTCCTCAGCAAGAATTTCCCTGCTTTCTTTTTATTCTAGTTATTTTTAAAAAAGCAGCTTTATTGAGATATTCACATACCATGCAATTCACCAATTGAAAGTGTAAAATTCAATGTGTTTTGTAAATTCACAGGATAGTGCAACCATCACAATCTAACTGAACATTTTTGTTCCAACTAAAAGAAACCTCATACCTCTTTAGCTGTCACTCCTCATTCCCCCACTCCTATCCCTCCACCAGCCCTAGGCAACCACTAATTCACTTTCTTTCTATAAATTTGCCTACACTAAATATTTCATCTCAATGAGATCATACAATATGTGGTCCTTTTGTGACTTGTTTCTTTCACTTGGCATGTTTTCAAGGGGCATTCACCTTGCAGCATGTATCAGTATTTCATTACTTTTTATTGCCAAATAATATTCCACTGTATGGATATATTAATTTTAATTATCCATTCTTTAGTTGATGGACATTTCTATTGTTTCTGCTTTTTGGCTATTATGAATAATGCTGCCATGAACATTCATAAAATTTTTATGTGAATGTGTTTTCACTGCTAGGTTTATACCTAGCAGTGGAATTCCTGGGTTATATGGTAATTCCACTTTTAACATTTTTTGGAACATTAAACATTTTGAAGAAATGACAAAGCTGCTGCATCATTAACTTCTCTCTCACCAGCAATGCCAGAAAGTTCTACTTTCCACATATCCTAACCAACACTTGTTATTGTCCATCATTTTTTATTACAGCCATCTTGGTGGATACCTGGTATTTCATTGTGGATTTTATTTGCATTTTCCTAATGACTAATGATGCTAAGAATCTTTCCATGTGTTTGTGGACTAACTGCACACATTTTGAGGGGCATTACACATTGAAATCTTTCCTCTATTTTTAAATTATTAGCCTTCTTACTATTGAGTTATAAAAGTTTTTATATATTCTAGATACAAGTCCCTTATCAGATGTACGATTTGCAAACATTTTCTTCCATTCTGTGGGTTGTCATCAATTTTCTGATGGTATTGTCTGCGAACAAAAGTTTTTAATTTTGATGTAGTCCATTTATCTATTTTCCCCTTTGTCCCTTCTGCTTTTGGTAGTCTATTTAAGAAACCACTGCCTAACTCCAAATCAGAAAGACTTGCTCGTATGTTTTCTTCTCTTCATAAATGTGAGAACTAAAACTATAAAACTCTATGAAAACTCTTAGAGAGTTTTGTGGTTCACTTGAAGTTAATTTTTGCATATGGTATAAAGCAAAGGTCCAACTTCATTCTTTTGAACATGGATATACACTTATTCCAGCACTGTTTGGTGAAAAGACTCTTCTTTCTCCAATGAATTACCTTCACAGACTTAACAAAAGTCAAATGACCATAAATGTAAGGTTTTATTTCTGAATTCTTGAATCTATCCCATTTATCTGTCTGCTAGGACCACATTATCTTGTTTCTTCTAGTTCTTGATATTCCAGATATTGATAGTCATCTTCCTCTGCTAAGGCTGGTGTTTAGTAAAGTTGTGTGAGCACCCCTACAGGGCCTAAGACCCAGAACCCAGTTGTGGTGTTTTAGTAACTGTTAATTAATCAAATGAAAAGATTTCTGATTGTGGCTTAGGAGAATTTTTTTCTATTTTAAAAAATGTCAATAGACAAATATTAAAAATTGTTCTGACAATAAACTATCAAATTAGCAAAATAACAACAGGTAAATATAACTAAGACAGAACTAAAATAAGTTACAGGGCAGTGACAATGATAATGGAATAATAGTTTGGACTAGTCATCCAGCTGATTTATTAATTAATGAGAATATATGTTTATATTCCAAGTATTTCTTTTTAAAAAGGGCTGAGGTGTTTACAAAAATCAAACATATAAAATAGGACAATTAAAAATAAAAAATAAATAGGTATTTCATCGTTATTTTCCCAAAGCCATAGAGCCTTGGGAAAAGGCCAAATATTTCCGGATCAGCAGACATGCAAAGGCTTCATTAGAATCAAGTCCACCAGCCTACAAGCAGCACACACAAGCGAAAACTTCTTTCTTCTTCCTCCCTCCCTCCCTTCCTTCCTTTTCATAGAGACAGAGTCTCGTTATGTTGCCTGGAATGGTTTTGAACTCCCGGGCTCAAGGCATCCTCCCTCCTCAGTCCCACAAAGTGCTGGGATTACAACCATGAGCCATCATGCCCAGCCAGAAATTTCTTAGGTGAGTTGGGCTCTTCAAAGAACAATAGATACAGGAAGCTCTGGCCCTCGCCTCCCAAAAATCTCTGCTTTTTAGTCGAAAAAGGACGAAGAAATCTAGGGTTTCTTTGTCCTCTGGTTCCTCCAAAGTAGGTCAGGTCTGTGTGTAATTATTGGGTTTCACATTCCTTCGGAAAAGGAAGAGATGTCAGTTCATGGAGGTATTTAACAAACAGCAGATTCAAGCTAGGGCTAGGGGCAAAAGAGTGCTTCTGCTCCTGAACAAAAAATAAAAATAAACAAACTAAGAAACAGTCTTTGGTTTTTAACAATAATAAGCTAATTTTAAGACAGGTAGAATAAAAGGCCTAATTTCTCATTCTAAGGCTACAACCATTGAACTTAAGCTTGTGGATGAATTCTCCTAGTTTCATCTTCTTCCTAGGCACGCTCTCTAGCAAGGCTGACATAAAGAAATTCAGGAAAAAAATGCAAAATATATTTACTGTAAAACTTTATGTGCAAGAGCATGTACCAAAAGATTAAGAATTACTATCTGCAGGCCGGGTGCAGTGGCTCACGCCTGTAATCCCAGCACTTTGGGAGGCCGAGGCGGGTGGATCACGAGGTCAGGAAATCGAGACCGTCCTGGCTAACACGGTGAAACCCCATCTCTACTAAAATTACAAAAACTTAGCTGGGCGTGGTGGCATGCACCTGTAGTCTCAGCT
Source organism: Pongo pygmaeus (assembly GCF_028885625.2). Taxonomy (NCBI): domain Eukaryota; kingdom Metazoa; phylum Chordata; class Mammalia; order Primates; family Hominidae; genus Pongo; species Pongo pygmaeus. Next base: position 118,750,186 of record NC_072382.2, read on the forward strand.
ACTCGGGAGGCTGAGGCAGGAGAAATGCTTGAACCGGGGAGGCGGAGGTTGCGGTGAGCCGAAATCGCACCACTGCACTCCAGCCTTGGTGACAGAGTGAGACTCCATCTCAAAAAAAAAAAAAAAAGAATTACTATCTGCATTACCAAAAGTCTTCTTCAGAAAAAAGAATCACCTCAGGGTTCCTTTCAACAACAAATTTATAAAAAATTTTATTGTAAAATATGTCATATTCAAACCATAGTTCCTACATACTCTTCCATTCCACAGTATCACCTCATCCCACTCCAAGAAAACCACTATCCTGAAGTTTGCTCATTTGCTTTTCTTTATAATCTTACCATATATGTATCCCCAAACAACATATTGTTTAGATTTGCCTGCATCTAAACTTTATGCAAATAGAATCATACTTTTTTTTTTTTTGAGGCAGGGTCTCACAATGATGTACAGGCTGGAATGGAGTGATATGAGCATAACTCACTGTAGCTGCAAACTCCTGGGCTCAAGTGATCCTTCCACCTCGGCCTTCTGAGTAGCTAGAAATACAGGTACACACCACCATGCCCAGATAATATTTTTTTTAATTTGTTGTAGGGAAAGGGTCTTGCTATGTTGCCCAAGCTGGTCTTGAACTCCTGGGCTCAAGGGATCCTCCTGCCTCAGCCTCCCAAAGTGCTGGGATTACAGGCTTGTACCACTGCACCCAGCCCATATTTATTATTTCTAATTGCCTTTTTTGATCCCCACTATTTTGGAATATTCCTCTACGAAGATGCATGTAGTGGCACTTAGTTCATTTTATGCTCAGAGGTCACCATTTTATAAATATACCAACTGTATTTATGCTTTACAGTTGCTAGACATTTGAGTTGTTTGGATTTTTAGCTACTATGAACAATAATTAAAATATTCTTACATATGTCTCTTAAGCCATGCGCACAAGAATTTCACTAGGGGACATACCTAGGCATCACTAGGTAAAGCCAAATTGTTTTCAAAAATGAAGGTACCTAACAGTAGGACTGCTCCTACTGCTCATACCATCTCTAACAACTGTAACTATATTTTTAATTTTTCCCTGTTTGGTGGGGGAAAGGGGACGAGCAGGAGATAGACAGTTCCTCGCCATTTGAATTTGCATTTTCTTGATTACCAAAAGGGTTGAGGATCTTTTATATGTTAATGAACCATCTGTTTCTACTCCTGTAAAATTAACTTTTTCATGACTTTCCTATTTCCATTTTTCCTAATTTTTTTTTTTATTTGAGGAGTTCTTTTATATTCTGGCTAACAAACCTTTGTCAGTACATCTCTCAAGTTGTGGCTCACCTTCTCACTCTATAATGTTTCTTTTTTAAAGTAAACTTTTAATGGAACTATAACATATATGCAAAAATGTGCCCAAATTATAAGTGTAACTCACATAAACAAAAGCAATTTGGGTCCTCAATAATTTTTTAAGAGTAGGCTGGGTGCAGTGGCTCATGCCTATAACCCCAGCACTGTGGGAGGCCAAGGTGGGCAGATCACTTGAGGTCAGGAGTTCAAGACCAGACTGACCAACATGGCAAGACCTCATCTCTACTAAAAATACAAAAACTAGCCAGGCGTGGTAATGGACACCTGTAGTCCCAGTTACTTGGGAGGCTGAAGCAGGAGAATCGTTTGAACCCGGGAGGTGGAGTCTGCAGTGAGCCAAGATCATGCCACTGCACTCCAGCCTGGCCAACAGAGCAAGACTCCATCTCCAACAAACAAACAAAAAAAAGAGAGACAGCATAAGGCACAAGGGATCCTAAGATTTAAAAAAGTTTGGAATCCACTAGATCAGATAGATGTTATCGTCTCATTCTCTATGTCACTAAACCTCTCATATGTTCCATCTCTTCTTTCTCTGTACTAAATTCTAGAAATTTTCTTCAGATCTATTTTCCAGTTCATTACTCTACTCTGTATCCTCTTTCCATTGTATTTTTCACTATGAATGCTCCTCAATTTACAAGGGGCTTATGTCCTTATAAACCCATCATAAGTTGAAATATTACTAAGTCAAAAATAATGCATTTAATACACCTAGCCTACCAAACATCATAGCCTGGTCCACCTTAAATATGCTCAGAACACTGATGTTAGCCTACAACTGAGCAAAATCATCTTACAGGGGTGTCCAAGGGAGGGAACACAGGCTTGGGTTCTTAGTTCCTGTTTCTGGTTGGTTCAGTAAAGCCCCTTCCTCAACCCTCTTTTCCACTTATCACTAGAGAAACTAAAAACAATGGCTTCAGGCTGCTAAAAGCCTAAAACAAAAGAAAACAAAACAAGGTGGGTTAGACAAGCTTGAATTCTAACACAAGGCCTATTTTACAATAAAGTGTTGAATATTTCATGAATACTGTACTGAAGTATAATTTCTACTGAATGAATATCACTTTCACACCACTGTAAAGTTGAAAAATCACAATCAGGTCAGGTGAGGTGGCTCATGCCTATAATACCAGCACTCTGGGAGGCCGAAGCGGGCAGATCACTTGAGCTCAGGAGCTCAAGACCAGCCTGGGCAACATGGTAAAACCCTGTCTCTACTAAAAATAAAAAAACTTGTTGGGTATAGTGGTGCATGCCTGTATTCCTACTACTCGGGAGACTGAGGTGGGAGGATCACTTGAGCCTAGGAGGTGGAGGCTGCAGTGACCTGAGATCATGCCACTGCATTCCAGCTGGGCAACAGAGCAAGACCCTGTCTCGAAAAAAAAAAAAGAAAGAAAGAAAAATTAAAATCAGACCATCATAAGTCTGGGGGCATCTGCATGTTTTTTATTTCTAGAAGTTCTACAGAGACTGAGTTCTTCTTCCATATTTTCCTCATCAGTTTTAAGAGTCTCCTCATCATATTTTTAACCTCCTCCTTTATTTCTTTAAACATCTGTAGGCTTTATAAGACTGATGGTTACCACCGATGTTTAGTTACCTGTCAATCGATGCATATCAAACCACTCCAAAATTTAGTGGCTCAAAATAACAATAATTACTTATTTTGCTCACAAATTAGCAATCTGTTCAGGGCTTAGAGAGGAGAGCTTGCCTCTGCTCCACATGGCATCACCCAGGGCAGCTTGATAGAGAACTGAAGGATCCACTTGCAGGATCGCTTACTTACAAGGATGGCAAGTCAGTACTGACCGTCAGCTGGAAGCTTATAGCTGGTGCCACTGGCCTGAGACCTCAGTTCCTTTCCACATGGATCTCTCCATGGGCTTCTTCAGAGTATGCTGATGGGTTCCAAGAATGAGCATCCCAAGAGAATAAAGAAATGTGTGGTATTTTTATGACTTAGCCTCAGAAATGAAATAATATCACTTCTGTCATATTCTTTTGGTCAAAGCAGTCACAAAGGCCTGCCCAGCTTCAACAGAAAAAGATTCTACTTCTTGATAGTACAATAGTGAGGTTCTAGAAGAGCAGGAGTCAGGAAATACTGTTTCCATATCTGGAAAATAGAATCTGCCCCATCTGACTCAAAATAACCAACTCATAGTTGCTTATTTTCTTATGCAAACTCACATTTCTTGCAACTTCCTCTATTAAAAGTCTTTAAGGCCTGACTATAAAGTGTGTTTTCGCCAGGCGTGGTGGCTCATGCCTATAATCCCAGCACTTTGGGAGGCCGGGGCAGGAGGATTGCTTGAGCCTAGGAGTTCAACACTAGCCTGGGCAACATAGCAAGACTCTGTCTCTAAAATTAACTAATTAATTTAAAAGAGATATGAATTTTGATTCTCCCAGACACTGGGGACCATAACCAAATGGGAATACTTTCAACTAAGTTTTCAGTTTAGAGATTTTCAGTCCTCACAGGTAGTATAAAATCTGACTGCAAATTTTTTAGTATGGGTGTCTGCTTAGGCAATTACATGGAAGGCTTCTTTCCCCTCTCCAACCAGATCCAAGACAGTAAGAGGCAAGTCTCTGCATGCAGGACATCTTTTTTCTACTCATGCACTGAAGACTTGCACCCTCCAGGGTCCCAATTCCATCTGGGACAGTCTCCAGTAGGACCTTCCACTATGCTTAGGTACTACTTGTCTCTTGTCCCTCCACTTTTCCTCTAATCCTACAAGAAACCCTCAGAACCACCACCACCTTCAGAGCTTCCTCTGCCTTATGAAATGATGCTTTTTTTTTCAGATGGAGTCTCACTCTGTCACCCGGGCTGGAGTGCAGTGGGGCAATCTCAGTTCACTGCAACCTCCACCTCCTGGGTTCAAGCAATCCTCCTGCCTCAGCCTCCCGAGTAGCTGGGATTACAGGCACCTACCACTACGCCCAGCTAATTTTTTGTATTTTTAGTGGAGACAGGGTTTCACCATGTTGGCCAGGCTGGTCTTGAACTGCTGACCTCGTGATTTGCCCACCTCGGCTTCCCAAAGTGCTGGGATTATAGGCGTGCGCCACTATGCCCAGCCTCAATTATTTTTCTTACACTAGTTCCAGAATGTTATATGTATATTATATGTGCTCATACATTTTTACCTTTCCCAGCCTCATTTAAAAATGTTCCAGCTGGCTCACACCTGTAATCCCAGCACTTTGCGAGGCTGAGGCAGGCAGATCACAAGGTCAAGAGATCAAAGCCAACATGGTGAAAACCATCTCTACTAAAAATACAAAAATTAGCTGAGCATGGTGGCACGCACCTGTAGTCTCAGCTACTCAGGAGGTTGAGGCAGGATAATCGCTTGAACCCAGGAGACGGAGGCGGCAGTGAGCTCAGATCACACCACTGCACTCCAGCCTGGGCGACGGTACGAGACTCCGTCTCAAAAAAAAAAAAACAAATGTTCGGACCAGAAGGGATTTCTCTGAATATCTAATCTACTATATTACTGAAAAAGGAATTACTCATCATTCATCTTATTTCATTTATTAAAAAATTGAAATACAAAAAATTAGTCGGGCGTGGTGGCAGGCACTTGTAGTCCCAAGCTACTCGGGAGGCTGAGGCAGGAGAATGGCATAAACCCGGGAGGCGGAGCTTGCAGTGAGCCAAGATCCGGCCACTGCACACGAGCCTGGGCGACAGAGCGAGACTCTGTCTCAAAAAAAAAAAAAAATTTGATCGGCCGGGCGTGGTGGCTCACACCTGGAATCCCAGCACTTTGGAAGGCTGAGGTGGGTGGATCACTTGAGGTCAGGGGTTCGAGACAAGCCTGGACAACATGTCAAAACCCATCTCTACTAAAAATACAAAAATTAGCCAGGCATGTTGGAGGGCGCCTGTAATCCCAGCTACTCGGGAAACTGAGGCAAGAGAATCGCTTGAACCCAGGAGGCAGAGGTTGCAGTGAGCTGAGATTGCGCCACTGCACTCCAGCCTAGGCGACACAGCAAGACTATCTCAAAAAAAAAAAAACTGATCAATAATTTCAAGAATACATCTGTATTTTAATAAGGCAGCTATGTAAAATATCATACATCAGTTGAATGAAAATGCTTTGGAAAATGTTCTGAACATACTTCCTATAAAGCAAATCTGAGGGAATTTAAACTTATTAGAGGTGCTAACTTCTGCCCCGATACTTCACATGTTTTAAACACTATTGGGAGCTGTGCCCCTGTATCTACTGTAAACATGGTCTAGAACTGAACCACAACTGAAGAAAAGAAAAGCAAAGGAAGGCCGGGCGTGAGGGCTCACACCTGTAATCCCAGCACTTTGGGAGGCCAAGGTGGGAGGATTGCTTGACCAGCCTGGGCAACATGCGAAATCCCATCTAAAAATTAGCCGGGTGTGGTGGCACACGCCTGTAGTCCCAGCTACTCGGGTGGCTGAGGCAGGAGGATCACTTGAGTCCAGGCAGCTGGGGCTGCAGTGAGTCATGATCATGCCACTGCACTCCAGCCTGGGTGACAGAGCAAGACCCTGCCTCAAAAAAAAAAAAAAATTAAACCATGGTAGCATTCAAGGTTCAAAAGAAGCAGCAGCGGTTTGTGGGAGGAAAAGGGATCTGTAAACCACTGGGATAAGAACCTTTAAATGTTAGATCTCCCCACCACGCTGAAAGTGATGGCTACAAATTACCATATTCCCAAAAAGATGACAGCCAAACTCATATATCCCAGAAGAGAAATAGCTATTTTGGCTATTAGTAGGCACTGGCAGTAGGCTTAACAAGTCACTGAACAAACCATTTATTGTTGTTCATCTTGAGCAGTATGACCTTTTAGCTCAGCCTACTAAACGTCACGGTGGTCCATAAGGGGAACGGCTACATGGATGCAAATTCCTCTATGCAATTTACCCTATAGGCAGCATGCGTTTCCAGATTCTTCATCCTACTTCACTTCGCTCCCCTCTGGGTCATAATAGAACTTAGCAGATGTCAGAATTTGCTATGAATGAACTCTGGAGCCCAGATACGAAAGTTCAGCAAAGTATGCATTTGGTGCTGGCAAAAATGGTTGTTTTGTGTACTGATTCGGATTTGCTAACTTAGAATAGCTACGGTTTCAAAAACGTGGCTAAGATTGATAGTTGAGTTTTTTTATAAGTTGGAAAAAAAGCAACACACACACACACAGACACCCCAAGACAGGCCTACAAGTCTTCTGAGATCATCCTTCTCTCCATACCAACAAAATACCAAGGCCATTACACAATTTGTGGTTTCTTCTCATAATTGAAGAAATTAATAGCTTTTGGATACAAAACTTAGATAGCTTTACCCTGAGATATTTTCCTAGCCTTGGATCTCTGTGTATAGAGTCCAGAAGCACCAATTACCGCACTCCCAAATAGGGACCTACAAAAGGTTCTTTCAGTCACTGGCAAACTTTCTTCATAGCAAAACTTCAAAAATGTCTTTTGGAAAAGTTTTCTATGTGTGAAAAGAGTCTGCAGCAAATCCCTGTTATATAATGGTTTATATTACCAAGCTAGTGGTATTCATCTATTTTGTGTTTTATCTCATGTTTATTGGTAGTTGTTTTCCTAATGTTAAAATCAAAGTGTTAGGCAACATAGCAAGCTAGACAATAGGGCATGGAGAATTCATTTAGCCTAATGAGATGTTACCAAGTTTAAAGAGTCAAACCTAGAAGAGGGAACTGTGCAGCTCCAATTACAAGTGATCTGACATACACAGATTTGGGAGGCAAAGTTACATTCTCTATGATGCTGGCTGTGGGTCTGTCAAAAAAACAAAAAAAAGGTACATTCTCCAGTTTTAGGCAATGCAAGTCTAATCCACAGCACAGTTACGCGGTTTCCCATCTGAATAACAAGAATATTTATATAAATTCATTGCAGCCTAGAAATTAGTTAATCTTACCAGTTGAGTTTGCACTTGTAAATTAGCATTATGCTTACTTATCCATCTAGACATCAAAATGCTAGTCAGTGTAGAGGTACAATATAATTCAATCTGTTTTGGTGTGATTTATGTCAAACTGTTTTGGCCTCCATTTGTGTCTTTGGAAATAACCTTCACGTATGTCAAATAAAAACAAACAAATAAGAAAACTTAAGCTTGCATGTATGATACTAAGAAAACTGGGTTTTTCTTTTTCTAAATTTCAATTTATTTAGGGCAATAATGAACATGAATCAAGAGAAGCCATTGTTTAGGGAAAATAAACACTTTGTAATATAGTCTTCTAGTACAGATTAGAAGTACAACTAATAACTGTTCGATAAATAGAATAATTACAAACAAAAAGGTCCTCATTTTTCCCTACATAGAAATTGAAGAATTTACTGACATGAACCTCAATCCAGTTATTTCAGATGCAGGCTATTGGAAGAAAATCAATTTATAATTTCAGATACCTCTATTAAGGTCACACAACCAGATCTGGGTTTCTACTGGGCTGTGGTAACTCACTTTATTTAGTGAAATGACCCATCAAGGGCATCAATCATTCTGGTGGCAAAAAAAATGTCAACATAATTGTGATATTTTAGACATATAGCTTTTTCTTCAGCCCACTCTTCCTCCCTTCTCTGAAGAACAATTTCTAAAAATTATACTCTAAACTTCTGGTTTGTAGTGTCAGGCAGACACTCCCAATGCCATTAACAGTGCAGAAAAAGGAAAGAACACCTGGGCTTGGGGCGGCAGAGTGACAGTGGCATCTTAACTCTGCAACTTAGTCTCTTACCTATAATAACAACTACTTCAATAAGGTTGCTATAAAGATTACAACATAAAACGTAGTGGCTGGCATAGAACAGATAACTAGTCATTATTAGCTGTTCTTGCTGTTGTTATTATTACCACTAATACTATTAGTATTATTCTACTTTCCCTGATGAGTCTCTATCCCATTTCCTGGTAATTGCAAACATCTGTCACTTTATTTAAACCTCCTAACCAACCTGAGCCCCCTAACTTTCAACAGATGACTTAGCTTTGAGCTTAACAGAGAAAACAGATAAGAACTTCCTTTATGTATCTATACATTGTCATGCACCCAATCTTTCCTTTACTCTTTCTTCCCAGAAGCAGGTCTTTCCTCTGTCCTCAGGCATGTAATAAGTACCAAGTAAGTGTTAGTCACTAGCTATTGTCACCATCCTCAAACACAAGGAATAGCAATTTCCAAACTCTGCATTACAGAAGATTGACTGATACTCTAATTTCGGGGTTGGCAACTACCAACACTCATGGATCATGAAGAGTGGCTACCAGTTTTACTGGATTATTCTCCTCTTCATGTTCAACATCCATTTAGCTGTCATAAAGAAGGTCAAGTTCTCAAGACAAAAATGAAAAAACTAAACAAATACTGGCTCAAACTCATAGAAACAGAAAGCAGAATGGTGGTGCCAGAGGCTGGAGGGAAGGGGAAATGAGGAGTTGTTACTTAATGGGTACAGAGTTTCAGTTTTGCAAGATGAAAAGAGTCCTGGAGATTGATTGCACAACTATATAAGTGTACTTAACACTAGTGAACCGTACACTTAAAAATGGTTACAATGCTAAGTTTTATATTATGTGCATTTTACCACAAAACAAACAAACAAATTGGTACTAGCTCAGTGACACTCCAATATGACCCCTCACCAACCTTTGCCCTAACTTCATTTCCTGGAACTCTATTCAAATTAGGGTTAAAACTTGCCATTTCAATTTGTTCAAACGAATTCCTGGCCAGCATCTAAGAGAAATGTGTGTATCACATGTCTTCATAAAAGATTTTAAAAAAAACAGAGAGCCTGTTTCTAAGGTATATTTTTGGGGTTAGGACTGAATAGATGTTCTGAGAGATAATAAGTACAACATCTAACTCCTTCAACCCAGCAGAAATAAATATAAAAATAACTCTTCAAGAGTACTATTGAAACTGCCAGTATTCTGACATCTGTAAACAAGATCCTTGGGGCAGAGGTATGGAAAAGAATAAACAGGTACTAGGAGAATGCCCTCTTAACACAACCTGCTTTCATGGAACTCACCACATGAAATCCACGCGGTAGGAAAAAATTTACTTGAGATGCAAATATTCATAAAAACTATGCTTTAGATAAAGACCATCTATTTTTAGGAGAGAAAATATGCAATAAAACTAGCACAGCAACAAACTAAAACACAGGGGGAGGAGGTAGTAGTAAACCACGTCCACCAGAATAAGCAACTATACTTTTGACTGTATTTTTAAACTGAAGTATTCACTCTTTACCTCAAACTGTTGAAGAATCATTACGCAGAGAACATGGTAAGTTGAAACACATGCAAATACACGTGAACAAAGCTGTTTGGTTGTATTCACAGAAATTACGTGTGGTTTGGATGGTACAACTAGCACTAATTTCATGAGGTATGTAAAGGACACAGCACCATGTACTGTGAGAAGTGGAAAGATCTTTGGAAATTTCTTATTCTAACCTAACCCCTTTGTTTCACAGATGATGAAACTAAAGCAAAGACGGAGCAAGCAAAGCCTAAGTACAAAATAAAGAGATCCTGGTGCAGAAAAATGCAGTAACGCCTGTAATCTCAGCACTTTGGGAGGCCGAGGCGGGTGGATCACGAGGAGACTCAGACCATCCTGGCTAACACAGTGAAACCCGGTCTCTACTAAAACTACAAAAAATTAGCCAGGTGCGGTGGCAGGCACCTGTAGTCCCAGCTACTTGGGAGGCTGAGGCAGGAGAATGGCGTGAACCCGGGAGGCGGGCTTGCAGTGAGCCGAGATCGCGCCACTGCACTCCAGCCTGGGCAACAGAGCGAGACTTTGACTCAAAAAAAAAAGAAAAAAAGAAAAATGCAGTAACTTTCTAATGATAATTTTTAAACGAACACATTCAGAATAGCCACAAAGTATCAGAAGAAACATTATATGAGAAAAAACATTGGCCCAGCCAGTGGTGCTCACACCTATAATCCCAGCACTTTGGGATGCTGAGGCAGGTGAATTGCTTGAGCTCAGGAGTTTGAGACCAGCCTAGGCAACATAGCAAGACCCCATCTCTACAATAATAATAATTTAAAAATTAAAAAATTAGCCAAGCATATTAATGTGCACCTGTGGTCCCAGCTACTTGGGAGGCTGAGGTGGAAGGATTGCTTGAGTCTTTGGGGTTGAGGCTTCAGTGAGCCATGATCATGCCACTGCACTCCAGCCTAGGTAACAAAGCAAGACTCTTTCTCAATAAATAAATAAATAATATATATATTACATATACGTATAAATATAAATGTGTGAAAGTTTTATGGAGAGGAGTACAAAACTTCACTGAAAAATCTAAAAGAAGACAACATATGCCCTGTACATCAATGAACCTAAATACTGGAAGAAAAAACAAAACAAAACAAAAAAAAACCTCAAGTCTCCCTTTCTGTCCCTACATAATCCACACTCTAGTCTGTCTCCCAAATAAGACTACAATAAGTAAAGGAGTATTCTCCTGTATTTGGTGGTAATAATGGCAAGAGAACACAGATGGAAAAAAACATGAGGATAAACCAGGAAAACATGTCTTACCCAAGCAGTTTAAACTTTAAATGCAGGTTTCTAGTCTATGATGCCCAGCCAGCAGCACCTTTCCTTCCACTTTTTTTTTTTTCCGCATGTTCAAATGTCTCTCAGATGATATGTGTTTCCAGGCAGTTCTCTATTCGCTTTTTAAATCAGTAAGGCCTTTTAAAATGCAAAGTCAACTTTGGAAACAATGTGGGCCAGCCAGAAACTAATTTAACATTGTAACTTTATAGCTCACCATACACTTATTTAAGGTCTGCACAACCTTGCAATTTAGTACCCTGCCACTCCGCCTCTTGAAAATAAGCAAAATGTTGCTGGCTCAACACAATAGAAACTATCCTTCTAAATCCCAAGAGCAAACAAGTAGAACCAGGTCAGTCCTCTGAGACCTCCAGTACCAAAAAGATACAGTATCAGTAAAATCCTAATAAAAATTATAAATTGAAACTAAAGGCAACCCAAGTTTTTTTTTTTTTCAATTAGTATACTAGAAGTAAAGAAGGGATTGGAAAAATTAAAATGAAAAATCAGACTTGACTGTGAGTTCCTATTACTGTGAGTAGTTACTGTGAACACCCTGACTGTGAGTTCCTATGACTTCCCACTACTGTGGACTTCCAAATTAAAAATATCATGCAGATTTTGACACATGAAGTAAGATATGGTTGGGCAATTAACAAGGGTAAATTTTTAACTTAAGCAGATATTTTCTGAAAGTTTAACTTGAAAAGGTAACTAAAAACACACATAGGATTTTAGATTCAAACACTACTACAAACTGGGAAGTAAAAGCAATTGAAATTTCAAGCCTAATAGAACAATTTCTGTGTCTCAATCTTTTATTATATAGGATCCAAGGCAGCTGTAATTTAAATTTCAGTCTGAAAACAGTGGCAAAAGACCTTTTCTTCTCACTCAGAAAAAAATAAGCTGGGAACAGTAGACCTTCTGTGAGAAGGCAGCAGGCCATTCTGTATTTTAGCAGGGTCGTCATATAAAGAAAAGGCTATGACTGAACACATGAACTATGCAACTTCTTGGCAGCAATACATGTACTTACCAATACCAATCACTGTTGTGATCCCGCCTAGCCAACTACCAGCAAGTCTGCACTAAGTCTACAATTCAAAGGTGAGAACTTTCCTGAATAAAACCACTGTGGAGGCCAAGAGTGTCTAGACCTGAGGAGTAGACCTGCCAACATCAGAGCACTCCCCAGTTCAAAGAATGAACTTCTTTTTCCCTTTGAGAGATAGAGATAATGCTGTGAATGGGGCCAAAGGTCAGGAGGCTTACCAAAACTGGGTATAACCTATACACATTAACGAGTAAAGCAACAAATCTAAACTCAGAATACGTAGTCTAATACCTTAGTATAACAGTGCAAATTACTTTACTGGCAGCATATTGAAAGTAAATTTTTTAAAAAAAGAAAACATTAATAGGCCACTACTCACTCGATCACTCTTCCCAGACACAGGTATCTCCAACCAGACAGCAATAACTTCCACATTCATAACTCCAGGCTTCATATTTCCAACAGTCATCTCCACAATATTACCTTTGTGTCCTTGGGTACCTTAAACTCAACCCATCTACAACTAAACTGATTATATTTTCTTCTGCTACCAAACCTCCTCTTCCACACTGAATTCCCTTGTCACCTAAAAGCACTGTTTGGACAAACCAATAACTTCCTAATTAATCTACTTAACAAGGTCTCCTCCCCTCCACCTCCCAAAATCATTAATCTTTCACATTCCATTAATTTTCTTCTACAATGAAAGCTGTTACCACAAAATAATCACTACTATTTTTCAGCTACATTTACAGTGTGTCAAGAGCTGTGCTTTACATATTATCCCATTCAATCAAATCCTCACAACAGTTTCAGGTAGGCATTATTATGCTTGTTTTACAAATGAATTAAACCAAAGTTTAAGGCTTATCCAAGGTCAGAGAGAGAGCTGGTTAGTGGGAGACTAAGAATTTAATATCAGGCACTAACTTTTAACCAATATAAAAGTAACCTGCCTTGGCTGGTCATGGTGGCTCATGCCTGTAACCCCAGGACTTTGGGAGGCCGAGGTGGGTGGATCCGAGGTGGCCAGGAGTTCAAGACCAGCCTGGCCAACATGGCAAAACCCCGTCTCTATCAAAAATACAAAAATTAGCCAGGCATGGTGGCGCATGCCCGTAATCTCACCTACAAGGGAGGCTGAGGCATAATAATCACTTGAACCCGGGAGGTGAAGGTTGCAGTGAGTCGAGATCAAGCCACTGCGCTCCAGTATGGGCAACAGAGCAAGGCATTGTCTCAAAACAAACAAAATCCCTGCCTCATTAGAGAATGCCTTCTAAAAATTGAGGGAAGGGGGAGAAACAGGTATAATTTGAACACTCTAATAACTAAGTTACAAATTCATTATTTAACATATAGTTTCAGTCAAGAAGTACACATAATTCTATACTATTAGAGATACTCTCAAAATACAAATCTGATCTAAAAGGTCTAACCAAACAAATTTTGGTGGTTGCCTATTACTTAAATGATAAAATAAGTGAAACTATTTCACAATCGGCCTTCAACCTATCTTTCAATTAGATTTTCCAATATTCCCAGCCACTGTCGCCTCCTATCCCCATACTTTTTGGTACTAACCACTATACACAGCTAGCAATGCCCATTCAATCTCCTATCACCACGTCTATGGCAAATTTTTTCAATGCAGCCTTCTCTGACATCTTCAGGCAAAATTAACTCCTCCTTCCTCTTGCTTTAATGGCAGGTTTTTCATTTCTAACTCACAGCATACATATCTATATACATATACACCCATACACGTATATCACTAAATTTATTATAGACACCAAAAAAGGGGGTAAATCTTGTCTTTCTACATATTTAGACATACATACAAAAAACTCGTGGCCGGCTGTGGTGGCTCACACCTGGAATCTCAGCACTTTCGGAGACCAAAGCGGGTGGATCACTTGAGGTCAGGAGTTCGAGACCAGCTTGGCCAACATGGTGAAACCTCATCTTTACTAAAAATACAAAAAATTAGCCAGGCGTGGTGGTGGGCACCTATAATCCCAGCTACTCAGGAGGCTGAGGCAAGAGAATTGCTTGAACCCAGGAGGCGGAGGCTGCAGTGAGCTAAGATCCTATCAATGCACTCCGTTGCCTGGGCAATGGAGCAAGACCCCCTCCCCCCCCCCAAAAAAAAACACCTCATATATTTGTGTGCATTTACAGGGAAAGGCATTTATATAGCAATTCTTACTATTTCTGATTCTATTGTTTCCTTTCTTATCCACTCCTTACCTATATCCCATACACTCTACAGAGCATTAAAAAAACAAAATCACACTGAGGCCAAAGTAAAATACTTCCAAATGTAAAAGTAAATGATATGGCAATTAGCATTACGGTTAGGATGGACCATGCAGCACCCAATACATATGAACTGTACAATCTGTTTCATTTGTATATAGAGAAGCAGGGCTTTTCACTGTGCTTTACCCAGCAGAAATGGTTGTCTTTGCCTAGGGTGCTAAAGGATCAAGGAATTGGGATTCAAAAAGTTATCACTAGGTCAGGAGCAGTAGCTCATGACTATAATAATCCCAGCACTTCGGGGAGCCAAGGCAGGAGGACTCTTGAGCCCAAAAGTTCAAGACCAGCCTAGGCAACATGGAGAGACCTCATCTCTACAAAAAAAATTTAAAAATTAGCCAGACGTAGTGCCATGCACCTGTAGTCCCAGCTATTTGGGAGGCTGAGATGGGAGGGTCACTTGAGTCCAGGAGATAGAGGCTGTAGTGAGCCATGATCATGCCACTCCTCTCCAGCCTGGGTGACAGAGTGAGATTCTGTCTCAAAAAAGTATCTCTAAACGACCAAATGTGAACAACAACTAGACAGATTTTTATTTTATTTTAACTTTTATTTTTATTTTAATAAACAGAGTCTCACTATGTTGCCCAGATGGGTCTCAAACTCCTGGCCTGAGGCAATCCTCCCACGTCAGCCTCCCAAAGTGGTGGGATTACTGGCATGAGCCACTGCACTCATCCAAAAGCTAGATTTTTAAAACTTTAAAAATCCCCCCCCACAGTAACAGAAATGCTTTTAATAGACACAATTGATTAAAAAAAAATCACAGCATAACCATCTAGAAACACAACTATGCACACCATTTTCAGACTGTTTTTTCCTATACAACACCTTACATTCCTAAAATAGCTTAATTATGGAGTTCCTGGTTTAAATGGACAACAATTTCTTTATTATTGTTTAACTTTAAAAAAGAAAACCAACACTAGAAACAACAGAATAAACTTAGCCTTATATGGATGAAACCCTGTTATAACTGACCTAAAAATACAGGTTACTTAGCTTCTAAAAATGATTTTTTTCTTCCCATCCTTCTAATATATTCTAAAAAGTATAGAGGAGCAGATATTTAGGAAAACATGTATATTCCTTTAGTGCAATCCTAAAGCAGCAATGAAAAAACAACTTGAGTAATGGGAGGGGTAGTGGAGAAGAAGAGGGGCTGAACAGACGTCAGCAGGGCGCAAGGGGAGGCTGGGTTGCCTAGGAAACCAAACAGTAAAGAATGAGAGGAAAAATCATTGGCTGAAAAACTTCTGAAATGCTTTTACAAGAGCTCAATCCTTCATCCCAAAAGATGTACAGCAAAGAGACCAATTGTCACAAATGACAAAGGGAACCTACAGCGTGACAGCCAAGCAAGTGCCTCTTCCAAACTGTGTGGCACACAGACATCAGGAGGAGCGACCATGAGTGAGTTACACATCCATGACGAAACAGACGTGTTTGTGTGCATGTATTCTTTCAGAGAGCTTTGTTGGCTTAGCATTTAAACAGGTATAAACAGTATATTTAAACAAGTATAAATACAAAAAACCATTCCTATTTACGATACAACTAGGGTAAAGAAAATCAAACTTCAACAAATTCATGAAATTAGCTAGCCTCCCTTCTCCAGCCTTAAAATCTATTTAAAGTTGTTTTGATTTTTCAGTTATTGAATTACAAAGTATTATTTGTAAGTAACCAGTAACTGTTTTTGAAGAGTCTGAAATGGACAAACCTCTTTGAAGTCTCCAAGCCAAACCTTTGTCCTAAGATCACTAAGCCACATTGTAGGTAAAGAGATAGGGAATTAGCAAGGAAAAAAATACATCGAAGGAAAGAATGTTAATCTTCCTTTCTCTGAAAAACAACAATTTGGAGCACAGTGGTTAAGATCCTGGTTCCTGGAGCCGCATTGACTGCTCTACTCCTTCCTAGTTTTGTGGCCCTAAGAAAGGTGCTTGCCCTTGCTGGGCATCAGCATTCTCACTTGTTATGGTGAGGATTATAATAATATCAAATTCACGGGGCAGTTGCCAGGTTTAGATGAAATAATGATTCATGACAAACAGTGCTTGGTGGTAAGGATTCAATAAATGATCACAAAATCCCTTTGGGATTAGCTAATTAATCTCCTCATCTTGGCCACAGTCATATGTACCATAAGCCATCACTGTCGGACTAAACTGCGTCAAACACTCCTGTTACAGAGCACCAGGAACCTATGTTTACTCACACCAAACTAAAACATAAGGGTTCAGCTTTCAAGGCTCTCTAAAAGTTGTCCCCACGCTACTTATACAATTATTAATACCAACCCCAAAACAATCTGTTTTTGTCCTGCTATTCTTCATTCCTCAAACAAAACAGCCCCAAATTTTTGTGTCCACCTCTGCAGCAAGCTCAGTTTAAAAGTCCTGTTTTCCAGGCACTTCTCACCTCTACTTTCATTCCTTTTTTTCTTCTTTTTTTCTTTAAGACAGAGTCTCAGGCCGGGCATGGTGGCTCACGCCTGTAATCCCAGCACTTGGGAGGCTGAGGCAGGTATGTCACCTGAGGTCAGGAGTTTGAGAACAGCCTGGGCAACATGGGGAAACCCATGTGTATCATCTAATTGTGTCTGTTAGCGCTAACTCTACAATAATTATCTTCTTCAGGGGAGGAATGGCATCTTCCCTGAAAAATCATCCACAGTATCTAGCAAAATGCTGTGTACACTTTGATAGGCCTTTATTTCACTTGCTTATTTTCAAAATCTAAAATAAGAAAAAAGTCAGGTGTGGTAGAACCTGCCTGTAGTCCCAAATACTTAGGAGGCTGAGATGGGAGAATCATTTGAGCCCAGGAGTTCAAGGCTAGCCCGGACAACATAGTGAGACTTCATCTTAATTAATTAATTAATTATTAAAAAGGAACAAAATTCTGGCTGGGTGCAGCGGTTCATGCCTATAATCCCAGCACTTTGGGAGGCCAAGGCAGGCAGATCATTTTAGGCCAGGAGTTCGAGACCAGCCTGGCCAACATGGCAAAACCCTGTCTCTACTAAAAATACAAAGATTAGTCAGGTGTGGTGGTGTGTGCCTATAATCCCAGCTATTCGGGAGGCGGAGGCATGAGAATCGCTTGAACCTAGGAGACAAAGGTTGCAATGAGCCGAGATTGTGCCACTGCACTCCAGCCTGGGTGACAGAACGAGATTCTGTCTCCAAAAAAAAAAATAGAAGAAGGAACAAAATTTTATTCAATAAACAATAAATAATAAATCTCCATTTCATGTTATGGCTTGATTATGTCAAGAGGGTGAAAATAAGAAATATTATCTTAAACATAGCTGCACTTTTGTGACCAGAAAAATATCAATAATTTATATAAACTTGCTCAAATACAGTGACATGAGAAGGGGGAGACCCAACAGGATTAAAAATATGACAGTTCTCAGGCCGGGCACGGTGGCTCACGCCTGTAATCCCAACACTTTGGGAGCCCAAGGCGGGTGGATCACCTAAGGCCAGGAATTCAAGACCAGCCTGGCCAACATGATGAAACCCCATCTCTACTAGAAATACGAAAATTAGCTGGGTGTGGTGATGGGCACCTGTAATCCCAGCTACTCAAGAGGCTGAGGCATAAGAATCGCTTGAACTCGGGAGGCGGAGGTTGCTGTAAGCCAAGATTGCGCCACTGCACTCCAGCCTGGGCGCCAGAGGGAGACTCACTCTCTCAAAAAAAAAAAGACATTTCTCTATTTCTCTACTTGTTATAAAAAGAATAAACAATAGACGCTATCTAGTTATTCTCAATTAAGTTGTTAATGAAAGTATTCAAGCTCAAAATTTAACAGGTTCATGTTCTCTGACCATATGCACATCCATCCACAACAATATCATAGAGGACCTTCTCATTTTTTCCCATTATCAAAAAAGAATTCCCAAATCCACCCAAATGAAAGCAATTTTACATCTCGCTGACGTGAACAACTTGAGCAAACAAGATTCAGGGGAACCAATGGCCATTATTATTAGATAACCTCTTTAAGATATCTTCGCTGCCAATCTTCCTTCACCTTGCCATACACTTGACTCCTTGGCAACTAGTCTAAAAGCAGACATCAATCCATGCTCACAAGCAGAGGTGTGCTGAGCAAAACACTAGCTATATACTCAGCCAGCCCATATGGGTCTAACAGGTGGGCAGTCAGTCTGCTTGACAGGCCAATCAGATGCAGGCAAACAGAAGACCCCAAACAGCTGACTTAGCTCATATGTGTAGGAATCATTCATTCAACAAATATGCAAGGCACTAAATGCATATCTATATCTATGTACTGTATTCTACATCAAAACACTTTATTCAGTATTATAGGATAAAAAGTTCTTAAATCACAGTATTGACTTAAAAATTTGATAAAAGGAATAAAATATACACTATTAAAGAAGCAAACATTTATTAATTTATATTTTGCTTTGATTCAGAAAAAGTTTATGGTAGCTTACATAAGTACAACTGGATAAAATGACTAAAGAAAAAGATTAGGAAGATGATATTCTGAAAAGTGAGATATCAGTATACTAAAATGAGAACATTAACATCCTTAACATTTTCCCAGAGATGGCCAAATGTACAATGTAAAGGAAACAGTATACAATGAATTTAGAGGAAAAACAGATCTCATACGACCAGGACAGTCAAGAAGGGGACAAAAAGGGCACAAGAGTGCCTTTATTGACAGTGAATGTTAATTCCATTTTATTTTATTCTTAGAGATGGGGTCTCACTCTGTCACCCAGACTGCAGTGCAGTGCCATAATCATAGCTCATTGCAGCTTTAAATTCCTGGGCTCAAGTGATCCTTCTGACTCAGCCTCCCAAGTAGCTAGGACTACAGGTGCACACCATCCAGTAATTCTTTTTATTTTTATAAAGACAGGGTCTTGCTGTGTTACCCAGGCTGGTCTCAAACTGTTGGGCTCAAGTGATCCTCCTGCCTCAGCCTCCAAGAAAACAACAGTTTGTGTTTTTACCTCCACAGGTAGTGTATATGATAATTTAAAAAAAAAAAGCTATTCCAATACACAAGGAAAGAAAAATAAGTAAATTACTGACAACTTTGGGAGGCTGAGGCAGGCAGATCACAAGGTCAGGAGTTTGAAACCAGCCTGACTAACATGGTGAAACCCCGTCTCTACTAAAAATACAAAAAATTAGCCAGGCATTGTGGCGCATGCCTGTAGTCCCAGCTACTCAGGAGGCTAAGGCAGGAGAATCACTTGAACCCTGGAGGTGAAGGCTGCAGTGAGCCGAGATCATGCCATTGCACTCCAGCCTGGGCGACAGAACAAGACTCCGTCTTAAAAAAAAAAAAAAAAAATACTGACAACTGCTCTTGGAAAAATATCTGAAATTCCTCCTCTTAGCTATAATGGATTTGGGATGTAAAGAGAAACAAATATTTAAAATCTCAATTTCACTATAATGAGAGTCAGGGACTTCAACCATGAGCTCAAAAAGAAAAAAAATAGCAGGACAAAGGTATGGCTTTCACCATTTCCTCAACAAACTTTATCACTCTAATGCCTCGAGAAAGCCCAGCTAGGGCCTGGCACACAGAGGTTTCATTTAATCTAGTGCTCCGCTCTTTCCACAACTCTAAGAGCACTGAAATTTTTAGAGCCATAGAATCATAAATCTATACGAGTACAGATATATAAATTTTTGTTTATATAATTTATTGATCATACAAATATAATTTGTATGATCATACAAATTATTGATCATACAAATATAGAAACTTAGTCAAAATCCCAAACTAATCCAAAAAGCTTAATCAAACTAAAAGTGTATAGTTAGATAATTAATTTTACTAAGTGACCCATTTTGAGTAAGTTAAGATAAAACTGACAAATACAGGTAGCCTCAAGAACAAAGGTATATAAAATCAAGGCAAATTCCAAATCCAATTCCAGATTTAAATAACTAATGAGAGTGCTTAGTTTTTACTTCAGAAGATGTATGAAAAATATAGTTTCACAAACACAAGGGAACCAAACTTGCCTAGAGTTTGACCATATATTTAAAATGTTAGAACAGTTCTGGAATCATAGGTTTGAATCCAAAGTTTTAAAGCATTTTGTTTCTTATCAGTTGATATACTTCGCTTGTAGGTCCATCTCTTCTTTATGCTAAGTTGTACTAACAGAACAGACATTTTGTAATTAAGACATATATGTGTTTGCACTCCAACTACGGTTGTAAACTTAAATGTCTGACTTTTCTGAAACTCAACTTCAATTCTTTCTAAAAAAATTTTTTTTAATCTGTGATTCCTCTGAGCACAGGGCAATCATCAATGACAACTAAGTTTCAAATTCTAACTGCCCACTATTGAATTTAGATGAACACCTGTTTGCATCAGTTTGAAGTTCAACATATTCATGTCTTGTGAGATCTCTTTTCATTTTCATCTCTTTGTTTTTCGTGGCGTTTTGTTTTCTTTTCTTTTGTTTTTTGTTTTTTCAGTAGAGATGGGGTTTTCACCAGGCTGGTCTCAAACTCCTGGCCTCAAGTGATCTACCCGCCTCAGCCTTCCAAAGTCCTGGGATTACAGGCATGAGCCACTGCACCCAGCCCATTTTCATTTGTTTTCTCCCTCTTCTAAACAACATTGCAGTAAATACTCTTATGACTACACTCTTGTTTTGACCTACTATTATTTCTATAAGACAAATTCTTAGAAATGAAAATCCTAAGTCAAAGAATATATACTTTCCAGGTTGTTGATACATTATTGAGACATACCATTACTAAATTATTTTCCATTGAAATCATGCCTATCTAGTCCCCCAATCCCAGAGCAACACTGGGCATAAATTTGTTTAATAAAGTTTTTCCAGTATGGCAAGTAAAAAAAAATGTAGTTATAATTGGCATTTGTTTGATTGTGCGTGATATGTAAATAAGGTAAATATCTAATATTAGATATGCATATTAGATAGTTGTAATTTTTTTCATCGTTGCTAAAACTTTCTATCAGGTCACATTTAGCTCAAGGGCCTATTGCCCAACCTCAATTTTAGCAAGCTTATATAAAAGGGGAAAGTACAGTATGGAATAACACTATTCTACTATTTCTGTCTTAACAACGACTTCCTCAAACCTAATGTTGGGCAAGATAACATCTCCATTACTTATGCTCCAATACAGAAGATGTGCACAGGAGACTTGACACAATACTGTGAATAATAAAATCTATCTGCAATTAGCTACACATTGTTAGAGTTTGTAAGTCCGATCAAGCCACTTGGGATCTGTTTGTTTTTTAACCACTTTCTTAGATATCTCTTTTAAAACCTTAAGTGCCTTTTAATGCACAGTTCTGTCATGAAGCCAAGAAATAATAAAATAGGGGGAATATCAACTCTCTCTAATGCTGTCAGATTACTAAAACATTAATGATGAAGCATCATATTAAAGTGATATATCTTATAAAAGTAACATCAGATCCCATCAAATTATGACTGATTCATCTCTTCCTACCTTGCCCAAACCAAGCTGAAAGACAAAGTAGCTTTCAGGCTCAAGATTTTCTCTAACTTGTCCAATTTATTCAGACATTGGCAGGACCATCTCCAAGGTGATTACCTGATTTTTAACGAACGCATTTCTTACAGACTATTAATGTGCTTCCTGATGCCAGCATCGCTGGAGGGGAATAACTAGCCCAATGAGATCATTAGTCATTGACACCAGATTATAGTAACATTAAGAAATGATGACGGGTTGCTTAGCTGCAGTTTTCCAAATGCTGCTAGGATAAAGAGAACTGACAGTAATCACCTCCACAGAGAATCACAGACTAAATCTATCTATTAAACAGTGTTCCTTCATCTTCTCAGCAAAGGAGCTCAGCTACAGAAGTTAACCTTCTTGGCAAACATTCTTTATCTATAGGAACTAGAATATAATATCACTACTCTATCTCCCTCAAAGTTCTTCCACTCTAGTGGGTGGGGCGATAGCACAGAAACCTTCCTCTTCTCTGAGGTTTATGTCACTTGACTGTATTACTACCTAAATTAATGTCTTGACTAATTTCTAGGTCATCTTTCAATGTATGAAAAGTAATCTGAGGCCGGGCACAGTGGCTCACGCCTGTAATCCCAACACTTTGGGAGGCCAAGGCAGGTGCATCACCTGAAGTCAGGAGTTCAAGACCAGCCTGACCAATATGGTGAAACCTCATCTCTACTAGAACTACAAAAATTAGCCAGGCATGGTGGCGTGCACCTGTAGTCCCAGCTACTTGGGAGGTTGAGGCAGGAGAATCACTTGAACCCAGGAGGTGGAGGTTGCAGTGAGCTGAGATCGCCCCACTGCACTCCAGCCTGGGCAACACAGCGAGACTCTATCTCAAAAAAAAAAAAAAAATTTAAAATAAAGTAATTTGAGCTGGGCACAGTGGCTCACGTCTATAATCCCAGCTACTTGGGAGGCTGAGACAAGAGGATCACAAGCCCAGGAATTGAAGGCTGC
Source organism: Pongo pygmaeus (assembly GCF_028885625.2). Classification (NCBI taxonomy): domain Eukaryota; kingdom Metazoa; phylum Chordata; class Mammalia; order Primates; family Hominidae; genus Pongo; species Pongo pygmaeus. Next base: position 118,773,086 of record NC_072382.2, read on the forward strand.
AGTGAGCCATGATCACACCACTGAACTCCAGCCTGGGCAACAGAGCAAGACCCTGCCTCCAGGCCTCAAACGATTCTCCCACCTCGGCCTCCCAAAGTGCTAAAATTACAGGCATGAACCACTGTACCTGGCCTAGGTCATTATTTCTTGCTTGAATGATTACAATAGTCTTCTAACAATGAATGAGTCTCCAATGAATACAATACTCTCCCTACCTTCAGTCTACCTTCTACATTGTCACATGAATTAACAAAAGCAAACTTGATTCTATCTGTCCACCTAAAAAAAAAAAAAAATCAGAAGTTCCCCATTATCTGCAGAAACAAATCCACACTCCTCAGCATCAAGTACAAAGCTCCTTCATTGTCTGGGCTCCACTAATTTATCCCTTCCCATCGTCTGCCACTTCTTCACACTGACATTGCGCTTTGGTCTTAAGAAACCATTTGCAGTTCCCTGAACTTGTATGCTTTTTCAAACCTGTCTTTGTATCTTACCCAAAATTCCTTTCCCCACTTTTAAAGCTTGCCATTTGAACAATGTAGTAAAATCTAGAAAACTTCTAGACCAAGCTTGTCCAACCCGGCCTGCGGGCTACATGCGTCCCAGGATGGCTTTGAATGTGGCCCAACACAAATTCATAAACTTTCTTAAAACATTATCACATTTTTTTGCAATTTTTTTTTTTTTTTTAGCTCATCAGCTATGGTTAGTGTTAGTGTATTTCTATGTGTGGCCCAACACAATTCTTCCAATGTGGCCCAGGGAAGCCAAACAATTGGACACCCTTAAGGGACAGCCCTTAAGTAGGCTGAACTTAAGTTGCAAACATTGAGATAAAACATTAGTCTCCACCTGCCCAAAATACCAGCATCCGTCTTAGATCATTTTCCCAAACAGAAGCAAAATCTACTCGCTTATTTAAGTTACTTTCACTAAGGTCCATCTGGGCAATAGCTCCTCATTCTACACAATAAGCCTGCATCTTAGTCCATTACAAGAAAAAAAAAACACATTCTGGAAAAAGAAAAAAAAGAACATTTCACAATATTGGCTTCATAATAAATACACTTTAACTTAAAACAGTATGAAGTAGAATTTTTAATATAATAAAATGCTTGTCACTAGCAGTTCTTTTATAGAGAACACGTAGGAGGAAGGCTTGTCATCTGACAATATCTACCAGGTTAGCATTATGCAAGTATCTGAATTAATAAGCAGAAAGTAACAGCTACTGTCACCAAAAAGTCTCTATCCCTAAGTGAACTCTACTGTAAAATGAGGTGGAAGTTGTGTTTTTCCTGTTCTAAAATCCAACATGCTCACATTCCTTACAGGTAGCCAGTACTGATGAAGTCCGGATTTGCCAGCAATGAAAAGCAGTCAGTGTTCTGCCTTAAACATACACACCGTGTCAAGTAAATGCTGCCTTTGTAGTTGCCAGAGCAATAGCCACCACCAATAACAACAAAAATGAGGTAGCTGAGAGAGAACAGTGTGCCTACCACAGTAACATCTCGTTTCCTATGATACTGATTTTTGCTACATTAAGTCTCTTGGAACGAATGATGAGAAATTCACATTGACTTTATCAGATCTACACTACTCAGAATCTGACCGGGTTTATACAGAATTGACCAAGCTGCATGTGCCCAACTCTCACATACTTCTGTTCAAGAAGCCTTTAGTAAATAAGAACATAAAAGAAAAGCTTGACTCAGGCAGATCTGGTTTGGAATTCAAGCTCCAACACTTACTGGTTTTGCACTTCGGACAATTTGCTTAACATCTTAAAGCACAATTTTTCAAGTATAAAATGAGGGTAATAAAAGTATGACCTAAAAGTACCTCATAAGGTTGTTCTCAGGATGAAATTAAAAAAAATATATTCAATGCTGGCTGGGAGCAGTGGCTCATGCCTGTAATCCCAGCACTTTGCGGGGGCGGAGGCAGAAGGATCACTTGAGGCCAGGAGTTCAACACAAGGTAGGCAACAAAATGAGACCCCGACTCTATTTATTAAATATATATATTTATTCAAGGCCATGCCAGGCACACAGTAAGCACTATATAAACATAAGCATATGTTGTTGTTATGGTATTTCATTTTGCTGGTGTAGCCATTCTACTTGCTTTAGGTAGGGTCAACATCACAGAGGGTCATAAATTCCACACACACAAAAGAAACAATTCAAGCTGAGAATTTAAAGTCGGAGCAACCTATTTATTGACAGACTACAGATGAGGAGTATAGATTGGTCCCCACTGCTGAACATTATACTTTAACGAGAAATGTTAAAACAAACAAACAAAAAACCCTGATTATCCATGTGCTACTGCTGCCTTCGTCTGAGCATCTATCTACAAAAATTATGGAGAATATGGGGAAAAAAGCTAAGAAATTAAAGTATTTATTAAGTAACAGAATGCCACCATAAGATTCACATATATTAAAAATCCTCTCCAAATATCATCTTATCATCCACTGATTAGAAACAAAGTTGACAGAATGCAACCCTGAATTTAACTTGTCTGAACTAAGACAGGACTGATCCTTAAGCACTGACAGGCAAGTTCAATGAATCTACCTTTAGGACCATCGGTTCATAAAAGTAACTAAAGGCAGGGCGCAGTGGCTCACACCTGTAATCCCAGCATGTTGCGAGGCCGAGGTGGGTAGATCGCTTGAGCCCAGGAGTTTGAGACCAGCCTGGGCAACACGGTGAAACCCCATCTCTACAAAAAATACAAAAAATTAGCCAGGCGTGATGGTGCACACCTGTGGTCCCAGCTACTCAGGAGGATGAAGTGGGAGGATTGCTTGAGCCCAGAAGGTCAAGGCTGTAGTGAGCCAAGATTGTGCCACTGCACTCCAGCCTGGATGACAAAGTGAGACCCTGTCTCCAAAAAAAAAAAAGGAACAATGTTATTTAGACTATCCAAACAGGGACCCTGAAAATACCTGGGTAAGTGCATTTTGCTAATCAATTCTGACAAAAGATAATGGGGGGGGAGGAAATAACATAGAGGCACTATTATTAAGACTTGACTCATTACTTTCCTTCAAATCTTACAAAGGAACAACCACAGAGTCACAGGAATACTTCTTCCCACCTGTCAATAACTTTACTCCAACCAACTCTGGTAAGATTCCTACCTCTTCTCATCCCACCTTTGGCCAACTCTAGTCCAATTCCTACTGGGCAACAGCAAAGGAAACAAGGTTAAAGCCTATGGGAAAACAAAGAGGTCCCAAAACCAAAGCTTTCTGATTAAAGCTTAATGTCGCATGATATGAGCAATGAAAGGGATGTTAGATAAATCTAGTACGGCTACCTCAATTTAATTGGGAAGGAAATGGTAAATGTTGCCTAGTCTCATACAGCTAGTTAAGGGCACAGCCAGGCAGGATTAGAACTTAAAACCCCTATCTCCTAATCCAGTGTTTTTCCTACTACATCATTGAGATCAGTTTTTAAAAGACTGTATCAATGAACTCTTCTCCTTTTTTACTATATAATACTCAGAATATAAAAACAAAATGTGGGCTGGGCATGGTGGCTCACACCTGTAATCCCAGCACTTGGGAGGCCGAGGTGGGCAGATCACTTGAGGTCAGGAGTTCAAGACCAGCCTAGCCAACACGGTAAAACCTCATATTAAAAAAACAAAAATTAGCCAGGCATGGTGGTGCATGCCTGTAATCCCAGCTGCTCGGGAGGCCGAGGCAGTGAGCCAAGATCACACCACTGCACTCCAGCCTGGGCAACAGAGCAAGACTCCATCTCCCAAAAAAAAAAAAATAGGCCAGGAACAGGGGCTCATGCCTGTAATCCCAGCACTTTGGGAGGCCAAGGCGGGCAGATCACCTGAGATCAGGAGTTCAAGACCAGCCTGGCCAACCCGGGAGGCAAAGGCTGCAGTGAGCCAAGATCGCACCACTGCACTCTAGCCTGGTGACAGAGTGAGACTCCATCTCAAAAAAAAAAAAAGATAAAAAAGATCTTCATAAACAATTTTAAATGGCAAAAGGAAAGCACGGAGGTGGGAGGTGTTTTTGCAAATATAGGACTATAAAGATCCCTGCAAGAGCCAGAACCTAAATGTTTCTTAGAAACAGAACAGTGACTGGTTCACTGGGTCAGTATCCTTCAGACTCAGCAGAGATCAATGCATAGATTTTGAAGTCAGGCTCTCTTGGGTTTGAATCCAGTCATGTCATTTAATAACTCTGGAACTTTAGGTATAACTACTCTCTTAATTTACTTATCTCTAAAATGGGATAATAACAACCGATTCATAGAATGAAAGTAATAAAAATCTTACTTTTATTACTATCTTTTGCTGCTTTTGATAGTATAAAGTATCACAAACCCAAAGGACATAACAGTTATGTAAGTAGCAAGTCAAAATGACCCCAGGAAAGATGCTTCAGCAGAAAGAGGCAGGATATCCAGCATGTTAAACACTCCATTCAAGCAAAGGAAGATGAAGGCTGATCTGCTGAGACTGACACCGCTGCAGTTATTAGTGAATAGATGAATCTCCATTGTAGGGCTAAAGTGAGGTGCTGGGAGAATGACCAAGAATACAGGAAGGAAGAATCATGATGCCACAGTAAAGGGAGGGAAGGGAAGGAAGGGGAACAGAAAGCAGAGGCCAACAAATAGTGTTCCTTGCTCAAACTAAACAGTTCTATACTTTCATTTAGACTTAACTACTAATAATTAAAAAGAAAAAAGCAGAGAACAAATGAGTTTGAATACACAGTCTTCCCTTGGTCTTTGGCACAGCAGGGTTAAGCATTCCTAAAGATCATATAGTCTAAAATGGAATATCACAAAGACCTCTACCACAATACATTGAAATTTATCAAGTGAAAGGAAAGAAGGCGGCTCAATGGATGTTTCCTTATGGGCTATGTAGCTTTGATCAAGAGGGGCAGAGATTCCATATGTACTCAACAGCAGAATGCAGGTAAGCTCAATGCCCAAGTGTTGTGATCAGGCTTGGGCCAGGATTTATTCAAAGTCTCTCCAAAATACTCCACTTGGAGACTACTGAAAACAAAGGTTCCTTCTATTAAACAAGGAAGGGGTGTAAAGAGTCAAAGTGGGAGGTGGTAAGGGAGAACAGAAACTTAAGCTGCCGAACACTGCGGCCCACACCTGTACTCCCAGCACTTTGGGAGGCACAGGCGGGAGGAACCCTTTAGCCTAGGAGTTGCAAACCCAAACAAACAACACCGTGAGACCCTATCTCTGTGTTTAAAAAAAAAAAAAAAGAAAGAAAAAAAAGATCTTCACAAACAATTTTAAATGGTAAAAGGAAAGCATGGGGTAGGAGGTGTTTTTGCAAATCTAGGTATTCAGCTCAGGCTGTCTAAACTCACTTACCTAAGGATGGGATAACAAAAATGCACACTGGCCATGCTGTTCTATTTTTCTCCCATAATGAAAATAGTAACTTTCACAGGAAAGCCCTTGGCCCAGATTAATCTTGTTATTAAATACTATTAATACAATTATCATAAAGGAAAATAAAGTGATTTGAAAATGATCCTAGCAAAGCCACCAATAACAAAGCAGCCAAATTAATCCAGGAATTGCAGACTTAAGCCTCAAAACTGGATTATCACCCTCAATTCACTACTGTCCCATGGTGTTCCCTTTTGGACATGCTTATGCTTACAGCAACAGTTTCATATTGAAAATAAAAGGATCGGCTGGGCACAGTAGCTCACGTCTGTAATCTCAGCACTTTGGGAGGCCGAGGCAGGTGGATCACCTGAAGTCAGGAGACTGAGACCAGCCTGGCCAACATAGTGAAACCCTGTCTCTACTAAAAATATAAAAATTATCCAGGCTGGGTGGTGGGCACCTGTAATCCCAGCTACTTGGGAGGCTGAGGCGAGGCTATCACTTGAACCTGGGAGGCAGAGGTTGCAGTGAGCCAAGATCACGCCACTGCACTCCAGCCTGGGTGAGAGAGCAAGACTCTGTCTCAAAACAAACAAACAAACAAACAAGGACCAAAACAATATTTTGGTGAACTAAATAAAACCAGTTTGCTTTCTTGTCACCAAAAGGACTCTCTTTCCCATTCCTCACCAATTCAAAGCAACACACCTGTACTCATGATGGAGGTGAAGGAAGGAAGAGGAGGGGTGAGCACACAGGTGTACATGTGCCAATGCACACTCAATCACAAGCGTTTGTGTTATGTGTGTTGGGGGATCCTATACTCCATTTTATCTTTATAGCTGCCCCCTCAGGGACTCACAATTAATGTTATGGTGTGTCATACTAACTTTTAGATAATTTTTTTCTAGAAATTTGACATCAGATGAACTGTAAGAGTTCAGAATATGAGCTCACCATTCTGTCAAGTTGTTCAATCTTCCTCATTAAAAAATGCACTGCCACCCAGGTGTGGTGGCTCATGCCTGTAATCCCAACACTTTGGGAGGCTGAGGCGAGTGGATCACCTGAGGTCAGGAGTTCGAGACCAGCCTGGCCAACATGGTGAAACCCCGTCTCTACTAAAAATACAAAAATTAGCTGGGCATAGTGATGTAATCCCAGCTACTCAGGAGGCTGAGGCAGGAGAATCGCTTGAACCCGGGTGGCAGAAGCTGCAGTAAACTGAGATCGCACCACAGCACTTCAGCCTGGGCAACAGAGAAAGACTCCGTCTCAAAAAAAAAAAAAAAAATTGGGAAGGAGTTAGACATATCAAAAGTCTAACTGAAGAAAAAGCCTAAAATTAACCATAAAATCTGGGTTCATTTCAAAACAAGTAGGCAATTTTGCCCTTAAGCCTAAATAATTGCCAAAGGAAAATAAGCTAACATTTATATGCTATGCTAAGCACTTTTATCTGATTTAATCCCCACAAGAACCCCAATAGATGGGTAATATTATTCCATTTCATAGCTGGGGAACCTGTGGCTTGGAAAAATTAAGTAACTTGCTCATTAAGCTAAAATTTGAACCTAGGACTTCCTGACTCCAAACGCTATATACTCTTTCTATTATAACCTTGCAGACTCACAAGTTTGTTAACATAAAGGCAAAAGAGAAAAGAGAAAAGTCAAAACTCCTAAATTACAAAAATATCAACTTGAATTCTCCATGGAGAAAAGTCAAACCCTCAATTCAATTAAGGACACAGGGTACTATATGTGTATTTGATTAAAAGCTTTCTCTGCAGAAAATGAACTGTGGTTTCTTTTTAAAAATATTAATCTCAAACTCCAGAATTACCTCAAAATCCTTTTGGAAATGGGCTTAATTCTACGCAGTTAAGACAGAAAATAAGGAAGGCATTTGAAAAATGTTTGGTTAAATGATGAATAATCAAATCCAGCACAGAGTTATGGCTTCTGAATCAGAAAACTAAATTGCAAATAGCCTTGCATTTCGTAAAATTACTTTCCTGAAGCCTGTTGTGCGTCTGCAGTTCTACCAAAAGTACAGAAACTAACCCAGAAATAAATTATTAAAAATTAGACTAATTAAAATAGGAAAACAAAGATAACAGTTGGTAATTTTAAGAAACTATGATGTAGCCAGGCGCGGTGGCTCATGCTTCTAATTCCAGCACTTTGGGAGGCCGAGGCAGGCAGATCACCTGAGCTCAGGAGATCGAGACCAGCCTGACCAACATGGCAAAACCCCATCTCTGCTAAAAATACAAAAATCAGCCAGGTGTAGTGGTGTGCGCCTGTAATCCCAGCTACTTGGGAAGCTGAGGCAGGAGATCACTTGAACCCAGGAGGCAGAGGTTGCAGTGAGCGAGATTGCACCACTGCACTCCAGCCTGGGCAACAGAATGAGACACCGTCTCAAAAAAAAAAAAAAAAAAAAAATCTATGATGCAGGGCCAGGCATGATAGCTCATGCCTGTAATCCCAACACTTTGGGAGGCCAAGAAGGGAAGACTGCTTGAGCCCAGGAGTTCGAGACCAGTCTGGGCAACAAAGCAAGACCCTGTCTCTACAAAAAATGAAAAACTTAGCCTAAAGTGAGGCACTGGGAATGGTGGCACGGACCTGTGCTCTCAGCTACTCAGGAAGCTGATACAGGAGTATCACTTGAGCCCAGGAGGTTGAGGCTGCAGTTAGCAATGACAGCACTGCTGCACTCCAGCCTGGGTGACAGAGCAGGTCTCAAAAAAACAAAAACAAAAACAGAGAGAGAAACTCTGACGCAAAAGTCAAGATTTATTGTTTAAATTATAACCAATTCATAAATACCATAAAAGGCGCAATTACTTTATAGGCCACCAATCAAAGTGCACTTATTATTATTATAGCATTTTCTAATGTATCAAAAATCAATATAAAACATTTAAGAGATTCCCCACTTAATGATTCACTCTTTATCACCTTCCTGAAAATTTTCTGAGTCTAAATTTTTACCCAACTAAATATTCAACTACTCCTCAAAAACATTTCTTTCAGATGCTTTGTTTTAATGCTGATAAGGTACTATTCTTATTTACTGCCCAACTTCTAGATCAACACTTACCAATCCCACAAAACCTTATCAACCTCCAAAGCCTATATTTTGAAGATGCATCTGGAAAAAAAAATCTAAAAATTTAAAAATAACACTAATGACAACATCTATTACCAGTTCATCCCCAAAGAAGCTGATTCTGGCTGCATGGAGAAAAGGGTCACATAATCATCAAGGGGACGGTGGGAAGTGGCTTCTTCCTGGGAAGCCCAGTACCCAAAAAGCCTCTCCCAGACAGGCTTCCCCTCTTCCTTATTCACAACGGGCCCTCCTTCATGAAGATGAGAGAGGGAAGGAAAGAAAGGGCAGCAAATTAAGGCTCCAATGCATTCAGAATTTACTCTTTCCCATTCCCCCATTACAAATACCTACAGCACTTTCAGCATGAGTAATGAAGGTTTTAGAGATTCTTCTCTGCAAAACAATGGGTGGGATGGGCAGAAAAGTGTAACTTCCCCAGTCCTGGAATAAAAGCTGTGACAGGTATCCCCCATGTAGAGAGCACCAATAAGCCAGGGAGGACTAGGATGCTGTGTTCTCATGGGTATTGGGGGTGGCCAGCACAAGGCCTGCTGAGGGTATTCAAATCTGACTTTCCTTTTTTCTGTGCCTAAACCACCTACATTACCAAGGTTGTGTCAGTTTACTGTGGGACTCTTTTCTGCTGGCTTATCAGGCTGTATGGCCACCATGCTCCCAGTCCCTGCCACCACGGCCTTGGTCCTCTTTAATTTTTCCTTTAAGTATTTAAGTGCTATTTCCTGGGGAGGAAGGTCAAAGTAAATAACCCCACTTCATTAAAATGACTGAGTCTTAATTAAAGTGACTCAGTCCACCAAAAAATAATTATTTTTTAAAGAAAAAAATGTATGTAAATAATATACGTATGTATGTACATATTCATATAGTTTAGATTGAGAAATGTCAGAGATAAAATGTAGGCCAGGCACGGTGGCTCATACCTGTAATCCCAGCACTTTGGAAGGCCGAGGTGGGTGGATCACTGGAGCTCTGAAGTTCGAGACCAGCCTGGCCAACATGGACAGATCCTGTCTCTCCAAAAGCTACAAAAATCAGCTGGGTGTGATGGTGCATGCCTGTAGTCCCAGCTACTCAGGAGGCTGAGGTGGGAGGATCGCTTGAGCATGGGAGGCAGAGGTTGCAGTGCGCCAAGATTGCGCCACTGCACTCCAGCCTGGGGGACAGAGTGAGACCTTGTCTCAAACAAAAACGAAAATAATCACCCTCCTCCTGAAAAAAGGAAATTATAAATTTTAAAAGAAAAAAAAAAAGGGATGAAATCTGCAATCTCCACACTCCTTTTTTTTTCTCCCCTGTAAATAGAAGCTGCAAACTTTCTGCATTAAGGATGCTGATGTGCTGCAAATAGATTAGTCAAGCTAAACCACAATGGAGTGAGAAGGGTCATAAAAAGAAAGGCAGAAAGGGACTGTCTGAGCACGTACATATGGGTATGAGTGTATTACGATTATATTCTTAATTCCAAGAGATGATTTGGGATGAGTCATTGTTTTGTACCAACAAGAGTAAAATTTCTGTCCATTGTTACATATAATAGAGAGTGGATTCTGAGTGGTTATTTTCTACAGAAATTAAACGGAATTTTTTTTTTTTTTTTACCCTGAACCAGAAATTCTGTTGAGATTGGTGAGATTTACAAAGAATTCAGTACCATTTATCAGCCATGTGTTAGTACTGAGAGAAGCTGTTTGGGATTTACTGAGGATTTATTCACATAAAAAATTCTGCAAGGTACAGCTGAACAACTACCACAAAATAAGGTTTCTGGCCAGGCATGGTGACTCACGCCTATACTCCCAGCAACTTGGGGAGCTGAGGCAGGAGGACTGCTTGAGACCAGGAGTTTAAGACCAGCCTGGACAACACAGCAAGACCCCATCTTTTAATTTTTTTTAATTAGGCATGGTGGCAGTACCTGTAGTCCCAATGACTCTGGCACTCCAGTCTACGCAATAGAGAGAGACTCCAACTCTTAAAAAATAAATAAATAAAGTTTCCTGCTTGGCGGTCTGGCTATCAATACAAGCCTAATCTGGTTATCCCCTAAATACTTTTTATTTTCAGAAACAGGATCTCACTCTGTCACTCAGACTGGAGTGCAATGACATGATCACAGCTCACTGCAGCCCTCATCTCCCAAGCTCAAGTGATCCTCCCAGCCTCCCAAGTAGCTGGGACTACACGCGTGTATCCCCACACCTGGCTAATTATTTTTATTTCTTTGTAGAGGCAGGGTCTCCCTATGCTGCAGGCTGGTCTCGAATTCCTAGACTCAAGCAATTCTCTCATCTCAGCCTTCCAAAGTGCTGGGATTATAGGCATGAGCCACCATGCCCAGTCCTCAAATACTTTTTAGAAATGTTTTTTTAATGTTTTCAATGGTGCCAGGCAGCACCATTATATTGGAGCATAGAGGGCATCCTAAAGCCAGTGGCTTCTGTTTGGCTTATAGAAGAACTAGAATCTTCATTACACCATCATACTTGTAACTGTTAACTTTTCCAAAGCTGTATTTGACCTTATGTTTGAAGAAGGCCTTTCATACTTTAACTTCAGACTATTTTTTCATCATCTTCTAATGCTAAACTGATTCATCTTCTGTCCCTAAAAATGACCTGACTTTGCTATTTCCATATCCTTGCTTACACTGCTCTGTCCACAATTCCCTCTTTCCCATTTTTCTCCATACGCAGAAACAATCCTTCTCACAGCTCAATCCTAGCTCATCCTGGTAGCCTTCCTTCTTTGACTACCTCAGTCAACAAAAGGTTCTCTGTCCATCCTCACAATCTCTGTAATAGTAATTGTCCAGATCTCTCAATTGGGCACTTAGGGAAACAAAACAGCAAATACTATATTTTCACTGACTCATAATATATTGAAATTCTTAGGGTTGTTTTTTTTTTTTTTTTTTTTGCCATTACTGCTTTTTTTTTTTTTGAGACGGAGTCTCACTCTGTTGCCCAGGCTGGAGTGCAGCGGCGCAATCTCGGCTCACTGCAAGCTCTGCCTCCCGGGTTCACGCCATTCTCCTGCCTCAGCCTCCCGAGTAGCTGGGACTACAGGTGCCCACCATTTGCCATTACTTTTAACAGCAAAAACCACAATCACTTTTACACTAACCTACAGAAGAGCCCTTAAAAGTTATTAGAATAGTAGGTACCCAACTTTTTAATCACCAAAGATAGTTTCTGTTATTTAATACCTTCCCCCTACTCCTACCACTCTTTGGTTTCTAAGTTAAAGTCAGAAGGCCATGTTATTTAAAACTTTGTATAAGGTCAGGCACAGTGGCTCACGCCTGTAATCCCACCACTTTGGGAGGCCAAGGTGGGCGAATCACGTGAGGTCAGGAGTTAGAGACCAGCCTGGCCAACATGGTGAAACCTCGTCTCCACTAAAAGTACAAAAAATCACCAGGGCGTGGTGCTACACGCCTCTAATCCTAGATGGGCGGGGACCCACTTAAATCCAGGAGGTAGGGGTTGCAGTGAGCCAAGACTGTGCCACTGCACTCTAGCCTGGGCATCAAGAGCAAAACTCCATTTCAAAAAAACATAAAAAAAACTTTGTATACTAAACTAGGATTATCAATAAATAAAGTGTATTTTTTTTTTTAAACTAAGTTAAAACTTTTATTGTAAATCAAAGCTGTTAAACTCAGTTCTCACACAGAAAGGACACACGACTCCAGTTAAAAGCAAAGATATTTTATTGTTTGGTTAACCTGTGTGGCCTCATCATGACTAAAAATGTATACTTACTCTCAGCTTAAAAAAAAAAAAATGCTTCCAGTGCTATCTACTCAGACCCTTTATCAATTTGAGGAACCAAAATCAAGAACTACATACTTAAGTCAATTCCTTATTTTACTGATAAAACTGAGACCCAGAGAAGGAAAGGAGATTTCTAAAATCACAAAGGTAGTGTCACAGCCAGGTCCTCAAAAGGGACATGGATATAAGTCTCTAGATTCTCAGGGATGTGTGTGTGTGTGTGTGTGTGTGTGTGTGTGTATGTGTGTATTTTTTATTTCTTTTTCTTTCTTTCTTTTCTTTTTGCTTTTTTTTTTTTTTGAGACAGGATGGTCTTGCTCTGTCACCCGGTCCGGAGTGCAGTGTTGTACTCACGGCTCACTGCAGCCTCAACCTCCTGGGGCTCAAGTGATCCTCCCACCTCAGCCTCCCAAAATGCTGGGATTACAGGCGTCAGCCACCAGGCCCAGTCCAGTCAGTGTTCTTTCTATTACATCGTGCTGATGCCAAGGACCTTACTTACACAAACAGAATGTTGATTATTTTAGGGCAAGAACCAAGTCTTACATCTCCTTGTATCTACCACTGACTCTTCTACATAGCTGAAGTCACAATAAATATTTATTCACTAATTATATATAATCAACTAATACCTAGTTATCTAATAATTTTAGCCCTTAAGAAATCTAAATGTGAAAGGCAAAGCAATAAAACTTTTAGAAGATAATATTAGAGATTATCTTTATGACTTTATGTCGTAACACATAGAAAAAGCATTAATCATACAGAAAAAAAGATTAAATGTCATTACGACATTAAAATTAAGAATTTATTTATCAAAAGACACAACTAACAGGGAAAAGACAAGCTATAGAGGGGAAAAAAGATATCTGTAACAAGTACAATAAAAAAAAAACGGGGGGCTCATCTCCAAAATATAGAGGGAACTTACCGGCCAGGTAGTTCCTCAACAATTTATTAACAAATAAGATTTGTATATATTCAAGGCATACGCCATGATGTTTTGATAGATGTATACATTATGCAATGATTACCATAACCTAACTAATTAACATGAAGAACATTCTTTTCATTTTATTTTTTAAATTAAAACGATTTTTAAGTGGGTAGCTCACACCTGGAATCCCTCACCTTAGGAGGCCGAAGCAGGTGAATGGCTTGAGCCTAGGAGTTTGAGACCAGCCTGGGAAACATGGCAAGACCCTGTTTCTACTAAAAATATGAAAATCAGCCAATCATGATGGTGTGCACTTTTAGCCCCAGCTACTCAGGAGGCTGAGGCAGGACGATTGCTTGAGCCCAGGAGGTTGAGGCTGTAGCAAGCTGTGATCACGCCACTGCACTCCAGCCAGGGCAAAAGAGCAAGACCCTGTCTCCAAAACACACAAAAGTTTTTAATTAAAAAAAAAATTTTTTTTAAGAACTACCACAAGTCAATAAAAGACAAATAACCCAAAAGAAAAATGTGCAAAAGACTTGAATATCACAAACAGCCAATAAACTCATGAAAAGGTGCCCCTATGGTTAACCAGAGAAATGCAAACTAAAACCACAATGAGATACCACTATATTCCTACTACACTGGGAATTTTTAATTTAATGATTTAAATTTTAAAATTTTAAATTTAGAAGTTGACAACAGCAAGTGTTAGAGAAGATCTGAAAGAAACGGGAACTCGCCTATACTGCTGGTGAGAATATAAACTGCTACAACCACTTTATTTATTTATTTTTATTTTTTATTTTGATTTTTTGAAGACAGAGTCTCGCTCTGTCACCCAGGCTGGAGTACAGTGGCACGATCTTGGCTCACTGCAACCTCCACCTCCCAGGTTCAAGCAATTCTCCTGACTCAGCCTCTGGAGTAGCTGGGATTACAGACATACAACCAACCCCATGTCCAGCTAATTTTTTTTTTTTTTTTTGAGACGTTGTTTCACTCTTATTGCCCAGGCTGGGAGTGCAACGGCACAATCTCAGCTCACTGCAACCTCCGCCTCCCGGGTTCAAGTGATTCTCCTGCCTCAGCCTCCCAAACTAATTACAGGCATGTGCCACCATGCCCAGCTAATTTTGTACTTTTAGTAGAAATGGGGTTTCACCATGTTGGCCAGGCTGGTCTCGAACTCCTGACCTCAGGTGATCTGCCCACCTCAGCCTCCCAAAGTGCTGGGATTACAAGCGTGAGCCACCGCGCCCAGCCTACAACCACTTTAGAAAAAAGTCTGACAGGCTGGTCCTATGGTAGTGGGTAATCAGAACTTATTAACATTAGTGTCACTAAAGCTGGTATACAACCCCCCACTGCTAAATTTGACTGGTTTTAAAAAAAGAAAAAAGTTGGGCAGTAGCTAATAAATTGAAGATAAAGAAATCCTGGCTAGGCATCATGGTTCACATCTGTAATCCCAACACTTTGGGAGGTCAAGGCAGATAGATCACTTGAGGCCAGGAGTTCAAGGCAAGCCTGGTCAATGTAATGAAACCCTGTCTTTACAAACAATACAAAAATTAGCCTAGTGTAATGGTGTATGCCTGTAATCCCAGCTACTCAGGAGACTGAAGCAGGAGAATCGCTCGAACCCAGGAGGCGGACCTTGCAGTGAGCCGAGATCACGCCTCTGCACTCTAGCCTGGGCGACAGAGAGAGACTCTGTCAAAAAAAAAAAAAGGAAGGAAGGAAAGAGGGAGGGAGGGAGGGAGGGTAGGAGGGAGGGAGGGAGGGTAGGAGGGAGGGAGAGAGGGTAGGAGGGAGGGCGGCAGGGAGAGGAAGGAAGGAAGGAAGGAAGGAAGGAAGGCAGGCAGGCGGCAGGGAGAGGAAGGAAGGAAGGGAGGGAGGGAGGGAGGGAGGGAGGGAGGGAGGGAGGGAGGGAGGGAGGGAGGGAAGGAGGGAGGGAGGGAGGGAGGAAGGAAGGAAGGAAGGAAGGAAGGAAGGAAGGAAGGAAGGAGTCCCATGACCTAGTAATAATTCTATTTTTGGGTATATCCCCAACAGAAATATGTGCTGAAATGTACCAGAATACACACGTAAGAATGTTCTTGAGCTAAGCACAGTGGTTCATGACTGTAATCCCAGCTAATTGGGAGGCTGAGGCAGCAGGATAATCTGACACCAGGAGATCAAGACCAGCCTGAGCAAAACAGCAAGACCCTGTCTCCAAAAAAATTGTTTTAGTTTAAAAAATAAAATAATGTTCTTTATGTTAATTAGTTAGGTTATGGTAATCACTGCATAATGTATATATCTATGAAGATATCATGGCATATACCTTAAATATACACAAATTATGTTAACCGTACCTCAATAAAGCTGGGAGGGTGAGGAAATGTTCTCAGCTGCAAATTCATAGTATCCCCAAACAGGAAAACACCAACAAATGTCCACCAACAACAGAATGAAGAAATAGTGGCATATTCATGCAATGGAATACTATACAGCAATGAAAAAGAACAAACTACTGCTACACATAATAGAGAAAAATATAAAATAGGATGTAAGAAGCTGATACAACAGAATACATATTGTGTAATTCCAATTATATAACACTAAAAGCTAGGCAAACTATATTGTTTAAAGATGCTTGTTTAGGAAGTAAATCAATAAAGAAATGCAAAGAATTAGCTGAGTGCAGTGGCATGTGCCTATAGTACCAGCTACTTGGAAGGCTGAGGTGGGAGAATCACTTCAGGCCAGGAAGTCAAGGCTACAGTAAGCCATAATCAAGCCACTGCACTCCAGGGTGACAGAGCAAGATTCTGTCTCTAAAAAAATAATAATAATAAATAAGAAGAAAAAGAAAAGAAGTGAATATCAAAAAGTTAGCACGTTGATTGGACACAGTACACAAAAAGCTGGCTCCTAGGCATGCTAAAAATGTTCTATTTCTTGATCTGTGTGTTGTATATAGGAGTATTTATAACAGCTCATTAAGCTGTGTATTTTATTACACACTTTTCAGTATACCTATTTTCTTTCAAAATGAAAAGGTTTTTCAAAGTGCTAAGCACAGGCCTAGTACATAGCAAACATTCAATAAAACAAATTTTTTTTAAGGCAAGATACTATTGAATTGGTGTAATACACCTTGAAAGAATCAAAGTACCTGTGAGTATGAAGACATGACACATGAAGTAAAAGTCATTTACTCCTGATTAGGTCATCATTCTAGTAGAAAAAAAACTGGTTATACAGCTCCTTTGCACCTAAAGGAGGTAGGATCTACAAATCCTATAAATGAGAAAGTTCATATGGATTTCAATTAGCTACTTGGAATTGAACAAATTAATCTCTATAAATCTCAGTTTCCTCATCTGTCTGAGAAAATACCTGTCTAGATAGCTTATCATGAGGTTCAAATTAAACAATATTTGTAAAAACACTTTATGAATGGCAAAGCAGCAAATGTATAGCATTATTAATATACTATTACATGACATGATTTTAGATATAAATAAATTGAGCATGAGAGGAAATACCATAGAACATGAAAATACGAACACTTCATATCCTGCTTTTCATTTAGGATTTGGAAAACACGATGTCCCTAAATTGGTATAAAATCTTCGGGGGTAATATGAGAACGGATGAAACTCCAGATAATGTGAAAATTGAGTAACAGCTTGGGGGGAAACCCGCAGCTGATATCTCAACACAGTTGTCCCTCGGTATACTGGGGGACTGGTTCCAGGAAGGACCCCCGAGTACACCAAATTACACACACACTCAAGTCCTGCAGTCCCCCTGAGGAACCTGCATATACAAAAAGTTGGCCCTCTGTACAGACAGGTTTCACATCCTGCAGATACCATTGTTTTGATCAGCATTGGGATGAAAACAAATCCACATATAAGTGGATTTTTTTTAAAAAGAAAAAATGCAGCTCAAACCTGTGTTGTTCAGGGGTCAGCTCTACAAAAGCATTCACTAATTCTGACCAAATGACAGTTCCAAAAGAGAACTCCACCCTTAAACTACTGTTGACTTCATCCTAAACTGGATTATCTTTGATGGTAGGAACTAATCTAAATCATCTTCATGAGATGCTTTAGGTGTAACACAAATGGAACAGGAAGGAAAGAGCTCCAAACCAGCCTAATTAACCGCAGTCCACAGCAAGTGGGCAAATGTTGCTGGGAAGGAGGCAAGAAGAAGAAATGCTATGGCCAGAACACTCAGAAAATGGCAACTCTAAACAAGACTGAATTATTGTAACATTGTTTTTATTTTATTTTATTTATTTTATTATTTTTTTTGAAACAGTTTCACTCCGTCACCCAGTCTGGAGTACAGTAGTGCATCTCAACTCACTGAAACCTCCACCTCCTGTGTTCAAGTGATTCTCATGCCTCAGCCTCCCGAGTAGCTGGAATTACAGGCGCCTGCCACCATGCCCGGCTAATTTTTGTATTTTTAGTAGAGAACGGGTTTCACCATGCTGGCCAGGTTGGTCTTGAACTCCTGACCTTAGGTGATCCACCCGCCTTGGCCTTCCAAAGTGCTGGGATTACAAGGTGAGCCACTGCACCCGGCTTTTATTGTAACTTTTTTTTTTCCTTAGAGACAGAGTCTTACTCTGTGGCCCAGGCTGGAGTGCAGTGGCATGATCTCAGCTCACTGCAACCTCCACCTCCCGGGTTCTAGCAATTCTCCTGTCTCAGCCTCCCAAGTAGCTGGGACTACAGGTGCACACCGCCACACCCGGCTAATTTTTCATATATTAGTGGAGACGAGGTTTCACCGTGTTGCCCAGGCTGGTCTGGAACTGAGCTCAGGCAATCCACCCGCCTCAGCCTCCCAAAGTGCTAGGATTACAGGGTGAGCCACCGCACATGGCCTTTATTGTAACTTTTTTTTTTCAATTGTAACATTTTAAAGGAAATGTATATATCACAGAATTTCAGAAACAGAATGGACACCAATACAAGTACTAATTTTACAAATGAAGAAATCTGAAGCCTCAAGAGTAGAACTGACCTACTGGTTACAGTAAGTAGCTGTTTTATGAGTAAATAATTACTAAGTAAATTTTAAAAGTAAAAGTCTTGTAATAAACAGTCAAGGCTCACTAACAAAGCTCCATAAAAACTGAAATCGCCTCCTCTCCTGCCAATATTTAAACTTGGCAGTCAACCCCTCCTTTTTTTTTTTTTTTTTTTTTTGAGACAGAGTCTCGCTCTGTTGCCCAGGCTGGCATGCAGTGGCGTGATCCTGGCTCACTGCAACCTCTGCCTCCCGGGTTCACACGATTCTCCTGCCTCAGCCTCCCGAGTAGCGCGACTACAGGCGCGTGCCACCACGCCCGGCTAGTTTATGTATTTTTTAGTACAGACGGGATTTCACCATGAATCCAGGAGGCAGAGGTTTCAGTGAGTTTAGATACACCACTGTACTTCAGACTGGGCAACAGAGAGAGACTCCATTTAAAAAAAAAAAGAAAAAAAGGAAGAGAAAAGGAAAGCAAATAAAACAGTTTATTGATACTATTGAGCCATAAGCAGCTACACTATTTGTACTTGAAAGATAACAGCCGTTCAAAGCTGTACCTTCCCCAAAGAAAAGCCCCACCTCAACCACATCAATTGCTACTAGCTAAATAAAAACATACAACCTTCCAAATCAGGGGTTTGACGAATGAGCCAGATGAAACTACACATTCATTTGCTCAGAAAAAGTAAGTGTAACAGCCAACTCGGCCATTTATCAGAAGGCACAGGCCCTTGAGAAGAGCATCATGGGTCACAATGATATTTGTATGTGTATATGTGCATATATATATATATATATATATATATATATCTCCATGGTTCCTGGCTTAAAGCTCCTATATAACCCTTGTAATTTCCTAAGTGACTTTGGTTAGAAATACTGTATTCGGCCTCTTGCCACTGGTTCCTGAACAGCTCCAGAGTGATAAAAGCAAAAGACAGTCTTTTGCTATTTATAACAAGCCCCTTTCAACCACACCTGAGCTTATGTTAATGAGATGATTTTTGGAAAGTCCCTAGATAACCACAGGACTGGTGGCCAATTGCCAGGGGAATCAACCCTGTGCGCATACAGTTAGAACTCAAAACCCCACCCTCAACCTCCAGGGAAAGGAGAGGGGCTGAAGGTTGCACTGATAACCAATGGCCAATGACTTAATCAATCATGCTTACCTAATGAAGCCTCCATAAAAACCCAAAAGGGGGCATCCAGGAAAGTGAAGAGGAACACATCCACTTGCTGGGAGGGTGAGGCACCCCAGCTCTACAGGGATGGAAGCTCCTGCGTTCAGTACCCTTCCAGGCTTTGCCCTGGGTATCTCTTCATCTGGCTGTTCACTTGTGTCCTTTAAAATATCCTTTCTAATGAACTGGTCAGTGTGTTTCCTGAGTTCTGTGAGCCACTCTAACAATTTCATGGAACCCAATAAGGGGATCTTGGGAAACCAGTTTATAGCCAGCAGGTCAGAAGCACAGGTAAAACCACTTGGAGCCTGTGACTGGCACTGAAGATTGGGGACAGACTTGTGGGACTGAGCCCTCAATCTGTGAGATCTGATGCTATCTCCAGGTAGACAGTGTTAGAACTGAACTGAACTGAACTGCATTAGAGGACACCAGCTGGCAGCTGCTGCAGAACTGGTTGACTGCTTGGTGTGTGGGGATACACTCCCACACATTTGGTCACAGAAGTATTTTGTGTTGAGAGTACAGGAGAAACCGATTCTGTTATTCCTACATTCTAGGAGTCATCCACAGTCATTCAGGCAGTTTCTACACAAGAGAAGAAAGTCTACTGCATCGTAGCAAAAAATAAACATTAAACCTTCAGAACTATTCGCACAAAAGAAAAATGGAATCACAAGTCAGGCGGGGAAGGAGTGGTGCTTATCAAAGGTCAACCACTTAGTACAAATTTGCTAAACTGTCTTGGTCAGAGCACATTGTCAGAACCTCACTCTTTCCACAGAATTTTCCAAACATTAACCCATGTCCACAGCACGATGATGAGGTAAATGATGTTTTACACACAGGGAGGAACAAAAAAGTGAGGGCCTGGCTGAGCCAATATTCTCTCTGACTTTTAGTTAGCATATAGATCTCTGTTTATTATTCTAGAAAGCTGTTCTCAATTTCACACATAGGGGATTATGTTTTCAGATGTAAAGTCTATATAAGGGCTGCTTTGCTTACCACTATCTTCGTCAACCATTATCAAAAACTCCATTAATTAAGCTAGGCACCGTGGTGTGCACCTATAGTCCCAGCTACTCAGGAGGCTGAAGCAGGAGAATCCCCTAGGAATTCGAGTCCTGTCTGGGCAACGTTAACGAGACATCATCTCTAAAAAAACTGAATAAAATAAAATAAAATAGAATAAATCTGGGCACAGTGGCTCATACCCAACACTCTGGGAGGCTGAGGCAGGAAGATCATTTCAGCCCACGTGTTTGAGACCACCCTGGATAGCACAGTGAGCCTCTTGTCTCTACAAAAAAAAAAAAAAACCTAAAAATAACAAAATAACAAATAAAAAATAAAAATAATCCATAAATTAGTTAAGAAACCAGCTTTTGAGCACCTTCTACCTGTAACAACAGGCCTGCCTACAAAGAAAATATTAGTTTTAAGTAAATCCTACTTTATTTTATTCTACCCATTGCTATAGAAACAAAGGTCTGATCATTTTGTAGTTGGGTATGTCAAAATCTTTTTATCATAGAAGTAAATGTGTCTAGAGATTGACTGGAAAGAGGCACAAGGGAACTATCTGGGATATAGAGATTTTCTCTATTGATTAAGGTGGTGGTTATAATAATTCATCAAATCTCATTAAACTGTATATTTAATATCTATGCATTTCCTGGTATGTAAATTTTACCTAAAAAGAGTAAGAGTCAAAGACAATTATTTAACAGCCAAACCCTTGAGTTAGGAAACACAAAGGGTAAACCCCATATAATTAAAAAAAGACGAAAAGCCCAACTGAAAAAACATATTCTTTCCTTTGGTCTACATTTCAACTTCTGTGTACTGATTAATTCTTGAAAAATCAAATACCCATGGGGCTTTCATAACCCCACTATGCAGAAAGTAGAGGGTCTCAGGGCAGAGTGGACACTTTCATCTGCCTGTGAGCATATAAACCACATTCATCAACTAGAGCTGCCCCATCCATCAGTCAAAGCAAAAACAAACTGTCCTTGTGTCAAAAGGCAACATAGAAAGTCACCCTGTGATATCTCCTCTGGGACGGGTTAAGAGAAGAAGAAATCAATTGAAATCTCATTTATAACCACATGGCCTAAATTAGTCTCTCACAGTCATCAATGAGATGCTTATCAGATTGTGGAGGGCAAGGGAGGAAATGTGAAAAAGTTAAAAAAAAAAAAAAAGTACAAATGTAAGTAACTCATATCGTAAGTGAAAAACCCACTTTCACCTTACCACACAGGTTTATTTTGTTCAGAAACAAATGCAAAGTGAATACATAACTGGATCTATTTCAAGGGTTAATATAATAAAAATACCTTTACTCTGGAAGCAAAAAGAGTTCCTTCTTGATAGAAACGCCAGGTTTAACCATTGGCAGATTGTAGAAAACACAAATGACAACTAAGATAACTAGTGCAGGCTAAACAATAACATTTTCACTTTTTAAAATAACTCCAATGCAACTCCATAGTCAATCATTCTTACTAGCAGTTGTTGAGGCTCAGAAACCGATACCTCAAAATATGGCACTTTGACATGCTGAACTGTAGAATCCTCAAGGCCTCTCTGACCATCCCCTCACCACCCCCAAAGCACAGGGAGAAGTTGTTCTCTGAAGTTCCCTTATCTGCCTAAATCTGGACCTGCCAAAGAAGAAAATGGTTATATCTGTCCCTTCCCTGAGTTTTCATTAACTGAACTAATATTGCAGGAAGAGAGACTGAAGTATGTCAACACACCTGACGATTTTTTTTTTTTTTAAGACAGGGACTCACTCTGTCGCTCAAGCTGGAATCACAATCACAGCTCACTGCACCCTTGACCTACTGGGCTCAAGTGATCCTCTAGCCTCAACCTCCCTAGTAGACAGGACTATAGTCATGTGCCACTATGCCTAGCTAATATTCTTAAAAAAAAAAAAATAGATACATATATATAGCACACTGCACTATGCCAGTGCTTGGGAGTAACTTTATCTTTTTTTTGAGACAGGGTCTCTCTGTGTCACCCAGGCTGGAGTGCAGTGGCGCAATCTCACTTCACTGCAACCTCCGCCTCTAGGGTTCAAGTGATTCTCCCACTTCAGCCTCTCAAGTAGCTGGGATTACAGATGTGCACCACCATGGCATAACTAATTTTTTGTATTTTTAGTAGAGACAGGGTTTTGCTATGTTGGCCAGGCTGGTCTCGAACTCCTGGCCTCAAGTGATCTACCTGCGTTAGCCTCTCAAAGTGCTGGGATTACAGGCATGAGCCACCACACCTGGGCCTGGACAGACTTTTGTCACAAACCACTATCTGCTCTGTAGGCCCAAAAAACTTTGTCCCAGACCACTGTATATTCTCCAAGCCCATTGAATAACTTTAAAAATCATTTACTGGCCCTGTAAAATCATCCATACTTCCCCATCTCCCTTCCTCTAAAAACAAGGGTACATAAGCATCTGTACCCCACTGGGTTGTGGGCAATCGCTCTGTGATTTTCCTCCATACATGTTAATAAAAATGTTTATGCCTTTTCTCCTATTAATCTGCCTTTTGTCAGTTGATTTTCAGCTAACCTCAAAGGGGGAAAGGAAAACTCCCCTTTCACTCCTACACAGTCTTTAAAAAAAAAAAAGCATTACCAATATTGGCTGCATAAATATACTAATAATAACACATGCTCATTTCTGCCATTGTGCCTCTTTTCCCTAAAGATTACTAAAAATAGCCACCTTAGCAAAGAAGAACAAAGACTATCTTGGAAGATAAACAGGGCTTCAATAATGCCCCATAACTCTAAACTGATGTAAGCCTGCAACATCTGTAAAGTCATCAGGGGCCCATCAGGTTAAGGTTGCAATATTTTACAAACTCACAGGCTGAAAAATTCCTTAAAAACCATATGGCTGGGCATGGTGGCTTACGCCTGTAATCACAGCACTTTGGGAGGCCAAGGCAGGTAGTTTGCTTGAGCTCAGGAGTTCAAGACCAGCCTGGGCAACATGGCAAAACCCCAACTCTACCAAAATATACAAAAATTACCCAGGCGTGGTGGCATGTGCCTGTAGTCCCAGCTACTTAGGAGGCTGAGGTGGGAGGATCACTTGAGCCCAGGAAGCAGAGGTTGCAGAGAGCTGAGATCAGCGCCACTGCACTCTAGCCTGGGTGACAGAGTGAGACCCTACCTTAAAAAAAAAAAAAAATCATCTAATGCAGTAGTTTGCAAGCTTTAAGTAGCTATGGAATTCTACCCCATTCTTTAAAAAACAAAAACAAAACCTCAAAAGTTTATATCAGATGCCTTTCCACTTTCTTTTTGTCCAATCATACTAAAAGGACACAAAATCATCCATCGGTAACAACATGCGGTAGTTTCTCAACTGTCAATGAGCAACTACTACCTCACTCAGTGTATACACTCTGGTGCAAAGCTAAGCACCTTTCCCTATATTTCAATCTTCATTCCACAAGCAAACCTGGAGGCCACTCAAAAGAATCCTAAGACTCTGTGTAAATGTAGCTTGAAAAAAATCACTGATCCAGTCCAACCCCCTTATTTTACAATTGATACCATAAAAGTAAAATGAGAGGCAGCATGGTATGACTGAAAGGAAAGTGATAAAAATCAATCCTAGTTCTAGCCCTTACCGGTATGCGACCTTGAGCAAATCTCTTAAATTCTTTGAATTTTAGTTTCCTCATCATAAAATGTGAATAATCATATCTATGCCCAATATAATTTTTTTTTTTTTTTGAGACAAGATCTGGTTCTGTCACCCAGGCCAGAGTGCAATGGCACAATCTCAGCTCACTGCAACTTCTGCCTCCCAGGCTCAAGCGATCCTCCCACCTCAGCCTCTGGAGTAGCTGAGACCACAGGCATGTTTCACCATGCCCAGCTACGTTTCTGTGTTTTTGGTAGAAACAGGGTTTCACCATGTTGTCCAGGCTGGTCTTGAACGCCTAATCACTCAAGTGATCCACCTGCCACAGCCTCCCAAAATGCTGGGATTACAGATGTGAGCCACCACACCCAGCCTATACTTTCTTTAAAAGTGCTCTGCAGTCTGCAAATTATATAAATTAAGGTTATTATTTTTATTGTTAGGTGATTATTAACCAAGATGACATGGTGAGTCAAGTGCACAGTCAGACCTGGAACTCAAATCCCCTGACTACCTCTCTAAGGCTTTTTCCACAACTTTATGTAACACTTGTGTTCAATACTAAGCCATTGTTATCAACTTCTCAAATTTGGGTTTTATACTAACCATTTGTATTGAAAAAAAAAATGGTGCCATGCATAAAACAAAATCCTTTAAGATTACATGAAATAAATGTAAACCCAAGGAATTGATGGTCTATCCAAGCCAAAAGGGGGAAATGTAGATAAGGGATATACAGTCATGCACCATATACCAACAGAGGTCCTGTAAGATGATAATGCTGTATTTATACTGCACCTTTCCTGTTTAGCTGTATTTAGATACACAAATACTTTACCATTGTGTTACAACTGCCTACAGTATTGAGTTAGGAAAATGCTGTACAGGTTTGTAGCCTAGGAGCAACAAGCCATACCACATAGCCCTAGGTGGGTAGTAGGCTATACCATCTAGGTCTGTGTAAGTACACTCTATGATGTTCCCACAAGGAAACAATCACCTAATGATGCATTTCTCAGAATGTATCCCCATCGCTAAGCAGTGCGTGACTATACTTGCATTCTACAATATGATATATCATGAATGGTTGTTAAGGCACTAATGAAACAATTTTGACCATTCTGAGCTGCTGTGTACTGTTGATGTGCTGAAGAAAAAAAAAAGCCCATAATGTGGCTAAATAAGAACTTCAGCATGTACATATTGATCAGAACCCAACTATGATTTTTAACAATTAAAAATGTCCCAAAGCAAAACATGGTTGAACTTCCAGGTCAAATGTAAATACAATTTGATGAAGTCATCTAACCTACAAATTACATATTAATAAATGACTGAATGGGCATACCTCTGCCACAAGCCTTACATGGACAATGAAGAGAAGGCTGGTGCTGGCAATTTAGTGGTCTAGTGTCTACCAGCTCTCCAGCTGCTAAGCTGTCCCTTTCATCAATCTAAAATGAGTCATCATTGTTTCACCCGTCTAAAGGGCAAGGCAAAAACAGTGAAATTAAGAAACTCCATGGAAAAAAGAATGGAGAAAATAAAGCCAGAGATGTCATTAAATGTAATACAAGTAAGGGGGTAAAAACATATTATTCAAGGAATTTCTAGGGCTAATGGAAAGCTACTTCTTACGGAAAACTTGGAAAATACTACCAACGTAATTTTGTTTCAGAACACAAGAATTTTTTCTAAAAAGTTGTGTTTATAAGCTCATGCATATTCATAAAGTGATTCATTTGGTAGGAACATACAGTCATCCAGATGCGATGAAAAAGCAACAGCTTTAAATGCTCAATCTACCCATCAGACTTAAAGGTTATAGTAGCATTTCTTGAAAACACATTAGTCATCTCTGCTCTAACTATACATCTCTGTAGAGAAAACATGGAAAACAGGGTTGACTGGTAGTATACAAGTTTGTTACTGCTGATCGTTAGAAAAGTCAAACCACATTCAAAAACAATATGGAACACTATTAATATCTGCATGTTTCATCATCCTGTAAATTTCACATCCTAGACCATAAGCATTACAAACAACTTTCAGGGAAGGCTGTTTTCTTTTTTTTTCTTTTTTTGTATCTGTTTGTTTGTTTGTTTGAGATGGAATTTCACTCTTGTTGCCCAGGCTGGAGTGCAATGGTGCAATCTCGGCTCACTGCCACCTCCACCTTCCAGGTTCAAGCAATCCTCCTGTCTCAGCCTCCCGAGTAGCTGGGATTACACACGCCCGCCACCACGCCCAGCTAATTTTTGTATTTTTTTTTAGTAGAGATGGGGTTTCGCCATGTTGGCCAGGCTGGTCCTGAACTCCTGACCTCAGGTGATCCACCTGCCTCAGCCTCCAAAAGTGCTGGGATTACAGACGTCAGCCACTGAGCCCAGCCTAGGGAAGGCTGTTTTCTAAAACTGACTCCCCCCACCCATCTTCAGCGTCTGAGTAAGTGATGAGACAATGGGACGATAAAGCAATGGGTCAACAATGGCAACCAAATTATAGCAAAACCAAGTAAATTGATCTTGTAATTGATGAGTAGTCTACCCAAAGTTTTAAGTAATTCTCCTCTCACTTCGTTCAAGACAATGCATTATGCATGTGCAGCCTACATACAGAAGATGCTTTTCATTACTGGTAACAATATTAACTAAAATTTGCAGAATATTTATTTTAAAAGGACTTTTATTATTACTACTACTACTGTTAATACTATTACTACCGCTACTACCACCTCCCTTTAGAAAAGAGCTCAAGATCAGAGGAGGGAAACAACTTGCTTAAAATTATATGAACACTAAGAAACAATGGTAGGACTCAAATTCAATTCCTATGACTCCAAAATCCGTGACTTTTTTCTTAAAGTTAAATCCTTTTTTTATTTTTCAGCATGAAACCCTTCATTCATTCACTCTTACCTTCATCTACTCAAGAAATATTTATTAAACACCTACTACATGCCAGATGCTAATCTCAAGCCCTCAGGAAACAATTAAGAGTACACAGTTCCTGCTCTAGGCGGTAGAAAGCATGTGTTACAATCTAGTATAATAGGGACAGCTTAACAACAACAACAAAAGTACACCAATGTAGGAGGTAGCAAAAAGAAGTAGGTACATGGCACAATGGGAACACAGACGAGGAAGCCCTTAACTCTTCCTATAGAGGGCTTCCCTTCCATAGGAGGTTTGATGTTACCTGAATCTTAGGATGTGAAAGAAATCTGGCAAATGGATAGAAGAAAGAAGCATGTCAGGCAAAAAAAACATGAGCAAAAGCATAAAGGCCTGAAAAACAATTCTAATATATTGAGGAAACTCGCTCAGCATGACTGGGAGCCAGATCAGGCACGGCCAGGGATAAATCATGAACATAGCCTGGAGGAAGGAAATCAAGACCAGGCTCATGGGTGCCATGCTACAGAGAATAGGCTTTATTTTACAGGAGACAGAAGACAGTGATGGTGAGAAACATGCTGACATGCATGCATTAAAATGACAACTGGGCCAGGCATGGTGGCTCATACCTGTAATCCCAGCATTTTGTATATTTTGTTTTGTTTTTGAGATGGAATCTCGCTTTATCGCCAAGGCTGGATGGAGTGCAGTGGTGTGATCTCGGCTCTCTGCAACTTCCGCCTCCTGGGTTCAAGTGATTCTCCCGCCTCAGCCTCCTGAGTAGCTGAAATTACAGGCACCCACCACTACGCCCGGCTAATTTTTGTATTTTTAGTGGAGACAAGGTTTCACCATGCTGGCCAGGCTGGTCTCGAACTCTTGACCTCAAGTGATCCGCCCACCTTGGTCTCCCAAAGTGCTGGGATTACAGGTGTGACCCACTGTGCCCAGCCTATCCCAGCACTTTGGAAGGCCGATGCAGGTGGATCACTTGAGCTCAGGAGTTTGAGACTAGCCTGGGCAACATGGTGAAACCCTGGATCTACAAAAAATTAGCTGGGCATGGTGGCAAGCACCTACAGTCCCAGCTACTTAGGAGGCTGAGGTGGAAGGATGAATTGAACCCAGCAGGCAGAGGCTGCAGGGAGCCAAGACTGCACCACTGCACTCCAGCCTGAGCAACAGAGCCAGATCCTGTCTCAAAAATAAAATTAAAAATTAAAAATTAAAAGACAAACTGGTTTTAATGTGAAGGATGAAACTGAGGGATGGAACTAGGTCAGAAATGGGCATATCAGTTAAGACACCAATGCAGTAGTACAAAAAATATGAGGGCCTAAATTAAGGCAGTGAAAAGGGAAGGTAACAAATTAGAGAGCTATTTTGGAAGCAGAATCTTAAAATGTAATGATTGACAAGTGGTACACAAAATTCAAGGAGACATCTAGGCTAACTCCCAAACTTCCGGCTTCTACCACTGGGTGGGTCATACTGCCATCAGTGGCGATGAAGTTGGTGTGGTTGGATAATGAGTTTCAGTTTTGGATAAGGGAGTTACATTTGTGATGGCTATGTGGCATAAGGTAAAAATATCTAGTATGGTGTTAGAACTGGTTCCCAAAACTCAGCAGAGATATGGGATTTAGGAGTCATTATGATGTAAACTGTAGTTGAAGACAAGGGGCTGGTTCTGATCAGCTCAAAGAAGAATATACATAGAGAGAATAGGGAGAGCACAGAACCTAAGGAAACCCAGATATCTAAGGAGTAAAGAGAAACAATTTTGGAAAGCTGAGAACAGAGTTGTAGGAGGAGAGTCAAGAAAAAGTGTTTGGAAACCTTGAGTAAAGGTGAGTAACATGAACATTTATTTTCCTAGAGAAAGGAGAAATGTAAGAATATAAAAGGGGCACAAATCAAAACTACATTTCTGCAAAGTATTTTGGCAATGTATAGTTAACAAAGGCCTCTAAGATGCCCACGCCATGACACAGTAATTCTACATCTAAGAATGTATTATAAGGAAGGAATCAGAAATCCTGACAGAGGTTTACATACAAAAATGTTTCTCACAGCATTATTTATAATAGCAACAAAATGGAAGTACTTTAAACATACAAAAGGAATGGTTAATTACTGTACATCCATGCAACAAAGATTATGAGCTATTTAAAATTTATATTCATGGATAATTTTAAGTGATAAAAATACTCATGATATTGAGTATTGTGAAAAAAGCAAGACACAACTGCATATTCAGTTAACTATATAATATAAAAATGCACAGGGCAAAAAAATGTATAAAATACAACAAAATGTTACTGGAAGTTATATACAGTTATTGAGATCACATGTGGTTTTTTTCTGCTTTAGCCTTTTTTCCTGCATTTACTAAATTTAATGATATTATTTTTTCCTTTAAAAAAATTTGTTTTAAGACACAGTCTCATTCCCGTTGCCCAGGCTGGTGTGCAGTGGCAGGATCACGGCTCACTGCAGCCTCGACTTCCCAGGCTCAGGTGATCCTCCCACCTCAACCTCGCAAAGTACTAGGATTACAGGTGTGTGCCAGTGCACCTGGGCTTTTTAAAAATTAAACTCTATTTTGAGATATCTCACTGTGGTTTTAACTTGCAGTTCCCTAATGGCTAATGATGTTGAACATCTCTTCATGGGGTTACATGCCATCTGTATATCCTCTTCAGTGAAATGTTCCTTAACATCTTTTGCCGTTTTCTAATTGGATTACTTGGGGTTTTTTAATATTGAGTTTGGAGTTATTTATATACTCTAGATCGTAGTCTTTTACTGGATATGTGGTTCAAAAATATTTTCTCCCAGTCTGTAGTTTGCCTTTTCAGCCTTTTAACATGGTCTTTAGCAGACCAAAACGTTTTAGTTTTTATGAAGTCCAGCTTACCAATTTTTCCTTTTCTAGATCATACTTTTGGTGTCAAGTCTCAGAACTCTTTGCCTAGCTCTATATCTTAAAGATTTTCTCCTGTTATTTTCTAAAATTTTTTTTAGTGTAATGTTTTACATTTAAGTCCACGATCCATTCTCAGTTAATTTTTTTATAAGGTGTGAAGTTTAGGTCAGATTTTTTCTTTTTTCCTTTTTTTTTTGGTCTTATAGCTGTCCAGTTGCTCCAGCACCATTTATTTAAAACGCTACCCTTCCTGCACTGAATTGCTTCTGCATCTTTATCAAAAATCAGTTGGGAAATGGCTAATGAATACAGCATTTTATTTTATTTTATTTTATTTTAATTTTATTTATTTATTTGAGACAGAGTTTTGCTCTTGTTGCCCAGGCTGAAGTGCAATGGCGCGATCTTGGCTCACTGCAACCTCCACTGCCCAGGTTCAAGGGATTCTCCTGCCTCAGCCTCCCAAGTAGCTGGGATTACTGGCATGTACCACCACACCCGGCTAATTTTTTTTTTTTTTTTTTTTTGTATATTTAGTAGAGACGGGGTTTCACCATGTTGCTCAGGCTGGTTTCAAATGCCTGACCTCAGGTGATCCACCCGCTAGGCCTCCCCAAGTGCTGGGATTACAGGCGTGAACCACCGCACCAGGCCAGCATTTATTTTTTAAGTGATGATCATGTTCTGGAATTAAATGATGGTGAATGTTATACAACTTTGTAAATATAATAAAAAACCACTAAATTTTACAGGTATGTAAGTTATATCTCAATTTAAAAATTTACTGAGGATATCTGTATAGGTCTCTATTCTGTTATTCCTGCTTTTCTATTCTGTTTCATTGATCTTTGGTCTATCCTTCTACCAATATTACACAATCTTGATTACTGGAGCTACACAATAAGTCTTGAAATCAGGTAGAGTGATTCCTCCAATTTTTTTATTCAGTTTAGCTATTCTAGTTTCCTTGTATTTCCACATACAATTGATAATAATCTTGCCTATATCTACAAAAAATCTTCCTGGGCTTTTGATAAAAATTACATTAAACTTGCAGATTAATTTGAGGAGAACTGACATCTTTACTATGTTGAGTCTTCCAATCAATGAACACAGTATCTCTCACTATTTTGGTCTTTGATTTCTTTCATCAGCATTTTGCAGTTTTCAGTATACCAGCAAGTCCTATATGTTTTGTTAGATACATGCTCAAGTATTTCTTTTGATTGAACTGTTATAAATGGTATTGCATGTATTTCCATGTGTTCACTGCTAATATATAAAAATGCAATTGATTTTTGTTTTTTTTGTTTTTGTTTTGCCTTGTTTAGAGACAAGGTCTTGCTCTGTTGCCCAGGCTCCTGGCTAGAGTCCAGTGGCATGATCATAGCTCACTACAACCTCAAACTCCCGGGCTCAAGCAATCCTCCTACCTCAGCCTCCCGAGTAGCTGGGACTATGACACCCATCACCACACCCAGCTTTTCTTTTTTTTTTTTTTTTTTAAAAAGATAGGTTCTCACTATGTTGCCCGTAATGTTTATGAGATTAAGTTCATCTTTGTTATCTGAGTAGTATTTTATTGTATGAATATACCACCATTTATTTATCTGTTGGTTATTTCCAGTTTTGGGCTATAATCCAAAATGCTTTTTTCAAACAATAGGCTATATATCATTAATGTCCATTTATCAGCAGTATAAAATATCTTACCATAAATATTAATAAAAGCATTCATATATAAAATATAGATATTTCAAACCCTACAGAGGGCCTTTTAATGATTAAATATTTTGTCCTTACAAAAAGGTCAAGGTAATTACACCCATGAGGTTAACTTGGCTTAGTGCAGGACTCAAAATAAGGCTTCTCCTGCCATCTCTCTCCATTTGTAGAATGTGAAATTCTTTAAAATGCATCCTATATTAGGAATACTATAGCTGTGCACTGGTGTTTGTTCTCTTCTTTAAACTCGGGACCGTATATATCCGCTCAAATTGCCCAAGTATACATATGTTGCACTCCATCAAGTGTCAGGCCACATTCTATCAGCACAGCGTGACTGCCTGTCAGTAACAATATAAGTGAGCTCTATTTGGATCCCTCTTACCCTACCTTTTATATTTATGATAGCATTATCATAAAACTCCAATATTCTTCAATAACTTACATGTTTGTTGTAGGATAAAATTATTACCCTCAATGAACTATATTAAAATATAGAAAAAATAGCTGGGTGCGGTGGCTCACGCCTGTAATCCCAGCACTTTGGGAGGCCGAGGCGGGCGGATCACGAGGTCAGGAGATCAAGACCATCCTGGCTAACTCGGTGAAACCTCATCTCTACCAAAAATACAAAAAAAAAAAAAAAAATTAGCCAGGCGTGGTGGCGGGCGCCTGTAGTCCCAGCTACTCAGGAGGCTGAGGCAGGAGAATGGCGTGAAGCCAGGAGGTGGAGCTTGCAGTGAGCCGAGATTGCGCCACTGCACTCCAGTCTGGGGGAAAAGAGCGAGACTCCGTCTAAAAAAAAAAAAAGAAAAGAAAAGAAAAAATTTTCAGATTTGAAGAAAAAAATCTGATAATGGATATAAGAAGATTGAGTAGGCTCAAGGCAAATTATTAATTAGTATTAGAAACCAACACCAACTGGTTCTTCAATCATTATCAAACACATTGATAACAGTATATGAAATGAAGGAATCTCACATAAATAAATAATGTAATAGCCATTTGTCACTGGAGGTCACCTTTTATGACAAGAAAAATAATCCCATGTTCTTCATATGTTTAATGAAGTTAAGTTTTATAAAACAGATTTATAATCCCTGCCATGTATCATTCTGGGGGAGAAAAAAACAGTAAGCACAAAAAGAAAGCCTAAGATTATGGACAGAAAAAAAATTCAAAGAAAACTTAAATCTAACAACAAAAATACCATAGCACTGTATAAGTTATTACATAGAACATGAAGAACTAGTATACATGCCAGAGGAAAAGCTTGTTAAATCCTACACTACTAACACTATAACTATATTGAATAAACATACTGCCACTTAAATATAATTAGCACCATTATTTGAAAACAGAGACAAGAGAAAAGCATCTATAAGACTTGAATGATAAAAGCTGAAATTATGTGAAATCCTTATACTTCAGGCAAGGACATGAATGCTAAAGATCTCAAATTTTCTCAGTGACATGCAACTAAATGAAAGTAAAGATAAGGTTTATCTGTAAAACACGATGCACAATTGGAAAGGAGAAATTAAGTATTTAGATCACCTTTTAGCATGCCCTCAAGTAAGTTGGCCAAAACATAATGAGATCAGTACTGGTGGTTAAGAAAAGAATAACACCAAAAACTTCAGAAAAAGTGGGTCTTATAAAGGCTGTTTCCTAAATGTAGTAATTATGTATAAGTAATCATGCCATGCTCCACAGACAAGCAAGAGATATTAAGAAGATGCCAGCATGATTCCAATTATCAATTGTATTAAGGCATGGTCTTTACATTTCAAACTTTACAGAGTTACCTGTAATTATACAGTAAGTTCCAGAATCTCCTCTTTCATTTATGAATCTGTTCGCTATCCAAAGGCAAGTTCTATTATAAATAGTCAATTAAGGCCCAAAAAAACCAAACTTATTTTTTGCTTTTGGTTAACAAGAAATTCCTTTAGCTTAACTGTAACATGGCTACAGCAATTAGTGTATCTTGCTAATATTTTTAATAACTTTGCAACATAAGGTTGTGATGTTACCATGTTTTACAACTGCAAATAATGCAATGATAAAACTGAAAGTTTTGAA
The DNA here is from genome assembly GCF_028885625.2 of Pongo pygmaeus. Taxonomy (NCBI): domain Eukaryota; kingdom Metazoa; phylum Chordata; class Mammalia; order Primates; family Hominidae; genus Pongo; species Pongo pygmaeus. The sequence continues at coordinate 118,806,911 of NC_072382.2, forward strand.
CTGAACTTTTTTATCCGAGTAATATTTTATTGTATGAATATAACACCATTTATTTATCTCTTGGTTGTTTCCAGTTTTGGGCTATAATCCAAAATGCTTTTTTCAGACAATAGGCTATATATCATTAATGTCCATTTATCAGCAGTATAAAATATCTTACCATAAATATTAATAAAAGAGGCAGTATAAACAAAATCTGTTTATTTTAAAACTTTGAATAAAAGGCAGAGATAGGCAATGAGGAAATGAGGAATTTTTTAATGATGCAGATAATATGTTCTAAAATATAATGAAGACCTAAATTAGCTGAGAAATGTGTTCAACAGTCACTTCAAACTAAGTATGAATTAATGATTCTATCAACTCATTAATTCTATTAAATCTATTAATGATTATATTAAACATTAATGATTCTATTTGCAAATTAAAATTTCCTGCTATTCCATTTTAAAGCTTTGGCTATCCCCCATCTGTGATTTTTGCACTGGTTATTTTAACTTAATGTCTCTCAGTTCTTTTCATTTGTAAAATGGAGATAAAAGTAACTACCTACATTACAGGGCTATTGTCACCCAGGCTGGAATGCAGTGATATGATCATAGCTTACTGTAACCTTGAGCTCCTAGGCTCAAGCGGTCCTCCCACCTTAGCCTCCAGAGTAGCTGGGACTACAGGTGCATGCCACCATGCTCGGCTAATTGTTTTAATTTTTTTTTTAATCCAAAATGTGTTTATTGAGATGGTTTCCCACTCATCTTGATTCAGAGTGCTTTTAGTGCTGCTTCCTCCTGAAGGAACATCCTTCTGTAAGCCTTGCTTTTCCTCCTGTAGGCTGGCAGAGGACAGCGGAGCAGTCAACACACAAAACTACCATTTGTGCACGGCTAAAGACCGTGGTGATTTTATAGCATCCTGGGCATTTCACATCCATGAAGTAGGAACTGGGGCTCTATACCAGGCGTTTCTTCTTGTGTTTCCTCTTCTCCTCTTCTGGAGAGGGATGAAGGAGATCCTTTGCGATAGGCATGTTCTCGTGTGGGTAGGTCGTCACCGCCAGAAAGGTTAATTTTTTTTTTTTTTATAGTCAAGGTGTTACTTTGTCACCCAGGCTTGTCTTGAAACTCCTGGCTTCAAGCAATCCTTTCATCTCAGCCTCCCAAAATGTTGGGATTGCAGGTGTGAGCCAACGTGCCCAGCCAAAAATAAAATTAAAAAAAAAAAATAACGTAGGTAGTTTCTCATAGTAATGTAAAGAATATGTAACCTGTGTTTTCCTGAAAGTTGAGGAAAAGCTGAGGCAGCTAATGGGCTCATACAAAGGTCTGGAAGACCCATTCTGACTACCTAAAGGAGAGTCAGCATTCTGACTGTGCTTATAGAAGAGTCAGAACTCCTGAAGAAAGAAGCCTTAAAATCCAAGGTAGTAATCATCATGGGAAATATTTTAGGAAATAACTTAAGGTTTGTATTTTCCCCTAAAATTGTTAGAAGAAAAGAAATGAAGATCTACATATATGCTCTCTTAGAGCTGAGAATAGCTTCTATAAAGCAGAATTTTAGACTTCTCTCCCCAAAGGAAAATAGGTATATTTATTGTAATTATTCTATCACAGTCAACTTGTGTTAACATATCATTAATTCTTCCAGAACTGTTACATGTCACCAAATCAAAGCCAGTGTGAAAAATATATTAAATGACTCTTTGGCAAAATATGGTCTCCAATGGGGCAATGAAAAACATGAAATAACTCAGATGAAAGTTGGGATAGTATATAAAAATACGCAGATTCTTTTTCAATGGGAAACCTCTAATTCATTAAGAAATAAATCCCTTAAAGGAAAGCCAATACCATATCAATCAATCAATTCATTTCTAATGTAAGAGTGGGTACAACAAAATTTAAATGTGTTTTATACAATACTAATTAGTCATGCAAGATCTTAACATTTTGCTTGTTTGCCTGCCCCCATAGCTAACTACTATACATCATTTGTTTCTATCTTTAAAATATTTGATCATGGAAATTAAGCCTAAGAATATTGGGGGGTTTTTTCCCCATAAAAAACTACTCAAGGTAAGTATTATTCTAGGAAAATTGTGCTGCCTGGTCTTTATCCAGAATCTTGGTTGTGTCTGTTGCAAAGGAGGGAAAAACTGCTTTTTCAAGGCCATAGCAAACACAGCATGACGTGAAAAATCTAAAAGATTCTGAGAGTTAGGAAATCTTCTAAAGGATCCTCTCGCCATTTAAGAGGCAGGAAAACTTCCCAAGGTAAACCCAGGGAAAAATCAAGAGTCTCTGTAAAATATATAGCAATATAATAAATTCACAACAGCCCTTGCCTTCAAGCAGCATACATTAACAATAAAAGTCAACTACAAGAGATATCAGAAAGCAAAACAAGACTAATTGCCACATGACTCAGAGACAATTAGGCTATTTCAGTTCAAAGGAGGGAATGATCATCATGAGCTAGAATAGCTGAGAAAGCTTCACTAAGGCTGAGAAGCAACTTAAGCTGTCAGGAATAGGTGTTGGTACTGAGGATGGGGCAGCTCACTCCGGCCCCACGTTTAGACTCCTGTCTTCATCGTCCTGACTCTTGAAGAAGGATATGGCAAAGGATGTGAATCTGACAGCTTTTAACAACATAGGGCAACTAGCTTTGAATTTGCCTCCTGTGTAAATGGGATGATTGCCCTAGATAAAGAAACAGTTTCCAAGGCAGAAAAAAAGAGATGATAATCCAGCAGCAGAAGAAAAACACACACACACAAAAACCAACAGAACCACCACAAAGCCAAGTGATTCAAACACCCGACCCTGGTTTCCTTGCCGAGAAACAAGTTAATTCCTATGCTAAGCACCTTTCCTCTGTTTTCACATTTCTTCTGTTTTCAAATGCTGAATTCAACAAGAAATCATAAAATCATACCACTTTAGTAGTTCTGAAAAGTCTTATAATGTCTCTTTTTTGTTGTGTACTCTGGGGTGGAAAACTCTTTTGTCTTATTCCTGAATCAAGAAAGTAGAAACCTTTGCCAGAATCATTTGCACCAGATAAGTGAATTTGCATATCAGACCATATTTTTAAAAGCAGAAACATCCTGTATAGAGACTCTCCTTATAGAATGACTGACCTGCCTTGGCCTAAAGAAGCCAAGGCTTCTCCCCCTCTTCCAAGCACAATCTTCCTGTTTTCTCAGCCTCATCTGAACCCGCTCAACCAAACAAAGAACCACTCAAACAAAATTTCACAGAATACCAACTTTAATAATTTCTAGCCAAATCAACAAAAACTGTGGCTCTGGCCTAGAATAAACTGCTACAAGATACTGTTTATTTTTTTGAGACAGAGTCTCACTCTGTCTCCCAGGCTGGAGTGCAGTGGTGCAATCTCGGCTCACCACAGCCTCTGCCTCCCAGGTTCAAGCGATTCTCCTGCCTCAGCCTCCGGAGTAGCTGGGATTACAGGCACCCGCCACCACGCCCGGCTAATTTTTGTATTTTCGGTAGAGATGAGGTTTCACCATGTTGGCCAGGCTGGTCTCGAACTCCTGACCTCAGGTGATCCTCCTCGGCCTCTCAAAGTGTTGGGATTACAAGTGTGAGCCACCGCACCTGGCCGCTACAAGATTCTTTATTTGCAATGACTCTCCTCTTCTCTTACCTTTGTTAATAATCACTCATTTCTTCCCCACAGATGCATCAAAGCTAAGATTCTTCGAAATATCCCCTATGCGGCTGGGCGCAGTGGCTCATGCCTGTAATCCCAGCACTTTGGGAGGCCGAGGCGGGCATATCATCTGAGGTCAGGAGATCAAGACCATCCTGGCCAAAATGGTGAAACCCCATCTCTACTAAAAATACAAAAATTAGCCAGGCATGGTGGTGTGTGCCTCTAATCCCAGCTACTCGGGAGGCTGAGGCAGGAGAATTGTTTGAACTCGGGAGGCGGAGGCTGCAGTGAGCTGAGATTGTGCCACTGCATTCCAGCCTGGGCGACGGAGTGAGACTCCATCTCAAAAAACAAAAGAAAAAGAAATATCGCACATTCATGGAGCATCTTTAGATCAGAATCACCTCGGCTCTACGTTGAGACTACTGTAATTCTTGGCACAAAGACAGAAAAAGTTGACTCAAGGCTGTCATTTAAAAGAAAAAGCATAATTAATAAACCTTATTTGATAAATAAAAAGATACCTATGTCTTCATATTACAAACACCGAAAATAAAGCTCAACAATGAAAAAATATATTTTTTTTAATTGTGTTTGTTTGTAGAGGTGAGGTCTCGCTATGTTGCCCTGGTCTTGAACTCACTTAAGTGATCCTCCCACTTCAGCCTCCCATAGTGCTGGGATTACAGGCGTAAACCACCATGCCTGGCAAGAAAATGTTCAGAACAAACCCTACAATTAACTGAGTTCATGACAGACTTGTTACTAATGTATGATGTTTGCAGTGTATAAATGGTGTAATGTACACTACAATTCTCACTGCATATTATAAACAGACATGTTACTATGAAGTTGAGGGAGGGGAAGAAAACAGACTTAATGTTTTAGCTGACTAAAATCAAAAGGTCCACATTCAAAAGACATATTTTTTAAAAAGAGATTAGGAGTTAATTTTATGTTAAGTAAAACCTATTGTATCATAAGTAACATTTGTTGGGCACTTAGTATGTAGTAGGTACTACAGCTAAGTGCTTTACATGATCATCTGATTTAATCCTCACATAGACACTAAAGAAGTAGTTCTATTATTTTACAAAGAAGAAAACTACGGTTTAGAACTGTTAAGAAACTTGCCCAAACTGCTAATAAATGAAGAAGCTGAAACTCCCATCCAGGTTTTCCTGACTCCAAAGCCTGGACTCACTACTATTTCTTCAACAAGGATAGCAGCAGGTTCTAGTGTATAAATAAAATCAACACAGTGACTAAACACATTTCCCCACACACTCATCTCTACCACTCCCACAGCCCACCTGAACTCTAGCTAATTGTTCTTAGTCACCGAAAACATTACATAGCTAGATAAATGATCAATGTCAGCTTTGAAAAGGGGAAAAGAAAGTGCCTGATGAGCTTGAGCCACAGATGATGGGCCCTCTTTTTCAAAGCCTTGTCTGCTCATTTGTTCATTCAAATCTCACTGAGCACCTATCATAGCAAACAGTACTGTGTAGTGATAAAGAGCAGAAGAATGCTTAGGTTCAAATCCTGGCTCCATCACTAACTGAGCATGTGACTGAGTAAGTTACTCTACTTCTTAACTACATTAATTATCTAAAGCACTTAGAACTGTGCTCGTCATTTATTATAGTAAACAATAAATGTTAGCTGATATTATTACTCTGTTAATAATGTTACTAGGCAATAGTTAAGCTACAAGCTTCTGGGTGGTATGGCATGCTATTCCCTCTCTTCTGAAGCTCGAAATCTAAGACGTGTGCATAAATAACCACAAATAAATCTGTAAATAACACTATAGGTATTAGTACATAAATGCTACAGATGTGCCAAGGAAGAGATTACTTCTAGCTAAAGATATCAGGGAAGGTCTCATGGAAAAGGTGCACTTGAGCCAGACCATAATACAAAAAGCAGAGGAGAACATTCCACATACAGAATATAATCGTGGAATAGTAAATTGAGCTCAAGTGAAGACTTATCATGGAAGACTGGTGATGAATAAACCTGGGAATGTAGGTAAGATTAGGGACCAGATTATCCAGAAACTTAAAGATCCAAATAAAGAGTTCAAATAGAAATACTATCATCATATTTTCTTTTCTTTTTCATTGTATATATTTAAGGTATACAACACAATGTTTTTACATACTTATATATAGTGAAATGGTTACCATAGTCAAGCAAATTAATTTATCCATCACCTCACAGTTACCTGCCTCCTTTTTTTTTTTTTAGCAAGGGCAACTAAAATCTACTCTCAACAAAAATCCCAGTACAATACAATATTATTAACTATAGTCCTCATGTTGTACATTGGATCTCCAGAATATCATATTTTAAAATGTAAGCTAGTATTAATATTGCTCAGAGTGAAATATACATATAAAAATGGAAAAAGAGAGAATTCAGATCTCCAGAATATCATATTTTAAAATGAAAAAAGAGAGAATTCCCCCAATTTGGGGGATAGCAGGAAGTATTGTAAGAGATGGGGAAAAAAATAGCAAAGCAAATCAGAGGAGATGTGGAAGAAAGCCAGGTTTCACAGGTAATGCATTTAGATAGACCAGCTTTCCTCAAACTGTGTGGTAGTCACAGAAATTTGAGAAAGGCTACATGCCCCACCCTCATCTAGCCCTTCAGGGATCCACAAGACACTGGTACTTCAAGACTTCTCAAATGACCTATAATTTTAAAAACTAATTTTGTCCACTCTATATATTCCCAAACTTATTTAATAAAAAAAAATCCTTTTCCTCCTAATATATTTAAGCAATGAGGGATACTAGTGTTCTACAAAACTCATTCTAGAAAACTTTGATGCTAAAATATATGAAAATAATTGGGAAAAGTATGATGCCATATGAGATGAGATGGGAGATGTCTTAACAGTTCTATAATCATTTTTCAGAAAGACTTTTCCAAGATCACAGACTACTCTGGAAGTCTAATTTTGTTTTTACCCTAAGAGGCAAGTAAACCAACTAAAGGAGTTCTATAAATGATTATCATGCTTTGTTTTCTATCTGGCAACACAATTTTTAAGACTAAACTCTGACAACAATACAATTTGAATTACTTCTGATTTCCTTGTCCAAAGATGCCCTAAGGATTTCACGAAGTATTTTCCTTTACTCATCAGAAAAGGAAACAGGTAGAGCCCGTTTATCCCTACTCTTTTATTCATGTCTTTTTCATCTTTTTCTCTCCAGTTTACCATTTTCCATTCTCTATTCTTCCATTCGTATGTAATTTTCCCTTTACTGGCCCACTTTTGTCCTATGTACTCATGTCCTCCTTATTTCTCCCAGCTCCCTGCTCAAATTATTATCTGGAGCCTGGGGACTGCCGTTATGACCAAAGAGCATGTTCAACTGCTAATAACTGACTTCGAGGGTTACAGAAGGCGCATGATATGCTATAGTTCCCCCATTTTTAGCCTACAGTAGACACTGCCCATTTTGCCAAAGCACTCTTTCTCACTAAACCCACAGTGCTCTCAACAGCTACTTCCAATCTCTGGAAGTTAAAACCTATTTGCAGACAGGTCCTATATGTTCTCATTTGTATTCTTTAGATCTATTGGCTGAAATGTGAAATACGCTAGTAAACACAATTCGCAGGTAAGAAAGGAGGCACAATGGTTAAAGGCCAGAGTGTTGTCTCGCTGCACATCCACATGTGTCTGGTTCTTAAAAGTCAGTATCTGCATTAGAAGCGTTTGAGGAACAGTACGGGACTTTGCCAAAATACCAGTACAACCAGGAATCCTTGTATACTTAACACACATAAGGATAAATAAAAACAATGAGGATAAACTTCAAAACAACCTTGAGACATTTTATTTTCCAGGAGTCTTTCCTCCACACTGACTACCTGAATGTTTTCAGTAAGCATTTTGCTGTGGTTTCTGAGTTAGATTTCATCTAAATATGAGTAATCATCCTAATTAAGAAAAGCCAACTGGCTAAAATGCTAAAAGATCAAGCCCTCCCTTAAAATAATATCTTTCTCTGTTCAACTAAGAATGTGGAGTGCAACAGAGTGAAGGAAAATGTAAGACTCATTCAATGATGGCACATAACTAAACCAATTAAGATAAATTTTAAAAGTTGTTTACTTAGTAGCCGCCAAATTCTATAAGGAAAATAACTGTTGGTGCAATTATGCAGTTTTGTATCTCATTAGCTGCCACAGTGAAAGATTATGTATTGTGCAACAATGATATTTGTTGAACCAATAAAATCAAAAGCTACTGTCAGAAAGCTGCATTTATATACCTCTTAAATCAGTAAGCCTTTTTTCTTCTTTTAAAACCGAGATATGCTCACAAGAGTTCCCAAAACAGCTTCCATATTAAATTATAAATTATTGACTTGATGAGCTTCTCTAACCTGTGAAGTTGGAGAAACAGTAGTTTTTGATTCAGCAAAGGGCATTCCCACCATTCCGCCGAAGGTGCCATGAAACAACTCAATAGACTAAAGATGGGGAAAGCTTAATGACTGAAATAAAAACAGATAAAAAAGGAAACAGAGTAGTTTCTACACTGCAATTCACTTCTACTTTTTCCATCTCAACATTAAAACATATATATCATCTAAACAAAAACCCATTACCATATAAAAATAAGGTGGAAGTTCAATCTTCAGCCTGGATACTTATACTGTAGTCTCCCCACTCAATGAGGCTTAAGAGGCTTAAGCAAAGTTTTAAAAAAATACTGAAATCCATCTGATATTCAACACATGTAACTAAACAGTACAAGCACTACCATTTTACAAAACCAATTCTAGATGACATATTCGTAGGAGTTTCCAAAAAATGCCTGAACTCTTCATAATCCTGCTAAATATATTAACCATGCCTCAACATTGCGTGAATATAACAAAGCTTAGCTTCTGTATCATATCACTACTAAAATCAACATTCAACTGAACCGTTCAGCCATAGGGTTTCATGTCTAATTGGTTATTTAACCATATCTTGGCCTCCAAATCTAATTTATCTTTTCCCTGGTTCTGAACTTCAGTTATATTTTACAATCTCACTTTAGTTACTTTCTGTCAGCCATCTCAAATCCTGTGTGAAACAAAACACAGTATAAATGATGTTTTATTCACCTTTATGCCATTAACATTTAGTGCAGTACCTAGCACACAAGTTCTTCATTCATGTTTAACTGGCTTGAAGGCTACTGCCCCAGTATAGTTCTGGCTCAATAAAAACTTATGTCAAATGACCACAGCAAATATTAGTAATGTTCGTTTTGAGATGGATCAGAAGCCTCATTCCCTGAATTGATGTTCCTGATGATGATTTTGTCAATAAGCAAAGGAACGTAAAAGACTATTTTTAAAACTATTCTATTTCTTGAATCTTTTCAAAGGAAACAAATTTATCATTTCATGTTTACATAATAAATATTAAAATGCAAGTGAATGAAACAAATTTCCAAATTATAACTCCAATGCCATTATTTTTACTTACTTTTTTATTTTCACTTTCTAAACTTTTTGGGGGACAGGTGATAAAGAAAACTATGCTTCTAAAAAAGTTTAGTACTTATAAAAACCCATCTCAGTGATCATAGCAGACCTATACTATTCTTATTCTATACACAGCAAGGTATAGTATCTCTAAACTATAATTCCTGCTTAGACAAGATTAAGAGTTCCAGTGACTAAATTTTAATTATGATTCATTTAGACAAGCCAAGACATACCACTAAACAAAAAGTAAACTGCTGACTTAGAGATTTAATGACACAAAAACACAATAAAGCCTGCCAGGAAATAGTATTTCCCTCTTCGGCTTTAAATAGCACCAAGCCTGGTCACTTTAACAGACCTCTTCACCCCACATTTCGTATCACCAAGAAAAAAAAAAAAAAGTTAAAAACTTGAGGGCCCAGTCCAGGTTTTCTACCTAAAAAAGGCAAATCATCAGCCTTTGGGCAACATAGAGAGACCCCGTCTTTATAAAAAGTAAAAAAAGAAATTAGCCAGGAGTGGTGGTACACGCTTGTTGTCCCAGCTACTCACAGGTAAGGCAGGAGGATCACTTGAGCACAGGAGTTCGAGGCTGCAGTGAGCGAGGATTGCGTCACTGCACTCCAGCCTGGGCAACAGAGCAAGACCCCCATTTCTAAAAAACAACATGGCAAATCAGTCAAACTATCCAATACTAAGGCTAATAAATAATTGGTAATAACATTGGCGAATCAGCCATAGAATTTCCTCAGTTATCTTTCTTGGCTTCAAACAATGGGGACCATATTTAAGAACACATATAGGAGATAAAGACTGGTTAGATAGATAATATTTGCACATGTTAAACCGTCACAAGCTAATTTCACACCTTTCAATATTGCTCTTCCCCTTCACCTCCAAAGCACAAGACAGAATCAGTCTTCTAAGAATTGTTTAGAGAGGATTTGTCAATATATAACCAAATATCTGCTTAGTGACGGGAAAAACCTCTGTTCACCAGCCAAAGGACTTGTGAGAATGAGAGCTACATGTGGCTTCTCCCCTCTATGGCCTCCTAATTCCACATCAGTTTGTAGTTATTCTTGTACTACAAGAGTATCAGTTTCAGAATGTAAGCCTCATAAGCTCCCAGGAAAGCCATTCTAGTGGAACTGTTCCAGAGTTTCACTTTAGCTCCATAAGGAACCTAAGAAGCCCCACCCACAAGAGTGAACGGTAATTGCTCCGTTGGTTTCCACCTCTGACCTATAAAGACCAAAGCCTGAGCTGTCTGTAATCCATAAGCCATTTTAATATTCTGCTAGAACACTGCAAAAATGTGGTTTTCACTAGAGGCACTGGCATGAAGCTGAAATTGGTATTCTTGCTTACTAATCCTGTGTAGAATTTGTTCTAATTCTCAAAAGTAGAGGAAATTCTCTCTCTTTTTAAATAAAAAGGGCAGTGGTGAGACCCACAACACTTACAACAGGCCATATAACAGACTGTCCTAATCACACTTAGATAAATAACTCTTCTCCGCATATTACAGTAAGTAAGTAATCTAATCCATTATTTTGGCATCTGTTTCTTAAAATTTGCTGCACCTATCCCTTCTAAAACGAATATACTGTGTAAAAATGTATGAACTCTAAACTTCACAGGTAGAAAATCATCCAGTTTAAACTTTTTTTATATGAGGAAACTAGAGTTCAAATGTGTGAAGTGATTTAGCCAAGGTCACATGTTCTGTGGCAGACTCAGGATGAGAATTAGGGTGTCCTGACTTCCAGTCTAATGTTTTTTATGACCACATGAACTAGACAATGAGAGAAAGCACACCATTCACTGGTGGTAAGTGCAGTGGGCACTGTTCCTATCCATCTGTCTTTCACAATATACAATTCCTCACTGTTCTGCACAATAGCCTATGTGGTAACACAGCACATATGAGCTAAACTACCATTCAAGGGTCATTTTAACAAGCATGACACAACACTGAGGCACAATGCCCATGTTAAGCAAACAGCAAAATACCATGACACAATTAAGGCTTTATTTAAGCCAAACCATGTATCTATGCCCGTGCTTCACCATTTAACTAAGAAGCATCTTGAAGGCAAAAATTATTTCTTCTTGATCTCTATGTCCTTTATGGCACTATTCAAAAGTTTTGCTCACATACCTGCTAAAACAAATTTAATGGGGCGAAAAAGTTGTCTCCTTGAATATCCTTAGGTTGACATCTAAAATTTTCATTACAAGTTTTAATCACTGCAAAGGTTATATTTTCATTTATGTATCAATCTATGCCCATTTAGAACTGACACCTAAAAACACTATTATATTGCTAATTTTAAAGCTATTAAACCTACTATATTGGCCAGGCAAAGTGGCTCACGCCCGTAATCCCAGCACTTTGGGAGGCGGAAGTAGGTGGATCACTTGAGCCAAGGAGTTCAAGACCAGCCTGAGCCACATGGCAAAACCCCATCTCTACAAAAAAATACAAAAATTAGTCACACACGGCGGTACTCGCCTGTAGTCCCAGCTGCTCAGGAGGCTGAGGTGGGAGGATTGCTTTAGCCTGGGAGGCAGAGGCTGCAGTGAGCCAAAATCACACCACTGCACTCCAGCCTGGGCAACAGAGCAAGACCCTGTCTTAAAAACAAACAAACAAACAAAAAACCCTACTGTATCACTAATTCCAATAAAATCTAAACACCTGGGCAATCTGATATCACCCATCCTACATTTTAAAACTGTAACAGAATCTTTTTTTCCTATATAAAATGCTATGCCATTTATCGGTCTCCCTGAAACTGTATTTCTATTCTGCTTCTTCCAGAGTATTTAATATAACTTTTATCATACTTTCCTTAATGAAAACATGTATATTATTGTTTATTTATGTTGGATTGTGGTATGGTTACTATTATAGTAAAACACAATTGATGAAGACAATACAAATGTTACAAATTTTGAGAACTAAACATAAGTAATTTCCTTTTTTGGAGATGCATCTCTTAATAAGATATGTATGGAGGAAGATACATACCTTGATAAAAGGAAGTTTCACACGTGACACTAGTGTCTTGACTATCCCTTTGTTAGAATCCTGGAGGATTTTATACCTCATATGTACAATGGTGAGATTCAAGATGGGTGAAAGGTATGGCTGTCTTCTGTTAATCATAAGAAGGCACAGGGCTAAAGGGAGGGTAGGGAAGGTGGACTAGCATTATACCAGTGTTGCCTTCAGACAAGTCAATTTCAGGAAAGAGTATAAATAAAATATTGAGAACCTGGAAATTTATTCTCTTAAAACAATCCAAGCCTACATATTCTTAGACATGTCCTCCAGTTTGAGATCATGGTTCTAAAGCACCAGACTTGGTTCATTTATCGGAACTCAGTAAATACTTGTTGCATTAAAATAGTTCAGGGCCAGATGTGGTGGCTCATGCCTGTAATCCCAGCACTTCGGAGGCCGAGGTGAGAGGACTGCTTGAGCCCAGGAGTTTGAGACCAGCCTGGGCAACATAGTGAGACCTCATCTTTACTTATATAAAAAACAGTAACAATATGAATTAAATGAAATTAAATTGTTTATAAAAAAAGTTATTCAATGAGAACATCTAGATCGTACTGATTTTTTTCTAATCAAACGATAAAGTCTGTTGTGAGGATGAAGCAAGATGGTGAATGTAAAACACTGAGAACAGTGCCTGACAGATAGCCTCAGTGTGTCCTACCTGCCATTCACCTTAATATTAGTATTCTTAGGCAAATCTTATTCTTTCTCTCCATCTCCCCTATATTTATTTAAATAAGACTAAGGTCTTATTCAGACATGGAAATATGATTTATTTCTAAAACTTTAAATACGGTTCACTCTGCCAAGGAATAATGGTTCAGAATGACCATCTATACTTCATCTTGGTACTATTTTTCTATACATACTATGACTTTCACATCACAAGCATACAGCTTAACTTGAGAAAAACCAGAAGGCTATTTATGCAAATAATGGTAAAAATAAGTAGGCCATTGGTGAAAATCATATTTTTGACACCTAGATGAAACCCCAGGTTTATTCACCTTTAAAAAGTTAATGAAATACATTTAATTCTACAGACATAAAGTCAATTAAAACTTTCCAGGCCGGGCGCGGTGGCTCACGCCTGTAATCTCAGCACTTTGGGAAGCCAAGGTAGGCGGATCACCTGAGGTTGGGAGTTCGAGACCAGTCTGACCAACATGGAGAAACCCCATCTCTACTAAAAATACAAAATTAGCCGGGCTTGGCGGCGCATGCCTGTAATCCCAGCTACTCAGGAGGCCGAGGCAGGAGAATCGCCTGAACCCTAGAGGCGGAGGATGCAGTGAGCAGAGATCGGGCCATTGCACTCCAGCCTGGGCAATAAGAGCGAAACTCCGTCTCAAAAAAAAAACTCTCCCATTAATTCATTATTAAACCAACTTCTTTCTCCCAGTATCTACTAAGAAAGGTCTATGTGGTACATATCCAAGAAAAAAATGCCAGGAACTTTGGCCTATTGAATTTAAGAGTGTCAGAACCTACGTCCTTTAAAATACTTCATGACTAGCCAGGCATGGTGGCTCACACCTGTAATCCCAGCACTTAGGGAAGCTGAGGCATGTGGATCATGAGGTCAGGAGTTCAAGACCACCCTGACCAACATGGTGAAACCCCGTCTCTGCTAAAAATACAAAAATTAGCTGGGCGTGGTGGCTCACGCTTGTAATCCCAGCTACTCAGGAGGCTGAGGCAGGAGAATCGCTTGAACCTGGGAGGCAGAGGTTGCAGTGAGCTGAGATCGTGCCACTGCACTCCAACCTGGGTGACAGAGTGAGACTCCATCTCAAAAAATTAAAAAAAAAAAATACTTCATGATTTCTCTGTTAGTAAATTTGTCTAGCATCTAAAAGATTTTTAGGGGTTGTCAACTCTTTAATAATATATTTATAAAAAGTAGTTGATTCCAATCACCTCCATAAACACCATATATTAGGGGATAAATTCTAGGGAGGGATATAAAGTTTAAAAAGATACTTTCCAGCTGGGCGCAGTGGCTCATGACTATAATCCCAGCACTTTAGGAGGCCAAGGCCAGCAGATCACTTAAGGTCAGGAGTTCGAGACCAGCCTGGCCAACATAGTGAAACACCATCTCTACTAAAAATACAAAAATTATCCAGGCGTCGTGGTGCATGCCTATAATCCCAGCTACTTGGGAGACTGAAGCATGAGAATGGCTTGAACCTGGGAGGCAGAGATTGCAGTAAGCCGAGATCGTGCACACCAGCCTAGGTGACACAACAAGACTCCATCTCAAAAAAAAAAGAAAGAAAGAAGCAAGGAAGAAAAGGAAAAGAAAAAAACCTTTTTTACCCCTGAAAATTTTATTCAAAATAGAGTTTTAAAATGGATCAGTCTAGGTGCAATGGCTCACACCTGTAGTCCCAACATTTTGGAAGCTGAAGTGGAGGAATCACTTGAAGCCAGGAGTTTGAGACCAGCCTGGGCAACAAACCGAGATACCATCTCTATACAAATTTTAAAATTAGCCAGGCATAGTGGCACGTGACTGTAGTCCTAGCTACCCAGGAGCTAGGATCCTCCTCCTGAGGATCACTTGAGCCCAGAGTTCAAGTTTACAGTGAGCATCACACCACTGCACTCCAGCCTGGGTGTCTGAGCGAAAACCTGTCCCTTAAAAAAAAAAAAAAATAGGATCTTACATTATAGTATAATTATATAAGATAGCAGCCAGGCACAGTGGCTCACGCCTGTAATCCCAACACTCTGGGAGGCCGAGGCGGGCGGATCACCTGAGGTCAGGAGTTTGAGACCAGCCTGGCTAACATGGCAAAACCTTGTCTCTTCAAAAGTACAAAAATAAGCCGGGTGTGGTAGCAGGCACCTATAATTCCAGCTACTTAAGAGGCTGAGGCAGGAGAATCGCTTGAACCTGGGAGACGGAAGTTGCAGTGAGCTGAGATCGCGCCACTGCACACCAGCCTGGGTGACAAGAGCAAGACTCCATCACAAAAAAAAAAAAAAAAAAAAGAAAAGAAAAAGGTATCACCATTGGTGAAAGGTGGGGGAAGGGTACACAGGACTTGATGTACTAATTTTGTAATTTTCTATGATTCTATAATTATTTCAAAATAAGCTGGGTGTGGTGGCACACACCTGTAATCCCAGTACTTTGGGAGGCAGAGGCGGGCAGATCACTTGAGGTCAGGAGTTCGAGACCAGCCTGGCCAACAGGGTGAAACCCCATTTCCACTAAAAATACAAAAATTAGCCAGGCGTGGTGGCACACACCTGTAATCCCAGCTACTCCGGAGGCTTGAGGCAGGAGAATCGCTTGAACCTGGGAGGCAGAGGTTGCAGTGAGCCGAGATCACACCACTGCACTCCAGCCTGGGCAACAAGAGCGAGACTCCATCTCAAAAAAAATAAATGAAATAAATAAATAAATAGTTTTTTTTTTTAATGGATCTTACAGGAGAGGCAAAATTTCAAAAGGTAAATGTTCTGGGTAGATACAAACGTAAAATGCAATTCACATTACAGGAATCACAACTAGGCCAGGTAAGCCACACAGCTCATTCTAGGATATAGTGGAAGATAAGGTAGAAAAGGTAACCAGAGTCAGACTGCAGAAGAGTCCCGTGATGGTTAATTTTATGTGCCAAGTTGACTAAGCTAAGGAATGGCCCAGACAGCTGATAAAACATTTCTAGGTGGGTCTCTGAGGGTATTTCTGCAAGAGATTAGCATTTGAATCAGTAAACTAAATAAAGAAGACCCACACTCACCAATGTGGGTGGGCATCATAATGTTTACCCTTTTCCACCCAGAGAGAGCAAACGGCAGAGGAAGAGCAAATTCACTCTTTCTTCTTGAGCTGGGATATCCATCTTCTCTTACTCTTGGACATCAAAGCTCCTAGTTCTTGGGTCTTCGGACTCCAGGACTTACACCAGCACACTACCCCTTCCCAATTCCCAGGCCTTCAGCCTTGATTCCCCTGGTTCTCAGCACCTCAGACTCCAACTTAATTACACCACCAGCTTTCCTGGTTCTCCAGGTTGCATACGGCCTATCATAGGATTTCTCAGCCTCCATGATCACATGAATCACAAGAGCCAACTTCCATAATAAACCTCCTCTTATATCTATCTATATATCTATTATATATATAAAATAAACCTCTTCTATATCTATAGATACAGATATGGAAACTTATTATGAAGGTTCTAGGGTTTTTTTGCTTGTTTTTTGTTTTTTGAGACAGAGTCTTCCTCAGTCACCCAGGCTGGAGTGCAATGGCGCAATCTCAGCTCACTGCAACCTCCTGGGTTCAAGCGATTGTCTGCCTCAGCCTCCCAAATAGCTGGGATTTATAAGCGCACACCACCATGCCCGGCTAATTTTTGTATTTTTAATAGAGATGGGGTTTCAACATGTTGGCTGACCTGGTCTCAAACTCCTGACCTCAGGTGATCTGCCTGCCTCAGCCTCCCAAAGCACTGGGATTACAGGCATGAGCTACGACGCCCGGCCTATAGAGGTTTATTACAGAAATCCATCTATCCAGGCCAGGCGCGGTGGCTCATGCCTGTAATCCCAGCACTTTGGAAGGCTGAGGCAGGTGGATCACAAGGTCAGGAGTTTGAGATCAGCCTGGCCAACATGGTGAAATCCCGTCTCTAATAAAAATGCAAAAATTAGCCGGGCGTGGTGGCAGGCGCCTGTAATCCCAGCTACTCAGGAGGCTGAGGTAGGAGAATTGCTTGAAACTGGAAGGCGGAGATTGCAGTTTGCAAGATCGTGCCACTGGACGCCAGACTGGGCAACAAGAGTGAAATCCTGGAAAAAAAAAAAGAGAGAGAAAAAAAGAAAAGAAAGAAATCTCTCTATCTCTCTCTCTCTCTCTCTCTCTCTCTCTCTCTCTCTGGAGAATCCTAATACAAGTCCAGAATGACAAGCTAAAACTTGGAACTTTCCTTGTATATGATGGGGTATTTTGCAAGGATTTTTTATAATGCACGAGAAAAGTCAAAGTAAGCCTTTATAAATATTAATATCACAGCAGTAGGCAGAAGAGACTGCAGGGAACCTAAAGGTGGAAAGACCAGTTACTGTCGCAATAGCCCAGGCATGGTGGGGTGTTAAGGGTTGGCAGTAAAACCTGACCATAAGGGGCTTAAGAGTTTAATACCCTGAAATCCTCTATAAAGAGTCTATCTCTGGCATTCATTCTGAGCTCTCTATCATGTTTACAATAAAGAAATCTCTTCTCTGAATCACATTTTAACATTTCAATCTTCAGCAGGTTTATAAGAATAAAGTGGAAAAGGCAGAAACAGCTCTCTTTATTATCCCCAACAAAACAAAAGTCTTATAGCAGCCTTTGTGGCCTTGGATCGTATCCCTTTAAGCAAAAATAAATCAGAAGTTCTCTTATGCTCTGGGATTAACCTCCTTTCAATGACTACATGCTGTCAGCTACAATCTACCTATTGCAGATAGGAAGCTTCATTGTAATAGCAAATTTCTGGTTGAAGAGCAAGGTCCAGTCCCAAACAGCTTTGTGGCTCTAATGCCATAGTTTCAGAAAGCAATACTTTCCAGATGTATGCTGTTGACTGTTGCAATGCAGGAGGACCTGGGACTTTATTCTGGGCTACACAAACAGCACAACTGATTGCTTACTGGGTCCCACTGTGTACTAGATACTGATGACACAAAGATCATTAAAATAGTCCCACCTTCAAAGAAGCCACAGTCTATTGGGAAATATACACAATAAAGTAACTGCAGGCCGGGCGTGGTGGCTCACGCCTGTAATCCCAGCACTTTGGGAGGCTGAGGTGGGTGGATCACAAGGTCAGGAGTTCAAGACTAGCCTGGCCAACATGGTAAAACCCTGTCTCTACTAAAAATATAAAAATTAGCTGGGCATAGTGGCATACACCTATAATCCCAGCTACTCAGGAGGCTGAAGCAGAATTACTTGAACCCAGGAGGCAGAGGTCACAGTGAGCCTAGATCATGCCACTACACTCCAGCCTGGGCAACAGAGCAAGACTCTGTCTTGGGGAAAAAAAAAAAAGTAAAGTGGCAAATGCTATTATAGGTAAGTACGTAAGAAATGCTTTGAGAATAATAATAATAGCTATATTTATGAAGTACTTAGTAATATGCAAGCCCTTTCAATGCATTTTCCCTACATTAATTCACTTAACCCTCACAGCAAGACTAATATTACTCATTTGTTACAAATGAGAAAACTGAAGCACAAAGAAGTTAAACAGTTTCATCCCAGTTATATACAACTACCTTAATAACGAAGGCAGTCTGGCTCCAAACTGAGGGATTTTAACTAACCACTATATTGCCTCTTTCCCCGCTCCCACCCCATCCCCTCCACTGAGACAGGGTCTCACTCTGTCACCCAGGCTGGAGCGCAGTAGCACAATCATGGCTCACTGCAGCCTCAAACTCCTGGGCTCAAGTGATCCTTCTCCCTCAGCATCCAGAGTAGCTGAAACCACAGGCATGTGCCACCATGCCCGGCTAATTTTTTTAGTTTTTGTAGAGATGGGGTCTTGCTATATTGCCCAGGCTGGTCTCGAACTCCTGAGCTCAAGCAATCCTCCCTACTTGGCCTTCCAAAGTGCTGGGATTACAGATGTGAGCCACCACACCCAGCGTTTTCTTTCTATTTTTTTCAAAGAGACAAGGTCTTGCTATGCTGCCCAGGCTGGCCTCAAGCAATCCTCCTGCTTCAGACACCCAAGTAGCTAGGACTGTGGGTGTATACCTCTCACCAGCTTATATTGCCTCTTATAATGAGGGACTAACTAATGTTGCCTTGGATGGCAGTTAAGACTAAAGAGAAAAGAGAGTAGAAGATATATTTGAGACAGACCACTGAAGAATCACCAGGAATTCACCAGACAGACTAGATGTTTGGGGTGGAAGGCTGAGCGCTTATTAGCAGGGAGTGCTTGAGGGGACAACCCTCTAAGCAAAAAGAATGCAAGTACAGCAACAGCAGGTCAGGGACAAAGGTATGCGATTTAGAGTACAGGGTGCAGTCACAGAACAGTCAGTAGTCTGCATATACTGTAGGACACATGGGTCCCAGAACAAGAGGGGAGGCTCTAAAGATGACTGGGGTGTAGTGGGCCTTGGAGGCTTTATATTTCAGGTAAGAGAGACCCATCAGAGGCCTTTCTGCTGAGTGATATGAGCAGATCTACCTACTATAAAGATAACTCAGCATGAAAGGTACAAGATGGCCAAGAGGCCAGGAGAGCAATTAGGAGATTACCACAATAATTGTGTCAGGAAATGAGAAGGAGTGGTTGGATGCAAGCACATGTTTCGGAAGCACAATCAACAGTACTTGATAGGCCAGGCGCGGTGGTTCACACCTGTAATCCCAGCACTTTGGCAGAGGTGGGAGGATCACTTGAGCCCAGGAATTCAAGACCAGCTTAGACAACATAGTGAGACCCCATCTCTATAAATAATTTTAAAATAAATAAAAATTAAAATGTTTAAAATGAAAATAAAAAATAACAGTACTTGCTGACTGGTTGCATATGAAGGATAAGGAAGACAGGCAGACAGGCAAAGCTATCCTGAGGCTCTTTTTCTGGGCAGAACAGGACGAAAAGGGGATCAGCATTTAAAAGGAATAATAATAATAGCAACTAATATTTATTAAGATATTAGTATATACCAGCACTATGCTAAATACTTTTACAAGAATTATCTCATTTAATATTGATAAAATAAGTTCATTATCACCCTTTCATAAATGCAGAAATGGAGGCTTAAAGCAAATAAGTAGTTTATTCAGGGACACAGTGACTAAGCACTGAAGCCACAGAAAGACTCTGACTTTAGATAAACTGAATTCAAGATATCTGGGGAGGCATCCAAATGTAGATTTCTAAGAGGCAGCTCAATATTTTTGTACGAACTTAAGCTAAGAGTACCACAGATACAGATTTATAATAACAATGTAACTATACTATTGTTACTATTCCTATTATTAGCATTTATTAAGCACTTAGTGTACATGAGACACTATTTTAAATGTTTTACACACATTATTCATTTAATCCACACAATCCTGAGGTAGGTAGCTCTAGTCCACACAATCCTGAGGTAGGTAGCTCTAGTCTCCCCACTCTTACTTACAGAGAAAGAAACAGAAACATAGAGACAAAGTAAATCATTCCATGTCTCTTAGGGAGAAAATAATGGAGCCAGATTCAAATCCTGGTCTCTCTGGTTTGGACGAGGGAAGAGAAGAGAAGGTGGGGCTACAGGTGGGTTGGATAGAGGAGCCAAGGACAAAATCCAGAAGAATATAATCGCTTAACAAGTAGGCAGAGAAACAGGCACTACCTCATAGGATGGTTGTAAAGATAAGTAAAAGCACACAAAGGACTTGGCTAAGGCCACAGTTTGAATGTCTCCGCCTCTAAAAGTCAGATGTTGCCAACGTGATGGTATTAAGAAGTCGGGCCTTTAAGACATCATTAAGTCATGAGGGTTCCTCCGTTCATGAATGCGATTAGGTGCCCTTATAAATGGGCTTGATGGAAGGAGTTACTCCCTTTTTGCCCTTCTGCCTTCTGCCATGTGAGGACACAGCATTCAAGGCATCGTCTAGGAAGCAGAGACCAAATCCCCATCAATGAACCTGCCAGTGCCCTCCCAGCCTCCAGAACTATGAGAAAATAAAATTCTGTTATTTATAAATTACCCAGTGTCAGGTATTCTCCTATAGCAGCACAAAAGAACTAAGACAGCGACCAAAGAAAAGCTCTATCAGTTTGGAGGATGTGCTACAGGATGAGGAGACAGAAGAGAACCAACAGGGAAGTAGATATATTAAATGGAAAAGGATTAATTCATAAAACAAAGTCCCTGGATTAAGAAAATGTGGCACACATACACCATGGAATACTATTCAGCCATAAAAAAGGATGAGTTCATGTCCTTTGTAGGGACATGGATGAAGCTGGAAACCATCATTCTCAGCAAACTATTGCAGGGACAAAAAATCAAACACCGCATGTTCTCACTCATAGGTGAGAATTGAACAATGAGAACACTCGGACACAGGAAGGAGAACATCACACACCGGGGCCCGTTGTGAGGTGGAGGGAGTGGGGAGGGATAGCATTAGGAGATATATCTTATGTAAATGATGAGTTAATGAGTGCAGCACACCAACATGGCACATGTATACATATGTAACAAACCTGCACATTGTGCACATGTACCCTAGCAACTAAAGTATAATAAAAATATAGATATAGATATAGATATAGATATAGATATAGATATAAAGTCCCCAAGAAGAAGTGGCAGAATGGGATCAGGACAGTGCAGGTGAACACACAGAGCTTCTATCCCACCTGCTAACGAAAGTATAAACTTGTCTGGAGGATGGTCTGGCCAACTCTTACCAACATTTCAAATATGTCCATCTTTTGATCTCTTCTCCTCTTCTAAAACTTGGCTGTGCATATATACCAACCAAGGATATACCTACAAATGCAAGGATGGGCCACCTTTGGCAATATTGGTGAAAATGAAAAAATGGAAGGAACTTAAAAGTCCATCAATAGGGGAAAGGTGAAATAAAGTAATACACATCTATATAATAACATTTTACATAGCCATTTAAAAGAAACAGGTCAATATGCTGACATGAAAATATTTCTATAGTTTATTTTTTAATTAACCATTTCTTTAGAGATAATTGTAGAGTCACATGCAGTTGTAAGAAACAATAGAGATCTCCTGTACCCTTTACCTTGTTTCCCTCAATGGAGACATCTTGTGAAACTATCCTTCAATATCATAATTAAATTTTTTAAAAACTTAGATAATACTACATACATTTTATTTTATGTATTTTAAGTGTCCACAAAATGTGTACATGTACAGAAGAAGATTTAAGTACTAGCAGTTGACACCTCCTGGAAGTGTAAAACGTTAAAGGAGGAAAAAATGGAAGACGTATACCTTTACTTTATGTACATTTGCACTAATTTTTCTTACGAAGTACATAAATTACTCCTAGAATATAAAAGGCAAACAGGTAGCGGGGTTAGATTTTGAAATAAGTACAGGCACCTATTCTCTTAATCAAGGGAGTTTAATATTTGGAAGCAGTGGGGAGGAAAAGTGAAAAGGATCACACTGAAACCCTCTATTTCCTCAATTTAGTAGACTGGCAAGCTGTGATTCATTCAACAGGAACAAGTACTTGGTCACAGCCTACTCCACGCCAGGCTCCGTCCTAGGCCATGGAAATTAACCAGACAAGTATGATTTCTGACCTCGAGGAGCTTAGAGCCTACCAACAAAGGTAGGCATTAACAAAAAAGTTACACAGTTTTACTCACCATTACAGTAGAGCACAGCAGTTTAGAACATGGGCACTGGGGTCTGCCCGGGTTCAAATTCCAACTCTGCTACCAAATGGCTGTGTGACTTTGGACAAGTGATTTAACATTCCTCACTTCAGTTTCCTCATCTATAAGATGGAGATAATTCTAGGTCCTACTTATTTACCCACCTATATAACTCATAGGGTTGCTATGAAAACCAAAAAACTTCCTATGTGTAAGTGCTAAGAACAGTCTCTGCAACTCATAAACACTCAAAGGTTGCTGCTATTATTGTTGTTACTTTCATTACTATTAATTATTTCAGAGGGAATCTAATCTACCTTTAGGCAAATGGAAGGTCAGGGAAAACTTTCTTGAGAAAGGAACGTATAAGCTAAGTCCTTAAGATAAATACAAATTAAACATGCCAAGAAAAAAGATGTCTAGCAGACAGAAGAGCATATACAAAGCCCTGTGCTAAGAATGAGCTTGGCATGTGAAGGATCTGAAAAAGGGCCAGTGAAGCTAAGGCACTAAGAGGAGAGAAATGAGGCTGGAAAACCAGAAAGATCCTGTTAAACTTAAGAATTTTACCTCTGGCCAGGTGCAGTGGCTCACACCTGTAATCCCAGCACTTTGGCAGGCTGAGGCAGGCAGATCATGAGGTCAGGAGTTCGAGATCAGCCTGACCAACATGGTGAAACCCCATCTCTGCTAAAAATACAGAAAGTAGCCAGGCGTGGTGGCATGCACCTGTAATCCCAGCTACTCAGGAGGCTGAGGCGGGAGAATCGCTTGAACCCAGGAGGCGGAGGCTGCAGTGAGCCGAGATCACACCACTGCACTCCAGCCTGGGCAACAGAACGAGACTCCATCTCAAAAAAAAAAAAAATTACCTCCATCTTTATAATGAACAGTATTGTACAGGAAATAACATAATAGATTTGTTGTTTTCTCTTTTTTTAAAGGTCACTCTGCTGAAGTGTAGAATCAGCTGCAATGGAGGAAGGTGACACGAACCAAAGGAAAATGCGGAAAGATTTAGAAAGAACTGTCATTCTGGTGAAGGAGAAATGAAATCAACTCCAAACAAGTGAGAAAACTACTAAAGAGAATAATAAGTATAGATGAGGCTAAAACCCATGGATTAGTAAAAGAACAAATTAATATGATGAAATCATTTCTTCAGGCCCTAGAGCAGGAACACAGAAAAAGGGCAGTATTGTTAATCCACAGCTGGAGATCTGCATGGCATGTGGGAAAGAAGAATAAAGATGCAGGAGAACTGCGGATACTGATGACTCATTGAAAGTGACCAATTATGGCGTCCATATGGGATAAAGTGATGCCAGGAAGAATGTCACAAACTGGGAGACAATGGAGATTTAAGGGCTGGCGGTCTCAGTGAAATGAGAAAATAAATTCAGCAAATGGAAGAACTGAAGACAGGAAATTGTGTTCAAAGAGAAAAATTTACAAATTTGTAATTCCAGAGGTGGATGTTTGGCCACAGAAATAAACTGCTACAGAGAAGTGGAAGAACAGATAGCTGGGACAAGAAAGACCAAGTCAGATGAGATTAAGATGCTGGACAAGTAATCAACATGGACATTAAAGGCACACAAAATCACGGAGTAAGAGAAAATGATTTAGAAAGAATAGGAATTAAAGTCTCAGTTACAGTCTTAATATCACACTATAAAGAATGTGTTTTTAATTATCTGGAATAAAACAGGATGCCTTGCTAAAAACAAAGCTTAATCTATTTGTTTAGCCAAATAATTTTCAAGGACTTCCCTGAATAGCCATTCCTGACAAAAGCTCTTAGAGAGACAAAGAAAGAAGCTTTCTTAACTTGATGATTAGTTGTCACAACCAGACAGCAAGCAACATATTTAATGGTAAAAAACTAAAGGCATAAACAAGCCACAGGCTAGAAGAAAATCTTTGCAAAATACCTATCTAGTGAAGCACTGGTATCCAAAATATACAAAGAACTCTTAAAACTCAACAATAAGAAAACAAACATCCCAATTTTAAAACGAGCAAAAGATATGAACAGATACCTCACCGATATATACAGATGGCAAATAGTGTATGAAAAGATGCTAAACATTATATGTTACTAGGTCACTGCAAATTAAAACAACAACGAGACACCACATACCTATTAGAATGGCTAAAATTCAAAGCAGTGACAACATCAAATGCTGGTAAGGATATAGAACAACAGGAACTCTCATTTACTTCTGGTGGGAAAGCAAAATAGTACAGCCACTTTGTAAGACAGTTTGGCAGTTTCTAGAAAACTAAACATTCTCTTACTATATGATCACGCAGTTATGTCTTTGGTATTTAGCCAAATGAGCTGAAAACATATAACCACACAAAAACCTGCAGACAGATGTTTACAGCAGCTTTATTCATAGTTGAAAAAAGTTGAAAGCAACCAACAAGTTCCTTAATAGGTGAATGGGTAAATAAACAGTGGAAATCCAGACAATGGAATATTAGTGCTAAAAACAATCAGCTATCAAACCATGAAAAAACTTGGAGGAAACCTAAATGCAGTTTACTAAGTGAAAAAAAGTCAATCTGAAAAGGCTACATGCAATAATGCCATTCTGGTAACATCAAAACTATGGAGACAGTAAAAAGATCAGTGATTGGCTAGGCGAGGTGGCTCATGCCTGTAATCCCAGCACTTTGAGAGGCCGAGGCAGGTGGATCACCTGAGATCAGGAGTTCGAGACCAACCTGGGCAACATGGTGAAACCCCATCTCTACTAAAAATATAAAAATAAGCCAGGCGTGGTGGCGCATGCCTGTAATCCCAGCTACTCGGGAGGCTGAGGCAGGAGAATCGCTTGAACCCAAGAGGCGGAGGTTGCAGTGAGCCGAGAGCATGCCATTGCACTCCAGCCTGGACAACAAGAGCAAAACTCCATCTCAAAAAAAAAAAAAAAATCAGTGATTGCAGGGACTGAGGAGAGGAAGGGATGAATAGGTAGAGCACAGGGAATTCTTAGGGCAGTGAAATTATTCTGTATGATACCGTAATAATGGATATGCAACATTACAAATTTGTCAAAACTCTTACAAATGTGCAACGCAAACTATGGATTCTAACGTAAACTATGAATTTTAGTTAATGTACCAATATTGCTCATCAATTGTAGCAAATGTACCACACTAATGCAAGATGTTAATATCAGGGAAAACTGTGGGGACAGGCAGAGATAATGGGGTATGTGGGATTTCTCTGTACTTTCTGCTCAACTTTTCTGTAAACTCTAAACTTCTCAACATAAAGCCTGGCCAGATGCTGTGGCTCACACCTGTAATATCAGAACTTTGGGAGGCTGAAGTGAAGGGATCGCTTGAGGCCAGGACTTTGAGACCAGGCAGGGCTAACACCGTAAGACCTCATCTCTACCAAAAATTAAAAATTAGTCGGGCATGGTGGCACACACCGGTAGTCCCAGCTACTCAGGAGGCTGAGGCAGGAAGATGGCTTGAGCCCAGAAGTTCAGGGCTGTGGTGAGCTGTGATCATACCACTGCACTCCTGGGCAACAGAGCAAGACCCCATCTCAAAAAATAGATAAAATAAAGCCTATTCATTAAAAAAAAAATTTCAAGGTATTACCATTTGAGTCACACAAGAGAAGATAATGTCTGTTGTGTGTGTATGTGTGTGTGAGCGCACACGCATGTGGTAAAGCAATATATTCAAGAGGTTCAGAATGCAAACTCTGCTTGGGCTCTCTCTGGCTCTTCCCCTTAATGGTTGTGTCACTTTGGGTAAGTTATAAACTTATCTAAGTCTCGGTTTCTTCACTGGCAAATTGGGGATAATAATCATCATGGAATTTTAAAGATTAAATGAGTTCACAGATGTAAAAGCACTGACCAGAACAAATTAAGTGCTCAATAAATCTTAGTTCCCTGTAACTCAAAATAAGGTCTATGAACCCATAAGTCAGTATTGCCTGGGAGCTTGTCAAAATGCAGACTCTCAGGCCACTCCAGCCCTACTGCGTCTTCATTTTAATAAGATCCTCAGGTAACTGCTGTGCATATTTAAGTTGAAAAGCACTGTATTCGCTGGTATGATTATCATCAATCATAAGCTATTCTTTGAAAATGTCAATAAATAAGCAGAAATATTAGAAGAGTCCAAATTATTATTTGCTGATGATATGTTACAAAAAAAGAGAATCAATTATAATAGTTAATGAAATTTTGAAACATATTCTAAAGATACAGTAATTAAAACAAAGTATAGGCACATAAATAAATAAAGAGTATATGTTAATATGACTGTTTTAAATAAGTGAGTAAATGATAAACTGTTAGGGCAATTGGCTATAGATTTTTTTTTTTTTTTTAAATAAAACTCAAGCCAGGCACAGTGGTTCACGCCTGTAATCCCAGCACTTTGGGAGGCCTAGGTGGGCAGATCATTTGAGGTCAGGAGTTCAAAACCAGCCTGGCCAACATGGTGAAACCCCATCTCTGACTAAAAATACAAAAATTAGCCGGGCGTGAACTCCACTGTGCCTGGCCTGCTATGTTATATTTTCAGTAGGAAACAGGCTAATATTTCAGCAGGCTAATATTTTCAGTAGGAATTATAAGCTTTCTGATTTTCTCTCGAAAATTACTTAACCCCAAAATATTATAACATTTGGAAATATATTCTCACGTTATCCAAATTTTCCTAAGAATTCTTAAAGTAAAAATATGTCAAATTTTGTCCTCCCCAAATGGGTCACTACGTGTATTTCCATTGGCCCTCTGATCAAACCTAGTTCCAGTTTAGTTTCAACAATGAACCATCTAAGCCAGGCAATAAATTTAACAACATAACACCAAATATCGGCCCAAAATGGAACCCATACGTCCAAAATATGCCTAATAGTAACAGACAGCAATTGTTTAAAAGTAATTGCAAAGAAATACAGTAAGTCCAAATTCACTTTAGTTTCAATTCTGAATCATTTCTCAATCTCTAAACTGGAAAAAAAAAATTTAGCCATTTGTCACCTCTGACTAAACACAGGCTAAATGCAGGCTTCAGCCCCCAGATCACTAAGTGTGGAAAAAGTGCATGCCTTCAAGAAAACTGCCAATGGGAGGATCTTCCCAGAAAGAGTGGTTCACACACACAGTAGGAAAATCTCGTATAGGTAACTTGGCTACCAATTTAATTCCCTCAACCAATTTGGAAACTAATGGAAGTAAATGACTAAGAACTAAAATACATCAGACAGCATGGAAAAAAACATATGTATTAAAAGCATACAATGCGATTTAAGTTTGTTTTTAATTGCCTTTTGCTGAAGTTGGAATATTAAATTCTTTTGCTGCAGATAAATCAGAAATCAGCTTTACTGGTTTCCTATAATGTTGCACTTAGAAATGTTCAGCTGCTATAATGAATTACATGACTACTTAAAGGGGTTTCTTACTCCTTGTACAATATTTAAAAGAATGTATTACATGTATATCTGCCTTATACTAACTAATCTTCATATCATTAGACCTAAATTATTAAAGTGATATAAACTACCAGTTATTGGAATTAAACACCCTCCCCTTTCTCTAAAACTGTTAGCTTCAATGAGTACCCACATCTCAGAAGCTATGACCATAACTACACTGAAACCATAAATTAGTGAGGTTGGAATTCCCCCACAAAGGAGGGGGAAGATTCAATACCTTTTCTCATAGCTGTAACTGGCAATACTCTCTTGGTTTCTCAGAACCACTAAGTATGGCAGTCTCCTCTGCCCAATGTAAAGTCAGCTGCCAGGATATCTGTAACCAAACTGTAGAACCTGGTTTCCCTTTCTGAAAAGGTAAATAATCCTTCTGGCCTGATTTACCAATAAAGATGTGAGTAAAAATAAATTATCAAGGAGAGCATACCCAGGCTTTAATTTCTTAATGAAGTTTCTTTTTTTCTTTTTTTCTTTTTAGATGGAATCTCACCCTGCTGCCCAGGCTGGAGTGTAATGGCATGATCTCGGCTCACTGCAGCCTCTGTCTCCTGGGCCTCAGCCTCCCAAGTAGCTGGAATTACAAGCAACCACCACTGCGTCCGGCTAATTTTTTGTATTTTTAGTAGAGACGGGGTTTCACCTTGGCCAGGCTGGTCTCGAACTCCTGACCCTCAAGTGATTCGCCCCACTTCAGCTTCCCAAAGCTAGGATTACAGGCATGAGCCACCTCGCCCGGCCTGAAGTTTCTTAAGATTCCCCATCTTATAAGAAAAAGACAAACCTTGTTGGTAATGTTAATACCAATAAGTACAAATTGCACGCTCCATATCTCATATTCAGTCAGAAAAAAAAATTAGCTTTCAGGGACACTGATAACTTCATTATATGCTAATGAATACAGTATCAAAAACATCTAGGCAAAGTACCCCTGTGTAAGAGCACAGCATTAAGAATTCACAGAGGCTGCTCAAGATAAAGCCAGGTCAAAACTAAGGTCAAAATCCTTCAGGGTTTTCAATGTCAGGGTCATTCATGTACTGAGACTTAAACTTGATCCTGAGTGTAATTTGTCAGTAACTGCCAAGAATTTAAAAAAGGAAAAACAATAATTTAGAGTGCCTGTATTATCTAATTTATAGTAGACTTCATTAACACCAGAGAAACATCACAATTCCTATACCCCTACATCTTTTTAATTATCTCTTCAAGATATCTTAAATGAAAACAGCATATTACTTATTGCCTCTCACTCTTAACTCCTTTTTCTTTATTCTTTGAGATTGCTGACTCAAAGCAATCTTGGGCAATAAAGACTGGTTCAGCATTCTTCCAACTCATCTAAAAACATTTTACATTTAGTGGCAGTTCAGTCTTTAACCACAGATCACATTTCTTTTCTACTGATAAGCACTGTCACAAATCAGAATTAACAATACAATTTTAGCATATTATCTTGTCAGACTTCATAATTCTCCATTGCTGCCCAGACCTTGATTTTTCAACTCTTATACCTACAACGGCTGCTTTTTAAAAAGGCATCTTAAAACAGATATTTCATTTAAGTTCTTTCTACAGCAAAGGCAGGGTAATTAGTAGCTAAATGGCTTACAAATTGAGCTCTCTTGAAACACTGAAAATATTACCTAAACTAATATATCTGAACTGCGCTTGACTTTTAATTGCTAAAATTCTCATGTTAGATAAAACTCAGGAATTGATCCCATAAAAAGTAACTTTGTCGGCCAGGTGGTGGCTCACGCCTGTAATCCCAGCACTTTGGGAAGCCGAGGTGGGCAGATCACGAGGTCAGGAGTTCAAAACCAGCCTGGCCGGCATGGTGAAACCCCATCTCTACTAAAAATACAAAAAATTAGCTGGGCAAGGTGGCACATACCTGTAGTCCCAGCTACTCGGGAGGCTGAGGCAGGAGAATTGCTTGAACCCAGCAGGCAGAGGTTGCAGTGAGCTGAGATTGCACCACTGCACTCTAGCCTGGGTGACACAGCAAGACTCCATCTCAAAAATAATAATAATAATAATAATAATAATAATAATAATAATAATTTTGTCTCTAGTGATTCTTACCCAACATAAAATGAGACGTAGCTTGGCTTCTTCCCTTGTTCTGATAAACCCCAAACTACTTTATTATTTTAAAAAATGAAAGAACAAGTGAAGACTGGATTTTAAATTTTAACTATAAACTATTTTAAACAGTGAAATTAAAAGTCCATTAGTCTATTAGAATAATCACAGTAAATACATCAAGTTAATAAAAGAAATGAATTTTTCATTTTTTTAAAGCAAATCAGACAACTCAATAACTTTTGAAAATAATCCATGAAAACAAATGTTAAACCTGGCACTGTATTTCATTTGAAGGCATGGAAACTTTAGAGTGACGTAAGACAAAATATTCTATACAGTGGAGTTGATCAAAATAAATGTTTTTTTAACACAAATTTAGTATCTTTCTCCAATATCTTCAAATTTAAAAATAATTTTCACAAATTGTTTTGTTTTTTTTTTTGACACAGAGTCTCATACTGTCACCCAGGCTGGACTGTAGTGGCACGATCTCAGCTCACTGCAACCACTACCTCCAGGATTCAAGCAATTCTTCTGCCTCAGCCACCCAAGTAGCTGGTATTACAGGCATGCACCACCACACCTGGCTAATTTTTGTATTTTCAGTAGAGACAGGGCTTCACTCTGTTGGCCAGGCTGGTCTCGAACTCCTGGCCTCAAGTGATCTGCCCACCTCAGTCTCCCAAAGTGCTGTGCGATTACAGGTGTGAGCCATCAAACCTGGCCCATAAACTGATTTTAATGAAGTTTACTCCCTGAGCCAATATTATTTATTTTTACTCCTATCAATCTAAAATTCCTGGCGTCTTATGCCAAGGAATCTGGTCTTCACTAGAATACTTTATTTTTCTTTTCTTTTCTTTTCTTTTCTTTTTTTTTTGAGATGGAGTCTTGCTCTGTCGCCCAGGCTGGAGTGCAGTGGTGTGATCTCAGCTCACTGCAACCTCTGCCTCCGGATTCAAGGGATTCTCCTGCCTCAGCCTCCTGAGTAGCTGGGATTACAGGCACATGCCACCATGTCTGGCTAATTTTTGTATTTTCAGTAGAGACGAGGTTTCACCATGTTGGTCAGGCTGGTCTCAATCTCCTGACCTCAGGTGATCCACCCAACTTGGCCTCCCAAAGTGCTGGGATTACAGGCATGAGCCACTGCACCTGGCCTCTAAAAACTCTTGCTCTTCAAAAGACACTGCTGAAAGAATGAAAAAATAAGCCATGGAATCGGAAAAAAAAAAAATCTTTGCAAAGCGTAAAGCATTTATATAACACAGGACTTGTATCAAGGATATATAAAGAATTCTCAATATTAAACCATAAGGAAACAATCCTTTTTTTTTTTTTTTGGAAAGACCAGGTCTTGCTCTGTCACTCAAGTTGGAGTGCAATGGCGCCATCACAGCTCACTGCAGCCTTACAACAGCTAGGCTCAAGTGATCCCCCCACCTTAAACTCCTGAGTAGCTGGGACTAAAGGCACATGCCAATGCACCCAGCTAATTCTTAAGTTTTTTGTAGAGACAGAGTGTCACTTGTTGCCCAGGGTGGTCTCGAACTCCTGGCTTCAAGTGGTCCTCCCACTTTGGCTTCCCAAAGTGCTGGGATTACAGGCATGAGCCACTGTGCCCGGCCAGCCCATTTCTTTCAATGAGCAAAAGATCTGAACAAATGCTTCACCAAAGAAGATACACAGCATGAAAATAAGTACATAAAAAGATACTCAATATCATTAGTCATTAGGGAAATGTAAATTAAAACCACAAGATACCATGACACAACTATTGGAACAGCTAAAATTTAAGATATATCATTTTAGCAATGGTAAAGATTTAAAGCAACTAGAACTCTCCTATCTCATATATTGCTAAACAGAATATAAAATGGTACAGCAACTTTGGAAGACAATTTGGCAGTTTCTTTAAAAGTTAAACATAAACCTACCAACCATATGATCCAGCCATTCCACTGTAAGGTATTTACCTAAGAGAAATGAAAACATACATCTACGCAAAGCTGTACATGAAGTTCATAACAGCCTTATTCATAAAAGCAAGAAAACCAGACACAATCCAAATGTTCATCAATAGGTGAATGAATAAACAAATCCTGTTACATCCATACAATGTAACACTACTCAGATTACCACTCAGCAGTAAAAAACAACAAACTCTGACACAAACAACAATAAATGAATCTTAAACAAAGAATGCTGATGAAAGAAGAGTACATCCTAGATGAGGCCATTTATATGAAATTCCAGAAAAAGCAAAACTAACCTATGGTGACAGCAAATCAGTGGTTTTCTGGAAGTGGAGGAGGATGAGAATGAATGCAAACAGTGCTATTATAACTTTCTGAGAGACTGAGTTGTTGTGTATCTTGATTGTATGGTTATTAAATGGGTGTGTATATTTGTCAAAATTCAAATTGTAAACTTAAAATGGTTCAATCTTATTGAATGTAAACTATGCCTCAATAAAGCTGATTAAAAATATCAAAATGTGGCCAGACACGGTGGCTCATGCCTGTAATCCCAGCACTTTGAGAGGCCAAGGCGGGAGGATCACTTGAGGTCAGGAGTTCGAAACCAGCCAGGCCAACATGGTGAAACCCCATCTCTACTAAAAATACAAAAATTAGCTGGGCATGGTGGCAGGCACCTGTAGTCCAAGCTACTGGGAAGGCTGAGGCAGAATCACTTCAACCTGGGAGGCGGAGGCTGCAGTGAGCCGAGATCGCGCCACTGCACTCCAGCCTAGGCAACAGAACAAGACCCTGTCTCAAAAATAAATAAATAAATAATTTTTAAAAAATAAATATTAATTCTGGTCCCTGAATAACTTTTGGAACACTGTGGAAATAACAAATTTATGTTAAAAAGAATGTAAAGGCTACAAAGTCAAGTTATACTCTCTATGCAAAAGCCTGCAACTAAGACTACACAATATTATCATCAAACCAAATTAATAAATACTTAGGTAGCTTAAGGGTCAAAAATGGTTCCCCACACCCCAAAAATGGCTCCTTAGGGTCTATAAGATCAAGCCCAAATGTCTCAACTAAAAACTCATGTCCTTTATGAAATGACCCCATCCTACCTATCAAAAATATCTTCTGTTCCCCAATCCAAATTCATCTGTTCTCCACCAAACATAGTATTTTCTCTCCCTGGAATGCTATCCCCATATTACTGTCAGCAATCCAACTTCCAATGTTGTTTAAGATGATCCCAACATCCACTGACCTAATAAAAAATCTCTGTGGCCTGGCATGATGGTTCACACCTGTAAACCTAGCACTTTGTGAGGCCAAGGTAGGCGGGTCACTTGAGCCCAGGAGTTTGAAACCAGCCTGGGCAATATAGCGAGACCCTATCTCTAAAGTAATACAAAAATTAGCTGGGCATGGTGTCGCATGCCTGTAGTCCCAGCTACTCAGGCAGCTGAGCCCAGGAGGCTGAGGCTGCAGCGAACCCAAGCGGTTGAGGCCACAGTGAGCCATAAATGCACCACTGCACTCCAAACTGGGTGACAGAGCGAGACCCTGTTTCAAAGGAAAAGTCTTTGGTTACTCCTAACCCATAATATTCTTTCCTTTCTCTAGATTTCTTATGTTTGGCCAGAACTATAAAATATGGCATATAATTTTAAACCATATTTTCCTATTCTCTAATTATATTTTGCTTTTTAAACTTATTTCTTCACCTATAAGGAGAAAGAGCCTTAAAGATGGGTAGTATGACTCCTACCCTGTTGCAACTTACCACACTGCTGGGAAAATAGCAGGGCTTGTTCTCTCAGTGATGCTGCACTACAGATAGATTGAAACTTAAGGGGATGGAAATCTAAACTGCATTCCCATTTGGAAACATCAGCATGAATCTATGGCTTTACTTGCCCATCTAAAATTAGAGAAAAAGAAGATAAAGGGGTAGGCTTGACAATTCTGTCAGTTCTGACAGTTGTCAAGATTTTTTGTGTGTGTGGGGTTTTGTTGTTGTTATTTTATGGAAATTTTACATATATATAAGTAGAAAGAAATAATACAATGTGCCTCTTATACCCATCAGCCAGCTTAGACAGTTATAAATAAATACATGGCCATTTGTATCTATATTGCTGACCACTTCTTCCTTTCCCCCAGCAAACCTCAGACATATTCCGTCAACCATATGTATTTCAGTATATATTTCTAAAAGGTAAGTACTTTTTGTTTACAATATGACCACCATACTACTACCCCAACTGAAGAGAATAATTCCTTAACATCAGATACCCAGTCAATGTTCAAACTGCCCCAATTATATAATTTTTTTAGCAACTGGTTTGTTCAAATCACCATCTAGAATTATTTCAGAAGGAAATAACGGTTTCCTTGTCTCCTGCTCCGTGGTCTTTTACCCCTTCAATTTCATATACTTACCTTCTTAATTTTTAAGTGTAGGCAAAAGACCATTTCCCTCCCCCAGTACCCTCTATTCTTCTTAATAAAGAATATATCCCTTCTTATTTCCAATATTGAAGTTTGCCATTACCTCAGAGCTTCTAGCACATTCAGAAAAACATTTAAGTCAGTCACATACCCTCCCTCCTTCACATTTAAGCTGCCACATTCATTTACTACTCAGGAAGAGTTTTGATCTCTAACATCATAAAATGTAAATAATGTTGGCCCATTAAAAGATTATTTTCCATTTCTAAAAATCTTTATGAGAAATTCGATTTTGATCTTTAAGTTATTACATTCTCCGCTTCCCATTTTAAGTGAGTTACTTTTAACACTTCATGAACTAAGGCATAGTGATAGGGTATTTAAGCCCAAAAGATTACAGCATGCTACCAAGAGATCAACATTAGGTTAGCTCTATTCCTTAGTCATGAAATGCATCCCTCATTATAATGTCACAAGGAGAACTAGATGAGAAGCTATGCAATGGTAACCTCAAATACAACCCCCTTCACTAGAAAATAATATAAATGCAAATAGTGAATCAGTAAGGTCATTTCCACTCATTTTTAGCACAGATTAACAGAAGCACAGAAGCAGATAACAAATATTAGGCAAACAACTAGAAGGAATTTTTTTAAAGGGATAATCTACCAGGCATGGTGGCTCCTGCCTGTAATCCCAGCTACTCAGGAAGCTAAGACAAGAAGATCACTTGAGCCCAGTAATTCAAGGCTGCAGTGAGCCATGATTGTGCCACTTTACTCCAGCCTGGATGACTGAACAATACCCATTTTTTTTTTTTTTTGAGACGGAGTTTCGCTCTTGTCGCCTAGGCTGGAGTGCAATGGCGCAATCTCGGCTCACTGCAATCTCCACCTCCCGGGTTCAAGAGATTCTCCTGCCTCAGCCTCCTGAGTATTTGGGATGACAGGCGCCCACCATCACACTAGCTAATTTTTGTATTTTTAGTAGAGACAGGGTTTCACCATGTTGGCCAGGCTGGTCTCGAACTCCTGACCTCAGGTGATCCACCCGCCTCTGCCTTCCAAAGTGCTGGGATTACAGGTGTGAGCCACTGCGCCTGGCCCTTTTTTTTTTTTTTTTTTTTTTTTTTTTTTTGGTGACGAAGTTTCACTTGTGTTGCCCAGGCTGGAGTACAATGGTGCGATCTCAGCTCACTACAACCTCCGCCTCCCGGGTTCAAGCAATTCTCCTGTCTCAGCCTCCCTAGGAGCTGGGATTACAGGTCTCCACCACCAAACCTGGCTAACTTTTTGTCTTTTCAGTAGAGACAGGGTTTCACCATGTTGGCCAGGTGATCCACCCACCTCAGCCTCCCAAAGTGCTGAGATTACAGGCGTGAGCCACTGCGGCCAGCCCAATACCATTTCAAAAAAGAAACATAAAATAAAACAAAATAGAAAACAAACTAAAAAGCAAGGCATTATCTCATCACTACTTCTAAGTCCCAAGAGCTACTAGTAACTGCAACATTCAGCAGGGCAGACTGAATCAAAACCTTTGGGCTCAGTATTGCAAAGAACAAA
Organism: Pongo pygmaeus; assembly: GCF_028885625.2. Lineage (NCBI taxonomy): Eukaryota > Metazoa > Chordata > Mammalia > Primates > Hominidae > Pongo > Pongo pygmaeus. The sequence goes on from NC_072382.2 coordinate 118,843,134, forward strand.
AAAATAACATGACAGTCTCTGTCCTTAAGGAACTATACTCGAGCCGGTAAAACAAGATATTTAAACAATTAGCCCACAGTATGAGAAATTATATCAATAAATGCTAAATTGTATGAATCAGATTTAAAGTAGCATAGGTCAAAGGGATAGGTTTGCAAGGGCCAAAGAAATCAAACGACTACGTGAAGATTGGGCTTCCACTGAACCTTGAAGGCAGGGCAGACTAGATAAGTAACACTAGGACAGACTGCAAGCTCATAAGGACAGAGGCCTTGCCTCTCTCTCTTGCTTACCAACGAATCCCAATGTCTGGCACAGTGCCTAGAACACAGTGACACTCAAATATTTGTAGATGAAACAGAAGGATAAATAGAAGGAAGAAGGGGAAGAAGAAGGGAGGGGAAAAGAGAAATTCCAAGAGTTGCTGTTTTGTTTTGTAAGACGGTGTCTCGCTCTGTCCCCCAGGCTGGAATGCAGTGGTGTGATCATGTTCACTGCAGCCTCAACCTCCCAGGCTCAAGCAATCCTCTCACTTTGCCTATTGAGTAGCTGGCACTACAGATGTGTGCCACCATGCCTGGTTAATCTTTTTCTTTTTTTTTTTTTTTTTTCAGGAGAGACAGAATCTCCCTATGTTGACCAGGCTGGTCTAGAACTCAAGGAATCCTCCCACCTCAGCCTTCCAAAGTACCGGGATTACAGGTCTGAGCCACCACACCCAGCCAAGAGTTGTGTTTGTTTGTTTTAATGAAAGATTAAATGTGGCAATATAACGAGGCAGTGAGGAAACACACACTGGTGAAAAATAAGGTAAAACAGGTAGAATTAACTCAAAACATTGATGGTTTTAAAGTTCGCCAAATGAGGTTTAATATTTAATCTCAAATACTAAAATGACTATATCTGCAGCCAGGCGTGGTGGCTCACACCTGTAATCCCAGCACTTTGGGAGGCCAAGGTGGGTGGATCACTGGAGGCCAGGAGTTCGAGACCAGCCTGGCCAACATGGCAAAACCCCATCTCCACAAAAAATACAAAAATTAGCCAGGCCTGGTGGCATGTGACTGTAATCTCAGCTACCAGAGAGGCTGAGGTAGGAGAATCGCTTGAACCAGGGAGGTAGAAATTGCAGTGAGCCCAGATCATACCATGGCACTCCAGCCTGGACAAGAACAAAACTCTGTCTCAAAAAAAATAAAAATAAAATGACTGTGTCCAAAAAGCATATTGTTACATTTCCACTTTTAAAAACTACTAACTAAAAGTGTAAACAGCTATTTTCACTAAGATGGCTATTCATCTTTTAATATTATCGGGCAAACTTGGAAAATGTGCTAACATTTCTCCGGAGGCGAACCCATACCACTGGCTAATACATAAGAATGCTTTTGTCCCTAATATTTTTACTATCTGAAAATGTGATTGGGTTATCACTAAGGTCATCCTCTTTGGTAGTTGTGTAATCAAATGGCTGAGGCTTACCACAATTAAGGCAAGAGACAAGAGAATGTAACCCAGCAGAAAGCCAGTGACTAATGCTGAGTCACAGTTTCCAAGTGATTATTTAACCAAAATGTCAACCTCTCATACTAACAATTCCCTACAACGGTGGTTGAAAGTAGATCAAAGGTATTATCCAAAAAGTATACATCAGTATTTTGCAGGATAATGCTAAGGGATTGAGGCCAGTAAAGTCTAGTTGGACCTAGCATTTATAAGCCCAAACTTGTTAAGTCAAGGAGATTCTCACCTCCTCAAACTTTACAGTGGGAGAAGAATTCATGATTATGGTGATCTCAGTATACATGGATCCTCCAGATAACACCCTCTTGCCAAAAAGTTCCAGGTCCTGGCTACTACCAGCTACAGTCTTTAGTGACAGCTATATAATCTCAATATAGAAGGACTTTAGAAAGAAAAACCTAATGAAGGAAGGGAGCATTGGAAATTTTATCTTAAGGCTCTACATATGCACAGCAAGTGCATTACTTAAATTATATACACATTCATCATGAGTTTGCAAGCTCTCAACATCTCCAATGCTCATTTTCCTTAGCATTCCTTCTACTCTTTCAACCCAAATCATCCATAACAGACAAGTTGTCTGGTTACATGCTAACAATCATCCATACTCATACTTTCTGGTTATGTACAGCTGTGATTAGAATTCTACTGTCCAATTTTGATGCCTAATACCTGGTATCATGGAAAGAACAAGAGCCCTGGAGTCATACAGACCTACTTATATGTCTCAGCTCTACCACTTACAAGGTAAAGAACTTTGGACAAGTTACCTAAGTGAAGCTCAGTTTTCTCAATAGAAATTAGGTATAACAATAGCTACTTTGTAAAAAGCTGTTGAGGGCTAGCAAGAATTATATGAAGTACACAGAACATGGAGGCACTTAGCATACAGCAATTAAGATGGAAGTCTATTGACCAGACCTACACACAGGTTTCCAAATAGTATTAACTATATAATGAAAGCATGAACCAGCTTCACACGTCCTTGTCTCTCTACTCCCAGTTGTAAGATGACTTAACTACTCCTCCGGAGGAAGAAGGCTCTTTCCCAGTCCTCAGTCTTAAGCAAAAATTGACTAATATTACAGCTATCTCCTTACCATTAACATGTTTGCTACCACAGCTGCTAAGAAAATTTTATGTTTTCACTACGGCCTATGTTCTTGTTTTATGGTCTTGACCAATATTTTTAAGAGACAGGGTCTTGCTCTGTTGCCAAGGCTGGAATGCAGTGGCACAATCATAGCTCACTGCAGTCTTGAACTCCTGGGCTCCTACCTTATCCTTCCAAGTAGCCCAGCCTCCTTAGCAAATCGTGAATGCTGTTTCACTCCCAGTCTATTCTAGGGAGCTCTGACAGTCCCCAGCTTCTCCAGAACCACCACTCTTTGGCTTACCATACTACTGTACTCCAAGATGGCAATCAAACCATAGTGCTCTGCCAGTGCCTAAGTGCCTTTATGTCCCTGTAACAGGCTGATGTCCAGCTCCACTTACTCCTGGCAAACAGGATCCCGATTTCTAGAATGACAGATACATGCCTATCTCAAGCTTGCCCCACCTAGGTCTACTTCCTCTTATTCTCCCACCCCCACTTCCCTACGGCCCCACAACAGTATATGTATTTTGGGTAAAGTAGACAGATACTCAAATAGGAGTCAGAAGACCTTGGTTCTACCTCTACTTCTGCCACTTTACTGGTTATGAAGGGATAAAATGTTGTACTTACCTTACAGGAAGGCTCAAATAGACATTTATGAACATGTTCTATAGATGTATTATTATTATAAGTATAGCAAGTTTCTATTATGACAATATTTACTTGTCAATATAAAACCTTAACATATTTTTTTAAATCCTCTAGCATTGTTTTATTAGCAAAAGCTTAGAAACAACTCAAGGCGAGGCGTGGTGGCTCACGCCTGTAATCCCAGGACTTTGGGAGGCCGAGGCAGGAGGACTGCCTGAGGTCAGGAGTTTGGGACCAGTCCAGCCAACATGGTGAAACCCTGTCTCTACTAAAAATACAAAAAAAAATTAGCCAGGCGTGGTGGCATGAGCCTATAATCCCAGCTACTGAGGGGGCTGAGGCAGGGCAATTGCTTGAACCAGGGAGGTGGAGGTTGCAGTGAGCCAAGATCGCGCCATTGCACTCCAGCCTGGGCGACAGAGAGAGACTCTGTCTCACAAAAAAAAAAAAACAACTCAAATGAAATATCTAAAAAATATATATAATACATCCTTTCATTGGAATATCACGTAGCTTTTTTAACATTAGATACGAGAGTGAAAAAAGATGCAGACTATTGTATATTATTTACTATAATTTGTGTTAAAAGAGGAAGTAAGTAGTAGATATTTACATTTACTTCTATACACATAAACTATCTCAGGACATATAAGACACAGATAATATCAACTGCCCCTGGGAAGGGAAATCTGGATGATCATGGGGTATGCGTGAACAGGATACTTTTCACTGTATTTCACTCTTCTTTAGCTTTTATGATTTTCAACCTAATAGTTCCCTAAATGGCGTAGGCATAGCATCTCTTCATACAACTATTAACCTGAGAAATAAGCTGAACCATTAATAAGGATGACAGCATATCTGACAACTCATTTCCTGGGCCAGCCTCAAACTCACAATTACCACCACCTAAAACAAACTACATTCCCTTCCACGATCTCACCAAGTAACAAGAGTTAATTTATTACTTCTAGGCAAACTTCCTGACTTGCTCTATGTATCTATGTGCTATGTATGTCCACATTCTATGTTACTGATACTTTTTTTTTTTTTTTCTTTTGAGGAATCTCGGCTCTGTTGCCCAGGTTGGAGTGCAGTGGCACGACCTCGGCTCACTGCAAGCTCCGCCTCCCAGGTTCACGCCATTCTCCTGCCTCAGTCTGCTGAGGAGCTGGGACTATAGGCGCCCGCCACCACACCTGGCTAATTTTTTTTTAATTTTTAGTAGAGATGGGGTTTCACCATGTTAGCCAATATGGTCTCGATCTCCTGACCTTGTGATCCGCCCACCTTGGCTCCCAAAGTGCTGGGATTACAGGCGTGAGCCATGAAGCCCGGCTTTTTTTTTTTTTTTTTTTTGAGACAGTTTTTTGCTCTTGTTGCCCAGGCTGGAGTGCAATGCACGATCTCGGCTCACTGCAACCTCCACCTCCTGGGTTCAAGCAATTCTCCTGCCTCAGCCTCTCTAGTAGCTGGGATTACAGGCGCCTGCCACCACGCCGGGCTAATTTTTGTATATTTAGTAGAGATGGGGTTTCATCATGTTGGCCAGGCTGGTCTCGAACTCCTGATCTTAGATGATCCACCCACCACAGCCTCCCAAAGTGCTGGGATTACAGGCGTGAGCCATTGCACCCAGCCAGTTATTGATACTCTTAAAACTTACTGTTGCAGGGTTCCATCACAAGCCTTGGAAGAGCTCTCTAAATCAGAACATTTCCTACCTTCAGGGCCTGTTGAGGATCTATTCCAATGCTAACTTTTCTGAACCAAAGACTGAGTTCTCCCTCTTAATCACTCAAGATTCACCACAGGACCCCAGCAAATCATTAATTTGAACTCCAATGATTAAATGAGCATGATGCAGACCATCCCCCTATTTACAGAAGAGTAAATTATGTTAATTTCTTCAATTTAGCAGAAAGGCATTCTTCCGAAACCTTTCAGAATAACTGTTATTTACCAATTTACCAAGGCAACATTCTCCCAAAATAAAATTTTAAATGATATTGCCTTAAACACAATTTTTTTTTTTTTTTTTTTTTTTTGAGATGGAGTCTCATTCTGTCACCCAGGCTGGAGTACAGTGTCACGATCTTGGCTCACTGCAACCTCCGCCTCCCAGGTTCAAGCAATTCTCTGACTCAGCCTCCCAAGTAGCTGGGATTACAGGCACCCGCTAATTACCATACCCGGCTAATTTTTGTATTTTTATTTTGTATTTTTAGTAAAGACGGGGTTTCACCATATTGGCCAGGCTGGTCTTGAACTCTTGACCTCGTAATCCACCCGCCTCAGCCTCCCAAAGTACTGGGATTACAGGCATGAGCCACTGCACCCGGCCGCCTTAAACATAATTTTAATTATTCTGGAATGAGACCAGGTGTGGCTGCTCATGCCTATAATCCCAGTGCTTTGGAAGGCCAAGGTAGGATAACTGCTTCAGGCCAGGAGTTTGAGACCAGCCTAGGCAACAAACCGAGACACTGTCTATACTAAAAATAAAACCACTAGCCAAGTGCAATGGTGTGTGTCTGTAGTCCTAGCTATTCAGGAGACTGAGATGGGAGGATCACTTGAGCCCAGGAGTTTGAGGTGACTGCGAGCTACAATCACACCACACTGCACTCTAGCCTGGTCAACAGAGCAAGACCCTGTCTCTAAACAAAACCAAAAAACCATTCTGGAATGACATGACAGGACATGAAACACTGCTCAAAACAGCAGCTAATGCTACCTCCATTCTTGCTCCCTATGGCAAGCAGGTTATTTTTGGACCTAGCCTATGAAGCAGCACTTTGTTGTCTATGAGCCTCATCCTCTGAATATTTCTTTCACATTCAACCTTGGTCCTCGCTTTCTGGTACAGAGCTCCAAAACCTCAATGGAATACATAATGAAATGTGGGGTTACTTTAGGGCAAAAGGTTAAACCTACAAAAGCTTTCTAATTGGGAAATCTCTTCCATGAAAGCATACAGAAATTTGCTGACTCTCTTTTCCTAATAGCTATTTGCTTTCTTTGGAAAAAATCTTCAGTCAAACACAAAAGCCAACTACCTAGCAAAGCTCAAATATAGACAGGTGTTTTGCAAGCACAGTAAATCTCAAGGGTAACAAATCAACAAGAGATAATATCTACTAATAAGCTGCTTATTGCTGTGCTGGGAGAGTGAACTGCCTAAAAATCTCTCAGTTAAGACTAGCATTGAGGGAAAAAAAATTTTAATACAACTAAAAGAAAAACAAGCTCATTTTCTACCCAGAGAAAATGTGCAAAGGGAAGAACCCCTGTAAGTCAACTATTCTGCTACATAAAAACCTTTTATTCCAGAGTTATTTTCAGTGTCACTTAATTCCAGGGTGGAGACTAAGGGTCCCAAACAAACCTGTGTGTGTATGTGTGTATTTTTCTAGCTTAATAATTCTAAAATCCACAGTTAGGCTTTTTCAGGAAAGTCTGAAAGTCACAAAACCCCTATTATGCTTTTTGAGAACAGAATGGGTAATCATGTGAAAATACATTTGTAAATTAGCAGTTATTTAGAATAAACAATTTCAATTGCAAAGAAAGCAAGGGTTTTATCACATTAGGCATGGCTTGTTCCATTAGCTCAGTTCCCTAGACCTTAAACTTCTCTGATGCTCACAAGACCCTGAAGTTGGTTCCTACATGAGAAAGACATTACAGAAAATCCCAAGAGAATGCTCTATTTCAGAGTTTAAGAATTTCTGATGTTCTACAGAGAAAGGAGACTACACTAAAGAATAAGAAAGTGATTATTCAGCAATGTTGTCTGAACTTAACGCAAGTCACATCCAATGAATCAGTCAAGTACTGCATGCCACAGGAAGGTGATGTGTCATGCACGAGGTGGGAAGATCAAGGTGGCTAAACTGAAATCTGCATAACACCTTTTTTTTTTTTTTTTTTTGAGATGGAGTCTTGCTCTGTCACCCAGCTGTAGTGCAGTGGCATGATCTTGGCTCACTGCAACCTCCACCTCCCTGGTTAAGCAAGTCTCCTGCCTCAGCCTCCCAAGTAGCTGGGATTACAGGCCCAGCTAATTTTTTTGTATTTTTAGTAGAGATGGGGTTTCACCATGTTGGCCAGACTGGTCTCAAATTCCTGACCTTAGGCAATCCGTCCGCCTTGGCCTCCCAAAGTGCTGGGATTATAGGCGTGAGCCACCACACCCGGCCTGAGAATTGTCATATTTTTAATTAAATTTAAATTAAAATTGTCATATTTTTAATTTAAGCCAAAATCTGCAAAACACTTTTAAGTAATGTCTTTTCCACTATCTGCTTCGACATCAGTGGGGTGCCAACACAATTATCTCAATACCTTTTCTGCCACTTACCCCTCTGTGTATTTTGCATTAGAAAACTGTGAGAAAAATGTTGCTTTTCTAGAAATGCCCAAAGTTATAAAATGAGAGTTTTTTAAAAGACACTAAAGAAGTCATGCCAGAATTAAGTATGATATCCTAAAAAAAAACTCTTTACACCAAATAACACCCCAAAAATCATTTCTGCTTTGCAGGCTGACTTTCAGAATGGATTAAGTGTTTAATTGTTAAGTTAAATGAATGTTTCCAAAGGTATAGCAAAAAGTTTAATAAAGGAGATTACAGAGCTTCCCAAACTGTGGTATAATATATTTAAGAGTGCTTAAAGCTGGCCTCCCAAATATACTTTAAGTTGTATAAAGCTATCATAATTAAAGCTGTACAGTATCAAAGCAAGAAAAGACAGCACACTCAATGGATTAGAGTTCAGAAATGTACCTAAGTATCTATGGGGGTTTTGTAAATGATAGTGTTGCTTTTTAAATCAAGAAGGAAAAGAGCAATTATGCAATTGTGTCAGGAGAAGCTAGAGACCTGGAGAAAAACCTAGACTCATTTATTCAATACATGGAGGGCCTATTACAAGGCAAGCACTGTGCTAGACACTGAAAATAAGAGCAAGGGAAAAACAAAACAACACAATACATTGCCCTCATGGGACTTCCAGTCAAGTAGGAGGAAGCCATTAATAATCACAAAAATAAATGTAAATTTACAACTCCAATAAATTCTACAACTCATCCCCTATCTCATTTGGTTTATATCAAAATGCATTTCACATGAAGCAAAGATTTACATTTAAAAACAAAACCATAAAAGTAGTTGAAAAAAATGGGTAAATATTTTTATATAATTAGAATTTTAAAAACCAAGCCATAAAGAGAAAAAAAAAAAAGAAAAATCTGACTATAAAAATAAAAGCATTTTCATTTTATATTAGACACACACACAAAGTCAAAAGACAAAGAAAAATATCAGTAATATATTTTATAAGGTAACTAATTTCCCTAATATTAAAAAGCTATTACAGGCCAGGCACAGCAGCTTATGCCTGTAATCCCAGCATTTTGGGAGGTTGAGACATGAGAACCATTTGAACTTGGGAGGCAGAGGTTTCAGTGAGCCCAGATTGCACCACTGTACTCCAGCCTGGGTGACAGAGTGAGACTCCATCTCAATTTTTTGAAAACATTAATAATAATAATAAAGCTATGACAACTGATGAATAAGAAAAAGCCAAAAGCCCAACAGAAAAGTAGACAAAGCAGAAAGACAACCAACAGACAAATTAAATGATGCTCAAATGCACTAATAAGTAACTACAAATAATAAAATGACATTTTTTCACCTGTCAGATTAATTCCCTAAAAAGGCTATTTGCCAGGGTTAAAAAGAACAGAAAAATCACTGTCATACACTCTCAAGCTGAGTGAATTGGCATGGCCTTACTTGGAGGGTGATGTGGCAACATCTACATGATTTCAAGCACTCATACTTTGATCCAGGCATTCCACTTCTAGTAAATTATTCTATACGATTACCAAGAAAATGAAGACTCTGGCTTTAAAAGAAGATCAGAACATTGTATATATCATGATGGAAAAGAATATATAACTTTTGAGACGTTGACTCTAGGTCACACTAAATAAAACTCTTGTATTTTTTAAAATAAGTCTATGTGTTTTGAATAGTAAATACCGCAATAGCAAATAAATGGAATAGAAAAAAAAACACTAGCACAAGTGTGCAAAAATAAATGTGCAGAAACAACTTATGTAAAATTTGTAATTAAAACAATAAAATCTGGGCCGGGCATGGTGGCTCACCCCTGTAATCCCAGCACTTTGGGAGGCTGAGGCAGGGGAATCACTCAAGGCCAGGAGTTCGTGACCAGCCAGGCCAACATGGTGAAACCCCATCTCTACTAAAAATACAAAAATTAGCTGGGTGTGGTGGCGTGCACCTGTAATCCCAGCTGCTTGGGAGGCTGAGGTGGGAGAATCACTTGAATCTGGGAGGCAGAAGTTGCAGTGAGCCAAGATCATGCCATTGCACTCCAGCATGGGTGACAGAAACTCTGTCTCAAAAAAATAAAACAAAATCTAGAAACAACCCTAAAATCTATCAATAGGCTACTATGTAAAGTAGAGTATATCCATAAAATAGAATACTCTGCAGCCATTAAAATGATTGAGACAAGCACAAAGTGTACTGACATGGAATAATGTTGGAGATACACTATTAAACGAAAAAACAAGTAGCAAACTAGATTGTGGTATGTTCCCTTTTTTAATTAAAAAAAAATTTTACCATGTGAACGGGAAAAAATCTGGTTATAAATAGTTAACAATGTTTTCTCTGGAGAGATGAGGAACTTTCACTTTCTTTGTTATACATTTTGTAACATTTGATTATTTTGTAAGACACATGGATTAGAGAGGCAAATACATAGACAGACATTTTTAAAGTCTTTGAGGCTAGAGGCCAGGCGCGGTGGCTCACACCTGTAATCACAGAACTTTGGGAGGCCGAGGCAGGCGGATCACGAGGTCAGGAGATCGAGACCATCCTGGCTAACACGGTGAAACCCCATCTCTACTAAAAATTACAAAAAATTAGCCAGGCGTGGTGGCAGATAACTGTAGTCCCAGCTACTCGGGAGGCTGAGGCAGGAGAATGGCATGAACCTGGGAGGCAGAGCTTGCAGTGAGCCGAGATGGCGCCACTGCACTCCAGCGTGAGCGACAGAGCGAGACTCCATCTCAAAATAAATTAATTAATTAAAAAAATAAAGTCTTTGAGGCTAGAAAACGTCCTGGGAAAGGGAGAGCTATATGAAAATGGGAGAAAGTACAGAATGAGCACAGAGGAAAATAATCTCAATAAAACATATAGTTTCAGAGTTAAAACAACTATATAAATTAAGAAACTAGAGAATCAAAATTAAAGACATTTGTGCTGCAAACAACACTACCAAGAAACTGAAAAGACAACCCACAGAATGGCAGAAAATATTTGTAAATCATGTATCTGATAAGGGACTTGTATCCCAAACATAAAGAACTCTTACAACTCAGCAATAAAAAGACAAATAATCCAATTCAAAAACGGGCAAAGGATGTTAATAGACATTTCTCCAAAGGAAATATACAAATGATCAACCGGCACATGAAATGATGCTCACTACCGTTGTTCATTAGGGAAATGTAAATCAAAACCACAATGAAATACTTCTTCACATCCACTAGGATGGCTAAAATCAAAAAAAAGAAAATAAGTTTTGGATGTAGACAGAACAGAAACCCTCATACATTGCAGGTAAGAATATAAAATGGGGCAGCTACTGTGGAAAACAGTTTGGAAGTTGCTCAAAAACTTAAACAAGGAGTCACACATGACCAAGCAATTCCACTCCTAGGTATATGCCCAAGAAAAAATGAAAACATGATCACACAGATATTTGTACACAAATGTTCAAGACCATATTATTCATAATAGCCAATAAGTAGAAACAATGTCCACCAATTCATGAATTGATTTTTAAAATGTGGCATATCCATACAACATAATATTATTCAGCCATAAAAAAATAATGAGATTCTAACATATGCAAGAACACGCATGAACCTTGAAGGCATTACACCAAGTGAAAGAAGTAAAATACAACAGGACACCCACTGCATAATTCTATCTATACGAAGTGTCCAGACGACGTAAATCGATAAAGATTAATTTGTGGTTGCTTAGGGCTGAGAAGAGAGGTTGAAGAAATAAGCAGTGACTGCTAATGGGTACCACGTTTCTTTTAAGGATAATGAAAATGTTCTAAAATGTATTATAGTGATGGTTGCACAGCTCCATGAATACACTTAAAAAAAATTGGGTGAACTGTACGGTCTGTGAAATGTACCTCAATAAAGCAGCTGAAAAAATTATAAATTAAAGAGAAATTGGAAGCCCCCTGAGGTTAAGTAATTTGCCCAAAGTCAAACTGCTGGCTAGTAAAAACTGGAACCAGAAACATTCCCTGATTTCCGCAACAGTCTCAGTTCCTTAACTACAGATTGTCGCAAGCAACTCTGATGGGGCAAAAAGGTTCCACAAAGAGCTGGAAAAACAGAAAACCTATTCTTATCCTGGTATCAGGATAAGAAAAGGAAGAGAAATTTAGGTAATGCAACTAAATTTTGGTTTTCAAAATTTAACGTGACTCCAAAATGGATTCGTGTCCTAAAAATCTAACAACCATTGATGTAACCTTACTGCTATATGAGGTTGTGACTTGGTGTAACAATACCCCTTTTACTAAGAGCTCAATTAAAGCAGGGCACTGGATGCAGCTGCTGCCTCAAAAGGAAGGAGGAAAATGAGATCAGAAGAGGCAGTAGGCTAAAATCACTGGCTACCCTTTTGCATAGTCAAAGGCCAATGAGTAACGTGCTTCAAACAAGTTATTTTATTCCTGAGAATTGTGAAATCCTTTAAAGAGATCCTAAAGTACCATCCCAACATTTAATTACCTCCCAGAATTACCGTACACATGTAAGATATTTAGGTATAATATATGAAAGTGTTGTTTCTGCAGCTGACTTGGACCCAAAGATCATTGCCAGAATACAGCTACCCCATTTGACTAGAATAACAATATCCCTGTTGATGTACAAATGGAAAGTAAGCCAAGAACATACAATCACTAAAAACATTATTTTGAGGGTTTAAAAAAAAATGAAGTACCAAAAAAATTCAACTATTGTCGGAATGCTGCTTATGCAATATTAGAACATTCTAACAGAAGGAAAAGACAACAGGAGGCAGGAAGCAGAAAGAGAGAAGAAATCCTGCAGGTGTCCAACTCATCCTAATAAGAAACACACAGCTCTGCTCCTGTCTTCCACAATAAAAACAATTCTGTTTCTTGCAGCATATGAACCAAGATTGCTTCTGCCAGAAACAGAAAACAACTTACTACAAGAAAATGTCACCTTGTTCCATAGAACACTACACTAGCAGTGAACAGATATAAACCTCTTAAAGAGTTTGGCCAGTTTCTTCACCAAGTTTTTAATACCACTGACTCATTACCAAATTCAGCTCAGTTCACACAAATTCTAACATAAGTGGACAAAAATACCACCTCGAAGTACACACTATAAATAATAAAAGATTCTATAAAATAACTTGTCCTCAAATTTCTAACAGCTTTGACTTCTTTATTATTTTAAATTAACGCAGAAGCTCTCTTAGCCCACCTTCACTCAACCAACCTGCCAAAATAATCAATGCTTCTCCTTGTCTCAGTAAAGCAACCAATGCCCCCCACATGCAAACTGGCCCCAACTAATAACAGCTGTCTCTTACTCTTATAAGCTTCTGCTGCTCCCATTATTAAGTTTTTTGGGTTTTTTTGTGGTTGGTTTGTTTGAGATGGAGTCTCGCTCTGTGGCCCAGGCTGCAGTACAGTGGCAGGATCTTGGCTCACAGCAACCTCTGCCTCCCAGGTTCAAGCAATTCTCCTGCCTCAGGCCTCTCGAGTAGCTAGGATTACAGGCATGCACCAACACAACCAGCTAATTTTTGTATTTTTAGTAGAGACAGGGTTTCACCAGGTTGGCCAGGCTGGTCTGGAACTCCTGACCTCAGGTGATCCGCCCGCCTCGGCCTCCCAAAGTGCTGCAATTACAGGCATGAGCCACCGCGCCGGGCCCAGCCTCCCATTATTAAGTTATATTCTTACCAATAATTAACTGTTTTTTTCCCAAACCTATTTATACCAGTTGCTCATTATTACAGTTATGTAATTTAATTAAATAGAATATAAACTGATGAAAAATTAAGGAGATACATTTCTATGAAAACTTCATCAAATGCTTAAAAAGACATAGTAAATTATACGTGAATGAGATGAGTATAAAAGACTGGGAAGGAGTCATAAAAATCAAGAGGGATTCTGTATTAATATTGCTTCACAAATGCCATTAAATTCATGTTCTGCTTTAAAAAGCAAACAAAAGTGGAAATTATAGATAATGAATTATGGGTGTATTTAATGGAAATAAAATTAAGGAACTCCAACTAGGGCATACAAAGAAAAAGCCTTGGCCCTGCATCAACAGGTTAACAAAATATTAACCTATGTTAACAAACATTAATATTTAATATTAACAAAAAATATTAATGTTTGTTAACATAGGTTAAGATATTTTGATATTAACCTATGTGCTAATCAATCTTTCTTTCTTTTCTCTCTCTTTTTTTTCTTTCCTTTTTAGAGACAGGGTCTCTGTCACACAGGCTGGAATGCTGTGGCGCAACCATAGTTTACTGCACTGTAATCTGGAACTCCTGGGCTCAAGCAATCCTCCAAGCTCAACCTCCCGAGTAGCTAGAACTACAGCCACTCACCACCATCCACCGCTCACTTATTTTTCTTTTTTGGTAGAGATGGGGCCTCACTACTACTGTGCTGCTCAGGCTGGTTTTGAACTAGCCTCAAGCGATCCACCTACCTAGACCTCCCAAAGTGCTCAGATGGCAGGCATGAACCACCATACCCAGCCCTGGGGTTTGGTTTTGTTTGTTTGTTTAAAGAATCTTCATCTATTTAGAGATACATGCCAAAATATCTACCGATGAAATGAAAGGATTCTGGGATATGCTTCAAAATCCAGGAAAAAAGCGGGGAAGTGGGAAAGGTATAAATGCAAGATTGGTCACAAGATGACAACTGTTTAAACTAGGCGACAGGCAGATGGGAGTTCATTATATTATTCCCTCTACTTTCATTTATGTTTGAAATTTTCCATAATACATACTTTTTAAAAGATTAATGCATGAGCCAGGCATGATGGCTCATGCCTATAAGCCTAGCACTTTAGGAGACCGAGGCAGGCGAACTGCCTGAGCTCAGGAATTCGAGACCATCCTGGCCAACATGGCGAAACCCCATCTCTACAAACAATACAAAAATTGGCCGGGTATGGTGGCGTGTGCCTATAGTCCCAGCTACTCAGGAGGCAGAGGTTGCAGTGAGCCGAGATGATGTCACTGCACTCCAGCCTGGGCGACAGAGCAAGACTCCGTCTCCATAAAAAAGAAAAAACAAAAAAAAAGATTAATGCATGAATATATATTTCTGATTTCCCTGATTTATCAGTTTTTCCCCTCAATTAACTAAGCACATCATAACCAAAACTTACTGTATAGGAGGGCTTCTATCGGAGATAAAAGAAAAGCACTTATCATCAAATGTCCAAAACACAGATAATTCCACAGTCATAACCCCACAACATACAAAGCACAATATCCTATATGGCCCAATTACCCTTGAAAATCTCTTAACCCAGAAAGTACAGTGCACACAGCAAATTTAAACATGATAGGACTGCTGCATTACCGTATTTATTCATATAACTTTCTCCTTCACTATCTTTTCACCATTAAAACGAGGGAGGAGCAATTTACAACTTTTATTAATCTCTGAAATTCTCACGCTGGTTTACCAAAAAATAGTTATTTAAAAATCAATGGTAGGCTGGGTGCAGTGGCTCACGCCTGTAATCCCAGCACTCTGGGAGGCCGAGGCGAGTGGATCATGAGGTAGGAGTTCGAGACCACCCTGGCCAATATGGTGAAACCCCGTCTCTACTAAAAATACAAAAAAATTAGCCGGGTGTGGTGGTGGGCGCCTGTAGTCCCAGCTACTTAGGAGGCTGAGGCAGGAGAATCTCTTGAACCCAAGAGCCAGAGGTTGCAGTGAGCAGAGACTGCACCACTGTACTACAGCCTGGGTGACAGAGTGAGACTCCATCTCAAAAAAAAAAAAAAAAAGTCAGTGGCGAGGCAAGGTGCAATGGCTCACTCCTGTAATCCTAGCACTTTGGGAGGTCGAGGCAGGCGGATCACAAAGTCAGGAGTTGGAGAGCAGCCTGACTAACATGGTGAAACCCCGTCTCTACTAAAAATACAAAAATTAGCCAGGTGTGGTGGCGCGTGCCTGTAATCCCAGCTACTGAGGAGGCTGAGGCAGGAGAATCACTTGAACCCAAGAGGCGGAGGTTGCAGTGAGCCAAGATCATGCCATTGTACTCCAGCTTGGACAACAGAGCGAGACTCCATCTCAAAAAAAAAAAATCAATGGTTTGGGTGATCAAGCGTCTGTTTCTCATTAACTTTTCTTCTTCCCTTCAGCAATTTCTCCAGTTTGGGTTTTTGTCCCTTCAGAAAAGATCAGGAGAGAATGATGATTTATAAAAAGCAAGTAAAAGGTTAGACTTGGCCGGGTGCGGTGGCTCATGCCTGTAATACCAGCACTCTGAGAGGCTGATGGCCGGGGTGGATCACTTGAGGTCAGGAGTTCAAGACCAGCCTGGCCAACATGGTGAAACTCCAGCTCTACTAAAAACACAAAAATTAGCCAGGCGTGGCTGTGGGCGCTTGTAATCCCAGCTACTAGGGAAGCTGAGGCAAGAGAATCGCTTGAACCCAGGAGGCAAAGGTTGCAGTGAGCCGAGATCGCACCACTGCACTCCAGCCTGGGCGACAGAGCAAGACTCTGTCTCAAAAAAAAAAAAAAAAAAGGTTAGACTTACACTTGAATTCCTTTCATTCCTCTTCCAGGTTTGGTACAGGGAAAGATGGATTACACAGCTGCTATAACCTTCTCCTGACTTGTACTACATCTATGGGACTAGGTTTAGAGGTGTAGTAAAGACTTAAAAGCCCTACACCCCCAAGCCAACAAAGGTAGATGGGGAGACAGATAAGATAAAGAGAGCCAGTGTGGCTTGCAGTGAGCCAAGCCTGCTCATACACTGCTCAGGAGGTTAACTCTAATGCAGTCTTTCTGGAAAGCAATGTGGCAATATACATATTAGGTGCCGTACAAGCATGTGTTCCCTTTGGCACAGTAATTTCCCTTTCAACAATATATCCAGAGCAAAAAATCAGAAGTACATCAAAGACTTGTGCACAACAATGGTTATCACAGAAAATTTGTAAAGTGAAAAACTAGAAAGAAAATTATAAAAAAGATTCGAAAAATAACAGCAATGTTATGGTAAAGTACACACACATTAAAACTGATGTTGGCCAGGCGTGATGGCTCACACCCGTAATCCCAACACTTTGGGAAGCCAAAGAGGGAGGATCATTTGAGCCCAGGAGTTCAAGACCAGCCTAGCAACATAGCAAGACCCCCATCTCTACTGAAAATAAAATTTTTTAAAATTAGCTGGGCATGGTGGTATGCACCTGTAGTCCCAGGTACTCAGGAGGCTGAAGTAGAAGGATGACTTGAACCTAGGAGGTGGAGGCTGCAGTGAGCCATGATCACATCACTGCACTCCAGCCTTAGGTGACAAAGTGAGACCCTATCTCAAAAAAAAAACAAAAAAAAAAACTAAGGGATTTGAATTTAAATTGCACGACTTACTTTAGATACACTGATCTTCCTAATAATAAAAGTTTGAGATATGGCAAAAATCAATTATTAGCCCAGAAAAGCTGTGAAATCTCCTTACTCGGAGATTTGTGAGAAAAAGGTAGAAAATTACTTTTCTTTAACATCTTAACTATAGATAGGAAATTCCAATAGTAAAAGTCAAAGATGTATTAAGGGTATAAAAACAAACTCAGCTCTTATTTTTAATCCTTATATTCATGTACTCAATGAATATCTGCAGACATTGCACTAAACATAAGGAATACAGCAGTGAATAACAGATTAAAATTTCTGCCCCCACAGGGCTTACATTAGATTATCACACTGTGCCATCCTAATGAGCAGTATAAGTTAGGTTAGGTATTTTTCTTTTGTCCTTTATTTTTTGAGAAGTGCTCTGGCTCTGTTGCCCAGGCTGGAGTTCAGTGGCGCGATCATAGCTCACTGAAACCTTGATCTCCTGTGCTCAAGTGATGCTCCCACCTCAGCCTCCTGAGTAGCTGGGACCACAGGCGTACCACCACACCCCTGGTTATTTTTATTATTATTATTTGTAGATATAAGGTCTCACTATGTTGCCCAGGCTGGTCTCCAACTCTGTGATCCTCCTGCCTCAAGTGATCCTCCTGCCTCAGCCTCCCAAAGTGCTGGAATTACAGGCGTGAACCACTGCATCTGGCCAGGTATTTTCTTTTTTTACTTTTAAGTAAAATTATGCTTGGAAATTTCAACTATGTCAAAGCACTGTCAGAAAATAAACGGCATCTAGCACTTGGACTAATCCAGAGATGCCCTTAATAAATGTTTATAAGAGTAAGAAACTGGCTGGGCGCGGTGGCTCACACCTGTAATCCCAGCACTTTGGGAGGCCGAGGCGGGCGGATCACGAGGTCAGGAGATCGAGACCATCCTGGCTAACATGGTGAAACTCCGTCTCTACTAAAAATACAAAAAGTTAGCCAGGCGTGGCGGCAGGCACCTGTAGTCCCAGCTACTCAGGAGGCTGAGGCAGGAGAATGGCATGAACCCGAGAGGTGGAGCTTGCAGTGAGCCAAGATCGCGCCACTGCACTCCAGCCTAGGCAACAGAGTGAGACTCTGTCACAAAAAAAAAAAAAAAGACTAAGAAACTGTGTGACTCAGGTATTGGGGTGGCAGGAAGACTTCATTTCACTGAATGCTCCTTTGTACCTTTTGAATTTTGGGCCATATATCATCCATTTCTATTTCTGATAATTTTGCACATTTATTGGATGGATGGATGGATGGATGGATGGATGGAATAAAAAATTTCTTTTCCAAAAAAAATTCTGTCTCAAGAAATGTGGGCAACTAACCTACATTTTCACATTCAATTCTTCTGTGGGGAGCTATGAAAAGTAAAGTATACTGCTGGTAAACATGCGCTGGAGCTGAAACTAGACAGAAATTTGATAATTTTTCAGAACTTCATCAAAACCTAAATTTAGTTTAAAATAACTGGCCGAAAGTATCCAACTGAGTGAGCTCAGCCCACACAGACAAGCTTCAACAGGCAATGAGTCTGCTTCTCTTTCCGTTTCAACTTCTGGGAAATGTGGCTAAGTATTCACAATCTGATTCCTACCTCTTTGAAAAGCCTAAGTCTGAGATAAAATACCATGAGTGTCCAGAGGCTCCTTGTCTACCACGGATCACACACCTGCTAAACACAAATATGTTCCCAACATAACTTAGTGATGGCTCATCCAACAGTTCTGTACTCGCTTCCGCAATTCCATTCTCAACAGATCCAAAAGAAGCCTTTCAAGCTAATTCATTCAAGACTGTTGAGACTTCTCAAGGACATTGCCTACGCCATTTATTTAGCAATGTTTTATTAGATTAGGATAAAAGCCCATTTGAATGTATATAATTTTCACGCTCGATGTTATCAGTCATCCACGGGACCGTATGACTATACTATTATTCCAGAAAGGGACCAAGCTACTCGCTATTAGGAGGAGCCAGGGACTCACCTACCTGATAGGTGAGATCATTCATATGAAGAACAGCCATAGCCCACAGACCAGAAACTAGAACTATATTAAGAAAAATTCCTTCTTGTGTTTACTTAGGATAATGAAAAAAAAAAACAAAAACAAGAGGAACCCTTGATATAAGTGGTTCTCCTGACCCTCACCTGTGCCATCAAGGAATGTATCTAGATGACCAGTTCTCTTAATGAGTTATAAGATGTCACCATCCCTGGAAAGTGTTAGTCATTTAGTAAGTGAGGAGCCCATCTAAGAAACATACCCTCAAAGGTAGATCTGACCAGCCCAGCAGAACAAATGTATAATCACCAATATTCCCTAGGAGTTAGCTAGATATAATGACATGAGAAAACTACATAAGGCAGACTACTTTTATGGTCATTGCATGCTGTGTTTACTTCTTTCCCTTTTTATTTTCTTCATATCTCAGTCATGCCAAGGGGATCTGACTAGCAGATTTAAAGGCAAAGCAGTGGACCCATAGGGTACTAAAGGTTAGTGGCAAAGGTGACAGAGTGGTATAATGCCAAAGGACAGGTGAAATACAGGGTTGGAATATTTAGTCATCCTCTCTACTCGGAAATGTTTCCTCTCATCATGACATCTCGCTTTTGGTTTGTCTTATAGAAAGGATAAATATCTTAGACTTTAGTTGGTATAGGTGTATCTCACTTCCCCAGGAAAAAAGCAAGTGCTCAGAAGGCAAGGGCACTGTTTTCTGTGATTAGACAAGTCAGGGTAGAATTAAGTAGGAATAGTGATAACTGGATTCTAACTCCAGCTCCCCCACTAACTAGCTATAAGACTCCGGAAAAATGGGAGTGAGGAGAGAGATGAGCCATGAATCTAATGGATAATTGGTCTAAATGACTTTAAAAGTCCGTAAAACCCTGAGTTTTTTTTTTTTTTCTTTTTTTTTTGAGACGGAGTTTCACTCTTGTTGCCCAGGCTGGAGTGCAATGGCACGATCTCAGCTCACTGCAACCTCTGCCTCCTGGGTTCAAGCAATTCTCCTGCTTTAGTCTCCCAAGTAGCTGGGATTACAGGCATGTGCTACCACACCTGGCTAATTTTTTGTATTTTTAGTAAAAACAGGGTTTCGCCATGTTAGCCAGGCTGGTCTCAAACTCCTGACCTCAGGTGATCCACCTGCCTCAGCCTCCCAAAGTGCTGGAATTACAGGCGTGAGCCACCACGCCAGGCAAAACCTGAGATTATAAATTCTGTTAAGTCTGTCTTTCCAGACTCTGGAAAAGACAGAACTAGAATAGAACCTCTCTAAGGTCTTTTTCATGCCCAATATATCAACAAATACTTGTTGGTTGATCATGCTTAATTTATGTGCAATTTATGTCAATATTCTTTTACAGTGAGAAAGAATATAAGTTGTTAAAACTGAACTCCTCCCTTGTGCCAAGAAATGCATCAGAAAAGGATTATTGCTCTTAACCATAAAATAACCAGCATGAGTTGCTGTTTTTGTTTTGTTTTGTTTTCCTGAGACAAGGTTTCACTCTGTCACCCAGGCTGGGATACAATGGTGTGACCATAGTTCACCGCAGCCTCAGACTCCTAGGATCGAATGATCCTCCCGCCTCCACCTCCCAAGTAGCTGAGCCTACAGGTGCGCACCACCACACCCAGCTAATTTTTAAATTGTTTGTAGAGATGGGATCTCACTATGTTGCCCAGGCTGGTCTTGAACTCCTGGCCTCAAGTGATCCTCCTGCCTCATCCCCCCCCAAAGCACTGAAATTACAGGCATGAGCCACCACATCCAGTCATGTTTTAAAAACATAAATTAGGTGATACTAGTGTTCCGCTTGATGCTCTCTGATGTCACCCCCGTGTCACACCCAATTCCATAAAATGGCCATAAGACCCAGATGATCTGACCCCTCCTACATGTCTGGCCTCATCCTTTCCCATCCTTCCACTTGTTCGCTAAGGTACCATGGCATCATGACCTTGTGTCTAATCTTTGGCCAAACCAAGCTCACTTCTGCCCCATGGCCTTTGCACATGCCATTCCTTCTGTAAGGAAGGTTCTGTCTTCCAAATCTTCCCAGGTTGGCTTTTTCTCATCACTCAGGTCTCAGCTCAAATATCATCATCTTGGAAAGAAAGGTCTTCCCTGACCACTCTATCTGAGGCAGCAGCCCTCCCCAGGCATTCTCTAGTCCATTTATTTTCTTCCTTCATTCCTATATGAAATTTTTAATTTTTTTACATGTCTCTTGTCTGTCTCCTTCTACTAGAAAGCTCCAGAAAGGCAGATGCTTTTTGTCTTCCTTGTTCATTGGTGCACTCCAGACCCTAGAATGGAACCTGACAAAAAATTTTCATTCAATAAATGTGTTGAATTAATAAATGATTAAGGGAAAGGTTCCATCTCTGTGCAGATGTCTTAGGTGTTGTTTTACAGTTACAGTGGCTCTGGTGAGTAGAAAGCATTTCTTTTTCTTTTCAAAGCATCCATTTTGTTCTCTTTTATGCAATGAACTAGAAAACATTAGCCAGATTGAAGCCTGAAAAATGAAAACAGCACTTCTGGCACAGAAATAACTAGTCTGGGCACCTCTGGCTTGAGCGAGATCTATGACTTTCTAGGGAGCTGGCACCAAAGTCAAAATGTTAAAATAAACACCTTTGATGTTGAAAGTGGAATACTGGTATTTTGACTCTGGAGAGACCAGTCTCAATCAGTCTTAGCTCTTTACAAAATTTCAAAAACGTTTAGCAACCCCATCACCACTGTATCAAACTGAACATAGTCATCTTTCAATAGTCACTTCCAGCTTGTCTAGGGATGGGGCTATCTTCCTCAAATGTATCTAATGTAAATTTTGCTTTCAATTTCTTTTTGACATAATTCTCTCCCACTTACCAAATGAATCTTGTTTTCAGTTTTCTAATGGGTGAAAGCATCATCTCATGTGCTTCATTAAACTCTTCTTTAGAGGTGAAAATAATGCTTTTAGCCCACTTTGACTTGTTCTCCTCATGGAAATGAGTTTGCACTAAACCACACAGATGTGTCTGGCCAGTCAATATTTGGAAAGGGGTCACAGGGCAAAATGTCTTCTCTGTGTAATATTTAAAGTTAAGAATTCTGACCTTGGCCGTCTAAGGCCTTTGCCTGAGCACGCAAGGGCAAATGTGTCCTTAAGCTTGCAGGAACATTTCTTAAACATTTCACTTAAACTGAATTTAAGTGGACCTCTAGAGAAAAGACTGCACTCAAATCTGTTCCATCATCAACATAACAAAAATTAG
The DNA here is from genome assembly GCF_028885625.2 of Pongo pygmaeus. NCBI lineage: Eukaryota > Metazoa > Chordata > Mammalia > Primates > Hominidae > Pongo > Pongo pygmaeus. Next base: position 118,865,488 of record NC_072382.2, read on the forward strand.
TTACACAAAACACCCTGAAAATTCAAGGCAGCCCAAAGCAAAAGCCAGTGTTGGTCACAGTTTTCATTAGATAAGTCGCATTGCTGTTTAAAAAAAAAAAAAGTTTAACTAATGAAAATTTATGTTTTAAAATGCCGATTTCATGAGATTAGCCAGCCTGTACCCCATACAAATTAAATCCAACTATCTCAAAGTGGCACCTGAAATAGTAGCAAACTTTTTTTTACCATGAAAGTCTATCGTCAGGATGGCATCTGCCTACACAAAACTAATGGCATATGCACTCATGAATCGTGCCCACGGGGTGAGAAGCAAAAAAAGGAGGACTATTATTATGTCCATAATATTATTATGTTACTACAACACCTGATAACGATGATGATGATGGTAATATTTATGTCATGCTATTAGGGCACCATGTTGCTCTAAGAGCTTTACATACACTATCTTCTTGAATCTTCATAACACCTAAACTTGTGAGGTAAGTCATCCCACTTTACAGATGAGGAAACCCAAGCACACAGAAGTTAAATAACTTCTCACAGCCTAAAAATACCCAACTATTAAGCAGCAAAAGATTCAAACTCAGGTTGCTTTATCCAAAGCTGGAACTCTTATCACAAACCAGTAACAGGCAAGTGATATATATTTGTTGAAATATAGTTTAAACGTATTTGACCAAAGGCTTTTATAGTCATGCATACTTTAAAAAATGTATATGGGCCAAGCATTTGGGTTACAGACTCATGCCTGTAATCCCAGCACTTTGGGAGGCTGAAGCGGGAGGATCACTTGAGTCCAGAAGGTCAAGACCAGCCTGGGCAACATAATGAGACCCCATCTCTACAAAAAAAATTTAAAAATTAACCTGGTGTGGTGGTGTAAGCCTGTAGTCCCAGCTACTTAGGAAGCTGAGGCAGGAGGATCTCTTGAGCCTGGGAGTTGGAGGTTACAGTGAACTCTGACAGTGTCACTGCACTCTAGCCTGGGTGACAGAGTAAGACCCTGCCCCAATATTTTAAAAAGGGAAAAAAAATGCATACAAAATCTATCTACTCTTTGTTCCCAATCATCAAACTAGTGAAGGTATAATTAGGCACAGGCAACAGACTACCTGCAATCTGAGAGCAGAAAACATTCTTTTTTAAAAATATCTTTAATACTTTATAGTTTCATACCAAAAAAAACAGAGCCAGAGAACCTCAGGCTAAGTAAGGCTCTTCCAAAGAAAAGGAAATCAAAGCAGGTAGGACAAAGACAGCCAGGGTGAGCTACTAACCAAAGTATGTCACAGCTGAACATTCTCTCCTGGTAACTGTTCTGCAGTGCCGCTCTAAGCACTGCAGTGCTGCCAATATGAAGTCTGAGCTCATGAATGCCGTGCTGCAAAAGTAACCAACAACCAAATAGGAAAAGCTTCACTTTTCTCTACTGATTTTATTCATCCCAGGATCCCACTCTAGAAGGTTTGAGAGTTAACAGAATTTGGGAAAGGGCCAGCTTAACCACGCAGTGTTGGATGGAGTGCAGTATCCTACTCAATAAATGAGGTTTACTTTAGTCTCTTAGTTCTTGGAATGGGTCATGTGTGTTTAAAAAAAAAAAAAAAGGAGGGAGATCATAATTATTTCTGATGTTCAGAAAATACCTATTACCTAACCTCCTTCGGCCAACACAAGTATCATCTGAATTACCTCTGTCTGACTGTTATATATGGTTATAAGAAAATCCAGACCATTTCCTACAAGGGGGAAAAAAAAAATCACACACCTCTAAAAGACAAAACAACAAATGATACATTCTGGAAACAGATGGGGGAAAAAAATAACTCTCTGTTTCCAAATGACCCTTCTGCAGAAGTAAGATAAAGGCTGCAGTGCATGGGGAGAAAAAAAATCAACCTGAGTTAACTGAAGCAGCAGCTTCGGTAACTTCTAGTACCTATGCACCTTCACCACTGTTATATAACCAAACCATAACCTTAATAGGCCATCATACTGTATGTCGACAGCTGTTAGGCACATCTAAGCTGTCAGCATTTGAGAACCCCTTCCAAAGTGGATTCAGAGAAGCATGGAGCAGGCCAAAATATGCTCCTGGTTCACCCAGAGCACATGACAACTCCTTGTGAATTAAGCTTCACTCATGTAGTCAGAGTAATTTAAGCAGCAAAAGATATGGCACTTGTAACTGTAACTAGGAAATTGCACACTGCTACAGAAACACAAATGAATGTTGGTGTGGCTCCTTCACACATGCAACTCATTGTCCAAGCCATTTCAGTCTCATTCAAGACTTTGAATATTTCCATACATAGGAATTGCACAACTGCATACCACAAATGATCAAAGATAAAAACCAACATAAACAGTGACACCCGTTTGTAAACAAGCCAATGTTTAAAATGCTGCAGTCCTAAAGGATACCAAGGTCTCAGAGAAAAACTATGAAAAACACACGCACGCACACATACACACACATGAAAATTAGAAAGCGGGCAGACCAGCCATAATTAGGCACTGGCTTTGCTGACTACTGAAGATAGAAATGTCTCTTTTATATTAAAGCCAAGAATCAACTGTTTGCAATTACATTTACGAAAACATTCAACCCTGTCTGTAACAGATTTTATCAATATTTTGGTGTATCCAAGGGCTGGAAGATTCAAAATTCTTTAAATCATGAAACCATAAACCAGGCAACCAATTAAGTTCATGGAGACTATCCCCCAGAGGTCAGAGCAAAATAACCACAGGAGCACAAAGTGATTACACAGAAAATAGGCAGAAAAAAAGGAAAGAAACAGCAAAACAAGGAACAAGGCATATTGTTTGTAAATATAAGTTTGCCTTGGCTAATAGTCAACTAGACTGGAAACACGGTGAGGGGCCGGGGTGGCAAGTGAGGAGCACACCAAAGTCTTGGCTCAATCGACTTCCCCTGACTTCCCCTCAGGGTCTGAGGGAGCCCTGGACTTTGGTATCTCATTCAGCTCTGACCTGCAGACTTGAGGCCCTGTGATAAAAACGGACAAAAAGGCTGAAGAGGGCCCTCCAGAGGAAGTGAAACTGACCAATCAATTCGCCACAGCCACCTACCCTGACACCCTGGTAAGAAGGGCCCCTTGTAGCCTCAGGCAGAAAGATGGTGGGGAAGGAACTTCAGGTTGCAAGTGATCAGGAGAGAAGGCCTAGATAAGTCACTGGCTTCAGAAAACAAGCCACTGCCATAAAAGCAAAAACAAGGTAGGTCATGACAACCAGAGGCTAGGCTGAGGAGGTGAGGGGAATTGATGTGGCTTTGGTAGGAGGCGGCAGCAGCTGTAAGGGTTCTTCATTCCTCAGGTTGAGGGAAAACACAAGCTGCAGTTTTAAACATAATGAATGACTACATTAAAAGTATTCATTCAAGTAAGATATTGAGCAAAGAAAATTTTAGAGTAAAAATGGGCTTTGCGGGTTCCACCAAAACCAAAAGATTCCTCCTGATGTCTTAGATTCCAATCCTCCCAACGAAGGCTACATGAAAGTGCTACCATATTTCCTCAAAGAAAGAATTTTACATGCATACATATATAGCTTCCTAATTGACCTTGGCCAATTTCACTCCTATAGCGCCTCAAATCCCTTTGAGAACTAAGGGCTCGATGAGTGTAATCTCCCGGTGTCTGGGTTCTTCAATCACCAGCTTCCCCCCGACCAGTAAAAGCCCACCCTGGGTTCTACAAAGCCCACAATTCCCGACCCTCCAACAACTAAAAATAACCAGCAATCAGCTCTCCCAAATTGTTTAACCCCTGACTACCTAGTGCCATCATAAACCTGGGACACCCCCCACCCCCACCTCACTCCCCCATTCCCTGGGCCCCTTCCTGTGGACAAGCAAAGCAATTTCCCCCTTATTTCCCCATTTTCCTCATTGCCTCCTCCACTAATCGTGTCTCCTCGGGATCCCCTTCGCACCATCTATCAGTCTTAGATGATCAAATGCGGATTCCTATCTCTGTCTTAAGGCACCAGGCTCCTGGGACCTCCCAGCGCCCTGCAGACGTGCATATCCCCAGTCCGTGCCCCAGCCGTCCTGGGTCCCCTTACAAGCCCGGGTCTGCCACTTCACCCTTGTTTTCCCCCATCCTCCGGGTCCACATTTCATATGCCCCTGCCCTCATTCCCTTATGATTCCCTAGCTGCTGGTTCCAGAGTCTTCTGGGCTTACAGTCTCCCGGCCCTAGGGGAGTTCCGACCCCTTCTTTCCAATCATCCCTTTTACCCCCCTGCCCTCAGCCCCGAGGACCCCTCCCCGCGCCCGGCTCCTGGGCGCCGGTGCTCTGTGCCCCCAGCTCCCTGCTTGGAGTTCCGCCGTCTCGAGTCCCAGGTGTCCCTAGCTCCGCGCCCGCCCCGCCGCGGCCGGCCCCCTCCCGCCTCCCGGCCCCCAACGCTCCCACCACGCGCCGCGCTCGCCGCCCCGACCCCCCGGCTGGGGGCGCGGACCTCTCCCGGCCCCGCCACGCTCCGACGGCCGCCCGGCCCCTGCGCCTGTACCTTGGCCTTGGTGACGAGGTGCGTGGCCCGCTTGACCACCGCGAAGTTGCCCTTGCCGATGGTGCGGTCGATCTCGTAGTAGCCGATACGGGCGGGCATGGGTCCGCGGGAGGCCGGGGCTGGGGGACGCGGCTGGCCGGCCGCGGGGGACACGGCAGCTGGGGCGGCTGGGGACCCCGGCGCGGGCGGAGGCAGCAGGCGGCCCGCGGGCCCGGCTCCCCCCGTCCCGGCCCCGGCAGCCCCGCCAGCTCCGCTCGCCGCCGCCGCCGCCATCTTGTTGTGCAGTGAAACCTCCGGGGCCGCGGGGAGCCGGCTCGGGGGAGGGGGCAAGGGGGGGCGGGAAAGGGGGGGGCCGCGGACGTCACTCGGGGAGGCGGGGCGCCTTCGCCGCCAGGCGCCCGGCTCCATGGCAACCGCGGGTCACGTGCCGACGCGCGTCACTGCCCGGAGCCATGGCAACCGTGACCTCACCGGCGGGCTCGACCTTCCCGCGTGGGCCCCGCTTCCTGAGACACTGGCTCCCGGGTGCCCCCCTCCGGGAGCTGGCGGTGGGAACCTCCGATGGGCCCCCAACCTCGAAGCCTCCGCCACCTTTCCCGAGTGGGGGGCGCAGGATGCCCGACCCAAAGCCAACCCCCCACCGCCGCTCGAATCGCCAATGTGACCTCTACTGTGACCTCTGTCCCAGTTCAACGATCACCCCAACCTCCCTTAACAAAAAAAAAGTGTTTCCTCATCACCAAAAATACCAGCGTTGTCCCACTTTAGCCCTTGAGGCCACAAATGCAGGAATAGCTACACTCTTTAAGCAACTGTAACCAAGTTGGTAACAACGCAGGGGAATTCTTCGGTAAAATTCCTTCCTCTTACAAAATCCAGCTCACCCTGCACAGTCAACCTAATTGTCACCGAATATAGGAGAATGGGGAAACTAGGATTTGCGTGTTCAAGGGCGGACAAGCCAGTCCAAACAGGCATTCCAGTCATTGGGTGGGTGACAGCCAAAGAAGGTACGTCATTTTCCTTCCTACCACCCCCATCTCTGAACAATTCTACAGGGATGTCTGTCAGAGTGCCTACATACTATTTCTGTTGCTTGTATAACCCTGATGAAGCAGTGGTGCGCATTGTCCAATGAACCACGTCGTGTTTAAAGAACACTCGGTTAAGCAAAATAAATAAGTAAATAATAAAAATTCCATCCTTCCTAGTGACTCTCCGA